>NC_142698.1:5170662-5515971 GCF_029339155.1 Prunus mume | reverse complement strand
CGACGAAAAACAGTTAATCGGACAGAAGCTACTTTATGTGACGAAACAATTAACTTCGTCGCGCAAAGTCCTTATAAAAATAAATAAAATAAAAAATTTATTTTTTAAATCTTTGTTAGAAAAATATATTATTGTTGTTTTTGGATTAGGTTTTATTAAATATATTTTTTAAATTGACAATCGAATTAGTTCATTGTATTCATATAGGGTCAAAGAGTGTAGCTATAAAAAAATCATCAAAATTGGAGTTAAAATAACCGTTAAATCGTGATTTTTCATTTATAACCGTCGAAAAGTTTTGTCCCATTACTTGATCTCTGAATGTTTATTTTTTCCGATTTTTGGCGTATATGATCTCGAAGTATAAACAAACAAGTTTGACAGTTGGATCGTTCAAACTAGTTTCAGAGAATGCATGCTACCATAAAACAATATATTCACTAACAATTAAGAGTTTATTTATACTTTTGTTAAATATAACATAAGATTTTGTGAAATCCACTAGTGTATATATTTTAAATTGAAGATCAAATTCAGTCATTGTATTCATATAGGTAAAGGAGTGTAGCGGTAAAAAATCATCAAAATCGGAGTTAAAATAACCGTTGAATCATGATTTTTCATTTATAACCGTTGAAAATTGTTGTCCCGTTACTTGATCTCTGAATGTTTATTTTTACGATTTTTGGCGTATATGATCTCGAAGTATAAACAAACAAGTTTGACGGTTGGATCGTTCAAACTAGTTTCGTAGAATGCGTATGCCATCAAAACAATATATTCACTAACAATTAAGAGTTTATTTATACTTTTGTTAAATATAACATAAGATTTTGTGAAATCCACTAGTGTATATATTTTAAATTGAAGATCAAATTCAGTCATTGTATTCATATAAGGTAAAGGAGTGTAGTGTAAAAATCATCAAAATCTGAGTTAAAATAACCGTTGAATCAAGATTTTCATTTACAAATCACAAATTTTGTCTCACATTTGATTTCTGAATGTTTATTTATGTATTTTTTGCGATATGATCTCAAGTATAAGTAAATAAGTTTGACGGTTGGATCGTGAAACTAGTTTTGTTGAATGTATGCCATCAAAAAAATATATTCACTAACAATTAAGAGTTTATTTATACTTTTGTTAAATATAACATAAGATTTGTGGTATCCACTAGTGTTAATATTTTAAATTGACGATCGAATTAGTTCATTGTATTCATATAGGGTCAAGGAGTGTAGCTGTAAAAAATCATCAAAATCGGAGTTAAAATAACCGTAAATCATGATTTTCATTAAGAACCGCTGAAATTTTTTGTCCCTACTAGGTTCCGAATGTTTGTTTTTTTACTTTTTTTGGGTATACGATCTTGAAGTATATACAAACAAGTCTGACGGTTGGATCGTTGAATGGTGTGCGTATATATATATATATTTATTTATTTATTTACTTATTAAGTAGCTTTAAATTTATTTATTTTGTACGTATAACACTTAAGAAATTGGTATATACATTTATTAAGTAGCTTTAACCTTATTTATATCTTAAATCACAAAAAAATAATTTTATTATTCATAACAATTATTTTTATAAATATCGTGCTACGAACCAATTTTTCGTCTCTCAAAAGTTTGCTCAACCAACAATTCGTCGTGGCAAAACTCTAAAAATTTAATGGTACTAAAAATGGGATGGGATGAAATTTTTTTGTTTTTTAGACTTTATGCGACCAATATATATTTTCGTCTTCAAAATTCCATGGTACCAAAATGGGACGGGAATTTTTTATAATTTTTTTAGACTTTGCGCGATCAATATGTATTTTTCACGCGCAAAATTTCAAAATTTATGGTACCAAAAATGGGAGGCGGATTTTTTTTTGACTTTACACCAATATATAATATTCGTCGCAAAAAATTTTGCGCGAACAATACTCAATATTTTTCGTCGTGCAAAACTTTGTGCGACTAACAATGTCGTTCGTCGCGCAAAGTGATACGGTTTTTAAAATGAAAATAGCTCCTCCACCATTTTCTCAATGTCTTTCTTACTCTTTCCTCTCCTCTCTTTCCTCTCCCCAATCCCACCATTTCTCCCTACACTCTCTCACTTAATCTCATCATCTCTCTTCACTATCTCTCACTCTCTCTCTCACCTCTCATCTCTCTTTCACTATCTCTCACTCACTCACTCTCTCATCTCTCTATCACTATCTCTCTAATTCTCTCACACTCATTTCTCTCTCTCATTCTCACCCTCTCAATCTTGCCAAAGGTAGATTCTCTCCAAAATTTAATTTTTTTCATTAATATGTGTTTTTGGAGTTAGTTTTGAGTTTGTGTGGGGTTTGGGGTTGAGTAAAGGGGAGGGATTGGAGTTGGGTTGGATTTGTGGTATAAAAATTTTAGGGGAGATTATCCCTTTTTTTTTATTGTACTTTGTTAATTTATGTGTACATTTTGAATATTGTATATATATATATATATATTGGATAATTTGATCACTATTTTTCATATGTAATTTTATTTTGAATATGTCAATTTAAATTAAAGTAATTAAATTAAATTTAAAAATTAAACATTTGAATAAATTAATATAATTAAATTAATATCAATTTAAATTAAAGTAACGAAAAAAATCATACAATTAAACTAAATTTAAAAATTAAAAATTTGAAATAATTAATATAATTAAATTAATATTAAAGAAATAATAAAACAAAAAGTCAAAAACCAAAATATTGCGCGACATTAATATTCGTCGCGCAAAACTCTAAAAATTTGGGTGGGTACCAAAAATGGAACGCGGGAATTTTTTTTTTAATGCTGTCGCAAAGTTTTATGCGATCATTTTTCGCAAGAAAGTCTTTGCCCGATTTAATGAAAAAATTTGCGCGAAAGTCTTCTCCATGATCTTGTGCGACGGAATCAACGATTTAAGTTTCACGCTTAAAATTGTGCGACTATATCGATTTAGCGCACTTAAGAGAACAAATTCTCTTCGTCGCGCAAAGTGAAAAATGTAGTAGTGTGTGTATAAGTTAAACAAATCCCTATATGGCTTAAAACAGGCCCCTCGTGCCTGGTATGAGGAATTGTATCACTCTCTTTTATCTATTGGCTTTATTTCTTCTAAGGCAGACCCATCTCTCTTTGTTAAGGCTGACCATTATTTGACGTTTATTTTGGTTTATGTGGATGACATAATCATCACTGGCACATCTTCTATCTCCTACCAAGCTCTCATCTCCCAGCTCAGTGCCAAATTCTCAATGAAGAATCTAGGTCCATTACACTATTTTTTGGGTATTCAGGTTCAGCACACTGCCAATACAATGTTTGTCTCCTAGCAGAAGTATAGATGCGATCTCCTTACTCGATTCTCCATGTTGGACTGTAAACCATGCTCAACACCTTCTTCCTCTCAAAAATTAGACAATACAAGTGGTGAAATACTCTCTGATCCTATCGCATATAAATCTCTCATTGGCGCCTTACAGTATCTTACATGGACCAGGCCAGAAATTACGTTCTCAGTCAATCAAGTGTGCCAGCATATGCACACTCCTTGTACTTCGCATTTGTTAGCCGAGAAGAGAATCTTGAGATATCTAAAAGGCACACCAGCTCATGGCTTGCTCCTTCGCAAAGGAAATCTCAACCTCACAGCCTATTCTGACGCAGACTGGGCTGGTTGTCCCATTGACCGGTGCTCTACCACCGGCTATTGTATTTTTTTTGGACAAAACTTGGTGTCTTGGAGCTCAAAGAAACAAGCCTTTGTCGCTAGATCTTCAACTAAAAGTGAATATCGTTCCTTAGCTTACACAACCACTGAAATTTTCTAGATTTGCTCTCTCCTCAAAGAAATTCATCTTTACCTTGATAAACATCCTCTCATCCTCAGTGACAATACCAGTGCCATTGCCCTAGCCTCAAACCCCATCTTTCATGCAAGAACCAAACACATCAAAATTGATTATCATTACATCTGTGACCTTGTTACCAACAACATTATCTCTATCTCTCATATCTCCGCCCAAGCTCAATTAGCAGACCTCTTCACAAAGAGCCTTCCTAAGCCATCTTCACCAACTTTCAGTCCAAGCTCACTGCTCCAAACCCGCAGTTGAACTTGTAAGGGATATTAGCCATAACTCTAGGGTTGATCAAAATTATCATCACACCCAGCAAAAATCAAAAAATGGTCAACACACCCATGCTATGACAGCTGCTATGCTCCAACGGTCACAAAGGCATAAGCAACACAAGGACAAGCATATTCCTTGTTCTTATCTGCTGAGTCATCCTCAAGGGTCCTTTCTCTAGAGTTTTCTGTATAGTCTCTTGTGTATATATATACACTTTTACCTCAATTGTAAATGACAAGAGTCGTAGCCTTTCATTGTTTGATACATTGATTGTAACCCATTATCAATATTAATAGAAATTTAGACATTGCTTTTCTCAATACTTATAGACCTTTTTCCTTCTCAGTATGAATTCTATCATGTGGTATTAAAATCCCAAGGGAATGCAACTTATAACGATTTTTGTTTGAAAAAAAAAATATGTATTGTTTGTGTATTGTATGTACTCACATAATTTCATGAATAATACACGTTTCAAATAGTTTGCAATAATACACATATGATTCACACATTTTATTCATATTTGTCACTTATTATTTTATCCCTGAACTTCAACTCAATTCACATTTTGTCCTTAAATTTGCAAAGTGGCTGATGTAGTCCCTCAACTCACTTTCGTTAGCACCATTGGTCATGCTATCATAATCTATTACATTTTATGTCAAAATGGTCATTTTAGGTAGTTTTCCCTTTTTGGGATTTTTAGGAGCAATGGATCCTAAACTTATCTTGATTTACATTTTAGTTCTCCAACTCGAATATTCGCTTCGTAGTCTGCTTCATCCTCTCGTCCCATCTCTCGTACCATAAGTAACACCAGCATCAATGGAGAACAAAGCGAAGGTCCAAATCCCCAATGCACCAACTACTCCCCCTTTTCCCTTGTCCTCAAACTTCATTTAAAGATCCCTTTTTTCCCTCTGAAAAATTGGCTTCGTTAGCAATATGGAGGGGAGGGTGGCTTGCCGTTGGGTTTGGTGGGTGCTGGTAGTTCATTGTTGCTGCTTATTATCACAATTGGACTTGGTAAAACGACTTAGAGGTTACCAAGGACCCATGCATAGCACTGAATAGGGAGCCGCCGAATACACCAGCTACGCCTAACATGTGAAAGTTCAATTTTTCCGTGATTGTAACAAGTTTGGGAGGGAAGTTAGGGGAAATAAAAACTAAATAAAATGATCATTTTTTCCTTATATTTGACGGAAAATGTAACAATATTATGACAACCTGGCAAATGGTGTGAGAGAAAGTGAAGTTGAGGATTATCAAACCTAATATTCGAGGTGAAAGACCAAAATTTAAAAGCCCAAAATTTACTAAATGATATACATACGTAGAAGGAAAACCAATCCTTGTTAATGAAGAAATGCCCAAAATATAGTATGATTTAGGGATGTAGTGTGCTGGCAGAGGCAGGTGGCAGGCAGCTGTGGACCGCTGGAAATTTGGGTATTAATTCTACCTTCATTCTTCTTCAGAACACAGTCCAAGTAAGTCGTTGATAATGGAGGAAGGAAAAAATAATAAAAAAGAAACTCTGTTCGATGTTCGCTCCCCCAATATTCTCAAGGCGGAGAATGCGGAGCCAGACAAAGACAGTGGTGAAATGACACTCTTCCCCTTCTCCCTTACCATAATTCCAAGGCAATGCCGGCCGAGGGACGGCAGTATCACTCTTGTTTCCACATTTCTTTTCACCATCTGCATCATCACCAGATTCGCTACACTCCCAATGCCCTCCTTCATTGATTTTCACCATTGCTATGTCACCTTCTAGGTGCTACCGTCTACTCCAAACTCAGCCGGAGACTTTTTGCTTCCAGGAGCCTTAATGGGTTGTGTTCAGACCAAAACTAACTCCCCAACTCATGGCCTTCAAGGCCTTCACAAGTTGAAGTTGGATCATGGGTATGTCAAGGGAGGTAAGGAAGGAAAACCCATTAGCCAAAAACACTCCAGAAAGGATATTAAGGTGGTGAGGTTTAATAGGGAGGAGAAGGTTGTTGATGATGGTGGTGTTGGTGTTCCTGGTGGAGGAGGAGGAGGAGGAGAGGGTGTGATTGGAAGGGAGACAGAGAAAGGCAAAAATGGTGGGAATGTTTCAGGAAGGATTACATTGAAGCAGATTGGAGGAGATGATGATACTGTGGGTGGCTGGCCAAAATGGCTTGTTGAGAATGTGCCTGAAGATGTCTTAGCTGGCTTGGTTCCTAAGACTGCTGATTCCTATGACAAACTTGCTAAGGTAATTACTTACCAAGTACTCTTTAATTATGCGCGATGACATTATCCAATGTCTTACATTTGTCTTAGTGTTTGGTATATGCTGAGCACCCTTGTTATCCTTGCTCCCTGGATGGATAGACATGAAAAAGTTTAAATTAGTTTTCATTGTTCTAACTTCTGACACATTTTATGTTTAATTGCTTCTTCATTGTGGCCTTGTAATTTTGATACATTCAAAGCCTGTACTTTGAGTTTGTGGGGTGCTCTTTGAATTCCTAAACCTTTTACTTGAAGGTTCTTTGTATCCTGGAGTGTATGAATGGAAGGAACTTGACATGCTAGAATAACTTCCTTTATTTATCATTTCTGTCATCTTCCTTCCTCTACCCTTGTTTTGCTCAATTTTTTAACGTTTTCTATCATCATCCTTTCTCTATCCCTGTTTTGCCCAAAGATTCAAACTGCGGCTTCAGGCGTTAGATGACAAAGAGGGGGTTGGGTGGGTAAATAAGTGGTGCCATAAGGTTGTTTGCCTTTCTTGGAGGACAAGGGTATCACAATACCTGAATTGGGTTTCGATATTTGGTTTTTGCAGATTGGCCAGGGAACCTACAGCAATGTGTACAAAGCTCGTGACAGGGACACCAAAAAGATTGTAGCTTTGAAAAAGGTCCGCTTTGACACATCAGAGCCAGAGAGTGTCAAGTTTATGGCAAGGGAGATAACAATACTACAGAAGCTAGATCATCCCAATATCATAAAGCTTGAAGGGATAGCTACATCAAGGATGCAGTACAGTCTATATCTGGTCTTTGATTTCATGCAGTCGGACTTGACCAGAGTAGTCTCACGTCCTGGACAGAGGCTCACTGAACCGCAGGTTGGCATTTTTCTTCGTCATCCTTAGAGCTAATTAAAAACTCTTAAATGTAGGTATTGGGAATATAAGTATGAATTCAAATTTTGTGTAATATTCTGCTGAAAAGGTGTGGAATTAGTGAACTAATCAGGAATAGGCCATGATAAGGCAAGGAAAGTCCTATAATTAACTTTGGAGTGGGAAACAATGAAGGTTGCAAATGATAAATAATACTCCTGTGTCATTGGAAACTTTGCAAAATTCTTTAAGCACTTATTTGTACTTTGTAACTCAATTCCTAATTGTTGCAAACTCAACTTTGGAATCAGCTCTTAAGAAAAGAAACAGGGCCTTCCCTGTCCTCACACATAAATGAATAGGAAGCAAGGGGCGAGGTTCTTTTATTAAAGGAGAAAAGAGAGGTTCTTTTGTAGCTTATTTCTATTTTAGGTGTCTGTGAACATAATCAGACTGATTTGGGTGCTTTCTGTACAGGTGAAGTGCTATATGCAGCAGCTGCTTGCTGGTCTCCAGCACTGCCATGAGAATGGGATTCTACACAGAGACATTAAACCTTCTAACTTGCTAATAGACAAAAGTGGGATGCTCAAAATTGCAGATTTTGGGCTTGCAAATTTTTTCCCTCCCAAAAAACGTCCTCTTACGAGCCGAGTTGTGACACTGTGGTACAGAGCACCAGAGCTGTTGTTAGGTTCTACAGATTATGGAGTTGGTATTGATCTTTGGAGTGCAGGATGTCTATTGGCAGAAATGTTTGTTGGGAGGCCGGTTATGCCTGGGAGAACAGAGGTAAAATGCTTTGACAGTGAGTTATTCTCTTTAAACTTCATTATCTGTGCATTCTGACTTTCCAGGAAAACTAAATGAGCTCTATTGCCTTCTCACATGAGTTAGTAATACAAATGAATCATCGCTCCCTTACAAAAATCTTGAGCAATTAGGGAGGCATCTGCAAAATGAAACAATTGCATCTTTGATGTATTCTTCTTCACATAAGCACTTTCGTTTTTGTTTATTTCTGTACATTCAACATAAGTTTTATTTTATATTTTAATTTCTATGCTGGAAATAAATCTTATTGGATTTTGGTTTTATTTTATGCATTACTGAAATACGCTTTTTCTGTAAGCCTATGCATGTAACCATCTCATTTGTGGCACTTTTTAGTCTATTGAGCATTTTTGTATTCAGGTTGAGCAACTTCATAGGATCTTCAAGCTTTGTGGTTCACCCGGAGACGATTACTGGAAGAAAATGAAGCTACCAACAAGCTTCCGACCACCACAACATTACAAACCTAGTTTTGAAGAATTCTTTAGGGACTTCTCAAAATCATCATTTGGTCTCTTGACAACACTTCTTGCTCTGTACCCGGCATCTCGTGGCACTGCTGCTTCTGCTCTCCAAAGTGACGTGAGTACAAACAGGAAGCTCTTTCTTTGTGTAATCAATATTTTCCATACCTTCTTTTTAGTCCCCTCTCTTTTAGTTTGCTTGCCCATTCTCTGCAACTGAAGAAGTTCATGCAGTGAAATTATCAGGAGTTTGAATAGTTAGTGCTACATGAAATGTTGAATCTCTCTGTTTTGTTAGATTAACATAATCATGAATTTGTTCTGAATTGACTAAGAGTTTATGGTCAATGTCTAGCAGGTCATCATTGCTTTGTATAATGATGAATTCATAGCATAATTTCTCTCTCTCTCTTCTCTCTCTCTTTTGGCGAAAAGGATTAGCATTATCAGTTGTATGTCATCTTTGATTTGTTTCAGCAACCAGATACATAATTTATTTTTCTTTGTGGGAGATAAAATTAAGATGCCATGCTGTTACTCTTTTACTTTACGAGTTGGATGAAAGTTTATGAGTACAATTTCAAGTATGAACTGCGTCTATGCGGACAACTTGACCTTTAAGAAAAAATTTGGTCGCTCTAAGAGCAGAATGAGTGAAGAAATAGCAATGAGAAAGGAAAGATGTCTTAGTGATATATTTTAGTTTTTCCTTTTGATTGTTTGATGTACTTCTGCTCAACATGTATTTATAAATACTAAATTCTATCTGCTTTCAGTTCTTTAGTTCAAGTCCGTTGGCATGTGACCTTTCAGCTCTACCGGTAATGTATAAAGGGGAGGATGAGTGGATTCACACCAGGGATCGGAGGAAGTACGTTATTTAAATTGATAATATGCAATTTACTGTCATTATTTTGATTTATTTAATAAATAATAGGCCGAAAGAAGAAAGATAGCACAAGATAACATTTGAATTTGATTGGATGAAAAATTAAGATATATATCTTTAAAATTTCCAATTCATTAGCATTTTGAATTACCTTTTCCTTCCTACGTAAGATGTTAGAAACTTAGAATCTGCTCTTTTAGGTTTTTTCAGTGGTGTTCAATTGAGTACAAATTTGTCCATTATGTTCTAGTCCCGTGTAGAGGAAAAACTTTCATTTTCAGTAATGGAGACGTTGCAGAAACAAGCCTCACAAAAAAAGACTAGGAAAAGACGCAATGAACGAAAGCTTTCCCTGAATCTAAAACAAAAGAAAATCTGAAAGTGGCAAGGACTTTCAATTAAATGCTACAAAACCACAATGGATTTAAATTATCTTGTTTAGATATAAAATGGATGTTATGTGCTGTCAACACACCCAACATATGAGTTACTTTAATTGTGCTTTTCCATCTGATATAAGGAGGGCTTCCAAACCAAAACAATTGTCTCAAAAAAATCGTGAACGTCATCAAAGCAAGGTCCAAGAGGTCAGAGGAGAGTTGGAATCTTCTAATAAGGTAAATCCTTAGTTTTGCATTTTTGTTTGATTAATCAGACTCAATTTTGGATTACTTTTCCTATTTATGAAGTTACATGGTATATGATATATAGCTCATGGTGTAAATCCTTTTCTCTTTCTTTAGTTTCTGCTGGAAAAGAATGCAGAACCGAACATCTACCGCCAAGCTACGGGAAGTTCGCACAGCCAGGATATGGAAAGCATGCATAGCCAAGAGATGGGAAGCATGCATAGCCAAGAGATGGGGAGCAACAGTGCAAGCAGCATCACTTCCTCCAGTTTTAAACCAAGCATATATGAGAACTTGCATGCATCTCTTTCTCCAATAATCCGTTCTCATAAAAAACGATTCCCGACCACTGAGGGTCATCCTACTGCTCTCAAGAACATCAACCCTGATGTTCTTAAAAACATCAAGGACTTTCCCCTCTTGCATGCCTCTATAACAGATATCATCAACCATACTGAAGGCAGTGCACTGTCCTATTATCGCAGATCTCATTCTACATTGGACTTCCGAAATCTTGATCCGGAGAAGATGTGATAATTGTTGGGACTGGACAAAGAGTAGACAATTGGAACAAATCACCTCAAGCTGTTCTAGTCCTGGCCTAGAAGCTTATAATTCTTTTCCCCACTTTTTTTCGGTCTCAGTTTTCCCCTTGTATGATTTTATGCTATAAATAAGGGTAATGATTTCCCCACTCCTATTTTATCCACTTACACTCCTTTTTTAGTTATAAAAAAGGAGTGTAAGTGGATAAAATAGGAGAAAAAGGAGTGGGGAAATCACCACTCATAAATAAATCTGTATCTGGGACCCTTGCTTTACTAAATCACTTATGCAAAATTCTCTAGGGAACATTAAGGGAAGTTAGTTTTGCACTGAACTAATGATTACAGAAAAGTAGTAATATATCAATGATCTTTTATTCTAAACTTGTCCAAGAAACAATTGTGTTGGATTGGACCATAGACATGATTTGCTAACAAATTTGTACCAGTATTTTACATGTGTTTGTTCTAGATTTGTCCCGGATGCCATACCATCAGGGGTAAGCCAGAGGGGCAAGTTAAATTTGGAAGCAGTGGTCGAATTTGATGTGAGACTTCGGTCTGAGTTTGAACAATGTGGCCGGGATTTGACTGCAGTAAGTCGAAAGACCATTAGGTGCCAAATGTATCGGAAGCTTCAACTGGGAGTTTGAACAATGTGGCCGGGATTTGACTGCAGTAAGTCGAAATTAGGCGCCAAATGTATCGGAAGCTTCAACTGGGTACAATCCGAGGTACTAAAGAAGGTACGGCATGCTAACCCAAGCTAAAAATATATATAAAAATACAAGAGAGAAAGTTAGGCTGGTATCTCTGGTAGACCAAAAAAATCCTTGGTGAAGGAGAAAATTTCAATAAATCTCAACAAATGAAGACAAGAATCATGGGAGGGGCCAAAATGCTTAACCCGTAAACCCAAAACACATTCCAAAATAATTGGCAGAGGATCTTATGCCAATGCTTGCATCAGAAAGGTCCACAAAGAATCCGACATAGGAGCTGCTGAAGAATTTTGAAGGCAGCCAGTAGATTCATGCCTCCGTCATGCCTTAAGTCTCTCCATCAAGCCTTAATTAGCTCCAACCCAACCTCATTCATCCTCAATCATGACCCAAATCACCTTCATTAATCGCTTCCTTTAAAATATCAATATAAGCATACTTTTTGTTTCTTCTCAATCCTCTAAATTAACAGGAAACCCCAATTTTCCTGGGGCCACCACCACCAACGCGTTGGTGGACTTGGTTCTCTGCATGCCCTATGTTTCATGTTACCTTAGACCCCAAGAAACCTTACAAATAGGTCACCTTCTCCCTTCACATGGATTGACACTTGTCCTTATACAAAGAAAACTCTGTTGAATTCACTGTTAAAATTCTGATATGATTTTAGCGCCACAAGGTTTTTGACTGGTAGCATACCGATTTGCCTCAGATCATCTGATTGTTGTCTTGCACAGGGTTTACTTCGTGATTGTACTCAAGCTATCTTAGATTGAATAATAATCGTACGTACTTTAAAAGGACAAAACTATTTGTCATGCCTTCGGCTATGTGCATGCCCCCTATAGTGCTCTTTCATTTGTAGATTTAATGAAGGACTATTTGCTAAATCAAGAGAAGGTAAGAACTGTTTTTCTTCTTTTGCTTGGCGTAGAAGTTATAAGAAATTCAGACGAAAGGAATTGAAAACCTATACCCTAATGTAGCGATGTTCTAGTTGATGAAGAATGAAGTAAGACTAAAGGGGATTGAAAGTAAGTTGTCTGATTTGATCACCATCCAATCCTAAAGGACTGAATCCCACACATCTCCAATACAACTGCTGGTAATTGTTGTAATTTTAGATATAGTACCGTAAAGTAGAAGCTAATATCACAAATGATTAGGTTTGTGTGATATTGTGATATGATAACCTAAAGCATCAACAACCATAGAAGACAAACAATTATACATCTGGATAAATAAATAAATAAATAAAAGGCTAGGCTTAAAATACAGAAAAAGAAACCGATAGCAAAGGAAAAGAAGCATGTTCCTTTGCAAGAGCAGCTTAATTCAAGAGTAGTCAAAACCATTTTATATATCAATCATTGGATTCAATCCCAAGAAATTCATTACAAATTAACCAGGTCTTGACAAACTATACAGTAATTGGAACCTTACTTGACTTTGACAAGAAAATAAAAAAGTAAGAGGATTCGGTTTAGTTCACTACTCATCGTAGAAGTTGTCAACAAACTTGCCCTTAATCCATTTGAAACTGTTGCGCAACGAAGACTTGAACTTACCTTCCACAGCATACATGTTGTAGCTTGCCACCCTCTTCCTTCTCTCCAGCTCTGGATTGCCAGATGTTGAAGACAACTCATCTACCTTGCTGCAGCTGACCGGACCATTGAAGCTGTATGATTTCGACCGGTCCTCAAACCCAAACTGGGCCTCTGTGTAGCCGGTCGAGTAGTAGCCGGAAAATGATTTGCTCTTCTCCATTACAGAACTTGCTCAGGGAGAGGGAGACCTTACAAGAGTACCTTTCAGTTCCAAATATATATGCGTTGTGAGAAACTCAGAATAGCAACCCAAATAACCAAGTGCGGTATGCATGGGCCATGACATGCCTTACTTGATGATTAAAGAACTGAATTATTGGGAATTGTGCGCAGGACAAAATCTGCGTTAGGATATGGTGGCGGACAATTAATAATATTACTCAGGGTAGTTGCTTAGATAATTATATATGGAATATGCTAAGTAATTTATGAGCAATGAGCATTTGACACCCACAAAATTAATTAAACTCGGATGCTCTAAATTTTCCCAATTGTGCTTATACTCAAAACTAAGTTTTTGTATATTAGTATTTAATTATCTTTCTAATATAAATGATGTCTTTTATAGCGTCCAATACAAGTACTAAATACTGAAATTTAAAACAAAATTATCATAATAAGCAAGCAGTATACAAGGTGCAATCAGGAGGCAAATAATTATACACAACAAAGTAAACATTTTTTTCTTAGTGGAGAAGTTTGGTGACACCATAGCTGGAGTCGGTACTGTGCTTTCCTCGTTATATGAAATGGAATCATGAGAGAGAGAGAGAGAGTACACGTGGACCAAGATGGTGGCGGACCTGTTTTACTGTTCAATAGGATAACCCACTACTGATGTATCATTTGGGTATCAATTGCTAGTGGTAGGGGCCCAACGTGTGTGGGGTTGGCTTAGTGGAGGAGTGAACCCACCAATATGGGTGTGGAAAGGAGTTGAATGTCCCACCATAATTTCATAAGGTTGTGAAGCCCACAAGGCCCGATTTCATTTTAGAATTTTAAAATTTATCTTTTATTTTTTACTTTATCTTTTATATTATTATTTTTTATTTATCAAATTTAGGAAGAGGAAAGGGGGTTTTCTTATGCACACATTGCCAAGGTGTCACGGGGGTTTGAACCTGAGCCTTTTCCACTTGGCTAGACAGTGTTGGCATTTTAGAATAATCATTCACTTAGAGGGTTAAAAAAAACACTCAAATCTCACATGGATTCCAATTTGCAGCACAGTAAGCAAAACATGGTAGGAAAAGTGACCTTACACTCTAGACACAGTTCCAAACTTCTATGAGCAATACGATCTTGATGAAGCAGAAGCAATAACAAGAACAGAGTAAAATAGCAACATCTGCACAAAGTGATGGAGGGTGTAGATTGAATGAATTTATAGATTGGGTGCTAAATTGAAATCGACCTATAAATCAGGTCTGCATTTTGTAATTGACCCTTTATAAAACTTAATTCATCATCCATGTAAAATATTTGCTGCTTTACTAACAAAAAAGGACAAAAGAGGAAATTAATTGAAGAGTCGTATTTGACACACAAAGAACAAAAAGAAATGGCTCTATTGCAGAATAAATTTTTAGATGAAGAGGAACAAGCATATGCGCACCTGATTTTGCCCATATAAGTGAAATTTAACGCCTGAAGAAATCAGCACCATCCTCGACATCATCAGTTTTGATGCATCCACTTTGTGCCATAAGTATTCTGTACACTCTCTTGGAACAAACTTCACCTAATCTTCTATCATCACCAAGTAAACCTTCGGTTGTCAAGTCCTTCAGCAGAAATTCCTTTTCATGAACCTGCAGAGAAAAGCAAATAGAACAAAAAATTCATTGTTTTACACTGATGAAGCAGACTGAAAGGCATGTGCATGCTGCTCATCTTGTAATAATATCAACATATATTGCATAAGCTATAAGCATGCAAGTTGGCATATTTCAACCAACTATACATAGCGACTCAAACTCCAAATTGTTTTCTCAATGAACTCAATCAAAGCAATTTCCATCCCCCTTCCCCCTCAGGATAAAAAATGATTATTCTGAAAGGAATGTTCTTTAAATGTTTTGACTGAGATGCCCAGAGAGAAGCAAGCAGTCTAACTCTATCGCAAATTGCTCCCCCTTCCTCCTTGAAATGTTTTAACCAAGAGGATAGTGACTATTAATTCCTTTCAGAACTTGGGAGTTCCATTGCATTTCTTAATCTCTCTTCATTTCCCAAAACAGACTAGTAGCCAGATGTAACCCAAAATTACAGATTCCATCTTCCAAACAAGCCCAAGGCTCCTACAAGACCAATGGGTGAGGCTATGTTCAAAACTAACTTGCTTACTAAGGTATCGGTCCACAATTTTTATTTATTTTGTTGATGGGAAACAAAACGTCATTAACAAGAGAGCAACAGCAGAAAACAATAGACAACATGTCCACAGGAGCAAAGAACTAGGGACCTGTAAAACAGCATCAAAACCTTTAAAATAGCATAGAACCAGTAAAGAAACAAAACAAAAAACAAAAACAAAAAAGTTCCAAAAGAAGGAGTGCCCCTAAAATCTGGAGAGATTGAAGCCCATACTTATTGATACATTTGGATCCGTGTACACACTCAGAGAAAAAGGCATACTATACTTACTGATATATTTGGGTCCATGTAAATACTCAAAAGAGATTTCATGGTAGGGTACTTCTTCCATATAGCAATAGCAAATCGTGGCTGTACCTTAGGGATAGCTACCAAAGCTTTTAACCTGGATGCAGATACTAATTAGGAACAAAAATAAAGTACTCACATATAAAATGGATAAACTTACGAAAAACATACAAATCATATTAGTTTGTACAGAGAAGGCTTGTTCAACAACATGTTTTACCTAGTGTCTACCAAAATTGCTTTGGCATTATTAGTTGAGAACACTAATAGGAAGAAAAAAAACAAAGACCAAGTAAACTGTTGCATGCTGGTGTTTGGGAGATTAGTTCAAATTAAAGTCATCAATATTCCTAGAATTCCAGAAATCCAGTTTGAATTCAGAAGGCCATGGTCAATTTTGTGGGGGCAATGGTTGGAGGGCTCGGAGGAAGGGGGATTAGTCCCAACTAACTAGACAATTAGGCTTGCAGGTTTCTCTATCCTCTCACTTTCATCATGGTTCCTCTTCTCCTTTCTGTCCGATCAAACCATCCTCAAAAGGAGATAGAGCAACCTCACCGGCCTATATCTAGACCTGCATTCCAGAAAGTGAATTCAAAGATACTATATCCCCTCGAGGAAATAAGAATGTATATCAAATGACATAAGTAGAACCACTATCATAACAACCATAGGAGATGAATAAAATCTGTACACTCTAAAATGATGCATTACTTTTGGTGCTGGCAACAATAATTTAAGGGTCTATTTGACAGTGCTTTTAGAAGAGCTAAAAGCGAAATCACAAAACCAAAAGTGTTTTGGCCATGTATAACAGAATAGTTAAAGGAAGCACTTCCAGACATTTCCACGAAGCAATTGGATTTTCAATAAAAAATTTGATTTGCTTCTAACAAAAGTGCTTCCAGCAAGTAGAAGTGTCCCAAACAGGCCCTAAGCAGTTCAGATCCTTAAAAGTAGGCTTCACGTTATCACTGGTTGCTACATTCATCATACGAAGTCACATCTTTAATTTTTATTCACAATCCAGACTTCTGCCTTCTGAATCTGCTATCTATCTTCTAATTCTAGTAAAATGATCAATCTGTTAACATCACGATACTCACCATGGGCTCTTTTTAATTAAATTTCGGTCAAGGCAGTCCTTAGGGATAAGGGATCCATTAGCATTTACATCCAGTCTCGTTAACTTCTTTCTGCAATTTTATAAAACAAAAGGTAGAATCAAAATATTGACCAGTTAAAATGTGAAAATTCCAATGGAAAGAGAGAGAGCATTTGTCGTTTTACAATGAAAAAATAACTGTACCAAATGACACGACTATTACTTTCTAGGTAATATAAAACAAAAAGAAAAACTAAGTTGGAAGTTTGAAACATGAGTAAGCTACGTGATCCTCAGACACAACTTTTTAAAGAAAATGAGAGTGTATAATGTAGAAGCATATATAAGGCCTAGAAAAGTAAAATCAACAAATACCTAAATTGGCAGGATGACAGGCTGCATGTTAGACCAACAACATGTTCCGCAAGTTCAGCCTCATCCATGCACTGCCTGGAGTGTACTTTAAAAAAATTAGTGGTCAATTTTGCGAGCGCCTGTTAAAAGGGGAAGAAGTCAGGACACTAAACCATTAAAGATCCACTGTTCTGCAAGAAATATATGAACGGCCAAAAAGCATTAATGTCTTGCAATCCTTTTAATGTCAGTAGTTCAACCTCCTCAACAGGTGGGAGTCTCCGGCCACTTTGATTTGTCGGGTTCTTGTACAGCTCTTTTTCCCTAACATTGTAAAAAATTCAATGTGATGCAGATCTTCAGTATGCACAAATCCATACTAGCATATTATAGTAGAGCAGAAAATAAAGATAGCAACTGGCACACAAACTGTAAATTTTATACAATGAAAGATAAAAAAGACAAACTTATTTCCAACAAAATCTAAGAAAATACCATTGCATGTCAAAAACACATTCAAGATTTTCTACGTATAACACAAATGAGGAAATGTTAGGTATATGTCACTAATAAAGCTAAACATTCTATCGTTCATATCAAAAGTACACTGAACTGAATGGCAAATTTTTAATTTTTTTTACATCATGCAGTAGTTTTCTTCATGTGATGTTCTACAATATAACAAAACACAACAGGTATTTATAATCTGATGCGGACATCATTAGTTAGTTTCCTGATTTATTAGTTTCCTAGGTTCTCTAGTTTTCCAGATTTCACTAGGATTATAGTTTCCAGATTTTTAGTAGGATTTGATTTAAGTTTCCTAGTTTATTTGAATTAGTTCCTTGGTGGACTAGGATTTCTATTTTAGTAAGGGATTTTTATCCTATTGTCTCTAGGTTTTTTGCTATATATACCCCCCATGTAATTCTTTAAAGTTGAGTCTTGAGATATTAAGAAAAGCTTACTTTCCAGAGATTGGAGACTCCTGGGTGTGAAGCCAAACTCTTTTGGTGTGAAGCCAAGGCGTCTTTTACCAACTATTTTTTGTTTTTTCATTGTTTTTGCTTCCGCTAAACTACCCAAATACTCGATTCACCCATATCCTACATCATAATCAATCAATAATACTCAAACAGCATATACATTTTATTGAACATTGCATAAGCTCCATCTGTTTAACAGGGAGATAACAAAGCTTGACTTTTATATTAATCTGTTCCAATTACTTATCACTTGCTCTGATGAAGGAAGCATAGGACCCAAATTTATTAGTTTCCCAATATATTTGTTAGTTTCCTAGATTCTCTAGTTTTCCAAATTCTAGTAGGATTTCTACTTTTCCAGATTTCTAGTTTTAAGTTTCCTATTTTACTTGGGTTAGGATTTCTGTTTAAGCAAGGGATTTTTATCCTATTATGTCTAGGTTTTAGTTTGCTATAAATACCCCCATGTAGTTCTTTAAAATTGAGATTTGGATATTAAGTAAACCTTCTCTTAAAACTATGTGATTTCTGTTCTTCCTTCTCGGTTCTCTCATTTTGGTCCTTTCTTTCGTCCCTTCGATCTATATTTTCGTCTCCTCGACCTCCGATATTCTTCTTTGTTCTACTGTTTCTGTCCTTTATCTCGTCTTTTCGATCTCTATTTCTTCTCCTCGGTCTCTTATATTCTACTCTGTTCTATTGTTTGAGTGCTTAATCTAATACCTATGGGCTGTACTACATCATGCTCCTATTTTAATAAAATTCTAATTACTTACTCAAAGGAAAAATAACATTCAAGCTTTTAGCTAAGTAATCAACTATGTTTATCTAAATCGTGTTAACCATTATGCAGCATACCTCAAAGACTTAACATATAACACTCTCAGAAGATGAAATGAGTCAAATGGCAGCCAAAAAAATTCAATACAAGTTATAATGCATATCTTTAGCTAAGTAAATGAGCTACAGATGCACAATGGTAACCTTGGATCTTCAGCAACCTCACCTTTTATTAATGTATGCCATCAACCTATTTGTAAGATAACACACTGTATACGATGGATAACGACTTCGAACACTAAAAACATGATCCAAAAGAGATTCATTGATGACAAGGTTACAAAACTCTTCAGCTTCATACACGAGCAATATATATTGAATCTCTATTTCTTCAGGGGAAAACTGCAATTAGATATTACGGTTAATGTATGTGAAAAAAAATTATAACGATACACAGAAGCAATATATGCACAAAAAAATAAATTCTAATTCATTTACTTAGCAGAGAAATTAATATTTTTGTCATATATTCCAACAAGAGACACTAATGGTTAGTGGTTATGCCGGGCATGCCTCTGAGATAGTGAGATGTAAAGTATCTGTGAGGCTGACGTTCATGAAATCTTTAAAGAAAGATCTTCAAATAAACCATGAAGATGCAACACAATAGTAATCAATCATTTTACATCATGGTCCTTTGATAGTGAGCCTTCCAGCCACGCATACACCCACAATAAACCTTTAACTTTATGGTTTATATTTTTATAAAATAAATGAATTGACCTAATCTTATAATCCACAAGGGCACAAAGGCTGATAATGTTCAACCATACAGAATTTATTTTTATTTTTAAATTCCAACTAATTTTCCCATTGTGAAAACTACTAGAGTCTGAGATGACATGATGATGCATACAGAAAATCATCCATTCCATACACCTATTACCTGTGAAATATGTTCTGGGACAGTCATGGTCCAGACAATTGATCTTTCAATTGGATTTGATGTTATACGGTATGTTAGCCCCTTTTCAGCAAACCTCGTAAGCAAATTTCCTACAATAAAGTTTAAATAAGTTCTCAGCTACCAGATATAAATGGATATGAGATACAAACACACGTGAAGTACTTCAAGAGAAAAAGAGAAATGACACCACACCTCCAACTGACCCCAACTCCACTACTTTAGAATCAATCTCGGCCACGATGGATTTTAGGGCAAACTTCCCTTTTTCCCACTTTTGCTTTTCTTTCTGTATTTTTTTCATCTCTGCTGCTTCAGCTTTCAGAGCTTCTCTTTGCAATTTTTCTTGCTGTTTTTCATGGATATCAATCAGCTTATTGTTCTGTTAGAAAAAATGCAGTACAGATCATAAGAACAACTTACTATCTTCTTTAGCTTCTTTTCTTCCATTAAGCGCGTTCTTTCCTCTTTTGTCAGCTTCCTTCTTCCTGTTGCCTCTTTTGTAATGTTTTCTTTATCAGTAACAGCTGTAGTCCTTCTCTGCTTCATGATGTTTCCCATCTGATCCATTCTATTTTCTGGATAATCAAGTACCTAATCTCATCATGACATTACATTTGAGGATTTGGATGTGTGAAATAGCAGAAATTAAAAAGTGATTTCCTCTTCAACACCACACCACACCTCCTTAAAAATGAGCACATTAAGAAGTGAAACATTACGGGGTCTCATGAATACACAATAATAATAATTGAATTCAGAGAGCACATGCCCGCAAAAAAAGAATGACAAACAACAGAAAGCTGTCCACAAATAGCTTGATTTTCCCAACTATTATGCATTTTAAGTTTAGACAATCGAGTGCAAGAAAAAGTGGAAGAAGGGAAATTAGACATAACCAGATGATTGTTATACTGCAAGACTGGTACTACAGTTGGACTGTTAATGTCAATATGTTATAAGCAAAACAGCTTATAGAAAAACTTCAGCTACAGTTGATGAAATCATAAAGTACAGAGAACATTTTTCTTGATTGGTAAACAGAAATGCAGAGGATCTAGAAACTCTCTCATGAGCTGTAAATTTGTGGAGGAGATTGTTTAAGGAGGCATAACTGAGCTGAGTTATTCCACCAGATTGAGGGAGGAAAAGAGCAAAGATGATCTAAAACTGTGAGGTGTTGGAAGCTATGGGTGATTTGGTTGGAAAGAAGCAAAAGAATGTTTTAAAATATATAGAGATTAGGGGAAAGAGATTCTTTGGATAGAGTAAGATTTTCAACTTCACTATGGTGCATTGGAGTTTTGGGATTTAGCTCGCTGTTATCCTTGCAGATTGGCGGGCTGTGCTTATTATCTTGTATGCAGTGGACAACATGTCCACAACCTTTTTTCTCTGCTGGTACGTGTCCACAAGTTGGTGTTTTTAGAAGGTTATTAATATTTTTTTACTTATTTTTAAAAAAATTCTGTACTAATTTATATACAAAAACTACCAAACGAAAATATACTTTAAGTTCCATGTTTTTTATAAATGGTTAAGACTTCCATAACATCCATTGCAATCCACATTTTCTTGAACTAAATTTTCATTAGTCCTATCTGAAATGTCTTCCTCAAGTAGTCTTCACATCCAAATCAGAATAATTTAAAACTCGTCAAGTTTTGGATGAGTAAAAGATAACTAAGTACTTGAGTAATGTTTCAAGTCAGTACCGTTTGGAACCATGTAATGCCTAAATTCTAGAAAATGCAATGCCTCTGATGCAGGATGCATAGGACCTAAATTTATTAGTTTCCTAATATATTTGTTAGTTTCCTAGATTCTCTAATTTTCCAATTTCCAGTAGGATTTCTACTTTTCCAGATTTCCAGATTTCTAGTTTTAAGTTTTCTATTTTATTTGAGTTAGGATTTCTGTTTAAGCAAGGAATTTTTATCCTATTATGTCTAGGTTTTAGTTTGCTATAAATACCCCCATGTAGCTCTTCAAAATTCAGATTTGGATATTGAGTACACCTTCTCTTAAAACTATGTGATTTCTGTCCTTCCTTCTCGGTTCTCTGATTTCGATCCTTTCTTTCGTCCCTTCGATCTATATTTTCGTCTCCTCGACCTCCGATATTCTTCTTGTTCTACTGTTCTGCCCTTCCTTTCGTCACCTCGATCTATATTTTCGTCTCCACGATCTCTTATATTCTTCTATGTTCTATTGTTTGAGTGCTTAATCTAATACCTACGGGCTGTTCTACTTCAGCCTCCTATAGAAATTAACAAAATAAAACACACTTGTAATTAGAAGAATGTCTCTGAATTATCAAGCATAATTATTAAACATGAAAGACCAGAATGTCAATTGCACATATAGAAATTATAACCTCTGACCCTAACTGGGAATAGAAGCCAAAGGTGTTTCTTGTCCACAGCCATAAAATAGATAATATTTAAATAAAAGT
This sequence comes from Prunus mume, assembly GCF_029339155.1. NCBI lineage: Eukaryota > Viridiplantae > Streptophyta > Magnoliopsida > Rosales > Rosaceae > Prunus > Prunus mume. The sequence continues at coordinate 5,493,708 of NC_142698.1, read as the reverse complement.
AAAAACAGGAAATTACCACAATGCATTGGGACAAAATACCTGATCAATATCATCTTGCAAAGTAGATTGTGAAAAATTCCCCTCAGACATATGTGCTAACTCAGCATCTCCTGATAAACATGTATTTAATGAGTCCATTTTAAAAGGATAACATATTCCAGGGAGTGGATCATTTTGTTAAATATTCTCAAATTCAAAAAAAATAAATAAAGGCAAACACCCAACCTTAACCAAAGGAATGCCAGATACAACATAAACATACCAAGAGAACATGTGGACTCGACAAAACTAAACCTCCAATCTAAGTCCTTCACCACATCACACCCACTAGCGATGGATTCAATCTCCTTCCCCTTTTTCCTTGCATGACCACTTTCAGGCTCATTATCAGATTCCAAACATATCAGTCCATTAACACCTGAATGTAAACAAAAGGCCAGTAAGGTCAAAGTTAACACCGAGCAGTATGGCTGTGAAAGAAAAAATTATATATATATAAGTTGCTGTAGAAATGGTTTCATTGGGGTCAGCCGATGGCGATGGTATTGTTGAACACTTCGCTAAAGGTATACCTAAGAGACAAACAAGAGAAGAGAAATCTCAAAACCTTTGATCGAGCCACTTTGTTTCTTACTGGATTGGATTAGCAAGGGTTGATCGAGTTTCCCGAACTTAAGAGACCAGATGAGGTGGAACGAGTAGGAGATCCCAAATACTGCTAATTCCATCGGGTTATTTTTCGTCTAGGCTCACCCGGGCTTCGGATCCCTTTATAAAAGGATCCTACAAAGAGTCGCCTTGGGAGGGAAGCTCCAGCAGCTCTTCCAGTCGGAAAAAAAATAAAAAAGCAAACTCAGCTTCTGTCCCTAGTTTATTTTGGGCTGAAGCTGTTCTGACTGCCGTATCTTTTTTGATATATATATATATATATATATTTATGTTTAATATTGCAAACTAAACAAAGATTTCAACATTAACGCTCAAAATGTCAGCAACTAAAGGAAAATAATTACAGAAAAATTAACAAATTTCATACAGTCCTCATTCACTTCCTCCAAACTCCCGAAACCCTTCTTCCCCAACACAAAATCCAAAAAAATTCAAATCCACTTGGTCGTAAGCTTTTTTGAAATCAACCTAAAGACTAGCCCTTCTTTCTACTTTCTCACTTCCTCCACCACTACATATTCATTAGGACCACCTCTGATATCTGCCTTTCTTTAACCAAAGCTCCTTGAACATAAGGAAATTGTATCCTTTAAGACTTCCTTCAATCTCAGAGCCAAAACCTTCGAGATGATCTTGTACAAGCTTGATGCCAAACCTTTCAAAACTTGCGTACATCCCCTTTTTGGAAATTAATTTAAAGACTAGCCCATCTTTCTACTTTCTCACTTCCTCCACCATTACAGATTCAGTAGGACCACCTCTGATATCTGCCTTCCCTTAACAAAATTTCCTTTAACAAAAGCTTCTTGACCGGAACGAAATTGTATCCCCTAATACTTGCTTCAATCTCAGAGCCAAAACCTTCAAGATAATCTTGTACAAGCTTGATGCAAAACCTTTCCAAACTTGCATGCATCCGTTTTCTTTGGAATAAGGCAAATGTACGTTTCATTAGTGATCTCATTGACAACCCCACTTCTATTAAATTCCTCAAAAACTTCATCAAGTCCACCATCAACACAGCGCAACACTGGATAAACTGCTGTAGAAATACCATTGGGACCGAGTGACTATCCTCGCAGCAGTCCCAAATTGCCTTCATCATCTCATCGTCCTGAAAAGGTCTCTCTAACCAAGTTGTGTTTTCTTCTTTTGTATAAACCCTTTTATAAAAGCTGATTACTTCTTCCTCAATTTTTCCCATCTTCAGTGACTGACCAATCTCCCAATTCCCGTCTACTCAAATTTAGGGATTTCACAGTTGAGCATTAGGGCTTAATATTAAAATTTTGAAGAACAGATAAATGGAACCCAAAACTATAATGCCAAGTGATCGTCGAACCTATATTCCAATTGACCGTAACAGAACTGTAATGCCAAAACACTTAATACGCACACACAAATAACTTGACGCAAAACACTAAACAACTGATTCAATATACAGAAGAACAGTATTGATGATAAAGACAAACAAACAAAACTTTGAATTGAATCAAGTTTAACCAAAAAGAGGTAAAAATTATCATAATATAACAAGCAACGCATAAATAATTAATTGAAACAAAAACAAAATATAGCAAATAAGAATTTCCAAAAGCACTCAAATCGATGAAATAACACAAATCAACCAACCAGGGAACTTGTGCTCGGAGTCTGAAACCCTAGCTTGGAAGTGGGAAGGGGCTTTGGTGCATTTCACAATTGCAAGATCAGACATGGGGGTCTCCGGGACGAAGTCAGGAGTGGAGGTGGGGCCGGGCTGCTTCTGTGGGGTCGGGTCGTCGTCGAGGACCAGAACCGTAGGGATTGGGTTTGGGTCCAGTTGGGTTCGGCGTTTCTTACAGTGGAATGGTTGGAATGGGGTTGAGAGGGCATTCTGGTCTTCTTCATCGGAGAGAATGATTGGCTCCGACATTTGGGAAATGGGAGGAACTGGAAACGAACAGAGCATGGGAACCCACCCACTCCACTCGGATAGAGAAGTCCGTTTGGTTATGTTGCTTCCGCTTTGAATAAGCGCGGGATGGTGTTGATGGATCTATGGCCCAAAAACAGAAAATACTGTGAATGTTTCCATTATTCACATAAAATGAAAACAAATTCATGCATACTTGTAGAAAACAGAAAAAAGTTGTTTTCATTATCATGGAAACATTTTTATAAAAATAACTCACATATTATTATTTCAAATTGTACTACAGACATGTTTTCATTGTTTTTGTTTTGAAGATGTTTTCTAATTAATCTACCAAACGCATTTTGGAAATGAAAATTCGTTTTCTTGCTTTCATTCTTTGAAAATATTCTAAAAAACCATTCTCTAAAAGCGTTCTTGAGCAGGCCTTAGCTGGTGATACTCCCATTCAAAATTTGACATGTGTATAACTTTTTGACAACTGGATTTAGTATTCATTTTTACCCTTAAAAATAAATTTAAAAGAGTTTTAAAAACTTACAAATAAAAAAGAAAGAAAAATAAAAACCCAAATATCATTTGCCTCATCGACGACAACGAAGCCCCTGTCATGACTATCTGACTCTCTATATGTGAATATGATGATAGCCCATGGCAAATGAATCCTTCGAGTTTCACAATCAAGAGAAAAACTTTGATTTTGCTCTTGATATATGTTGAAAGCTTGGATTCCTCAAAGACCATAAACTCACCCCCAAGAAAGTTTCAATCCAAATTCCTTGAACCCTACCCGTAATAGAGAGGAGGGAGGAAGAGGGAGGGGAAGGGAGAGGGCACAAAACATGAAAAAGAAAGACTAGCTGCAACCATGGCGAGAAAGGTGGGGGTGGGGCAAGTTCAATGAAAGGGAAATTTTATTTATTTATTTTATATATTTCCATTTTTGTTAATTTAAATTTAAATTTAAAAAGGGATTTTAAATCTAGCTATGTAGATTTTAAATTTTTCTTTAAAAAGTTGTATACATGTCAAATTTTGAGTGAGAGTATCATCAATGACGTGGTGGTACGCTATCATTCTATAATTTCTCCAAGGTAGGAGCATCTCCAGCGGTGAAGATAAACTCATATGTAACGCGGGGATAGCACTTTTTGCCATCCCTGACCAATAACGCAATGATATATAGGATAACTTTTCCGTGTCATTGTGTTATTGGAGGGGGATAACAAAACAGTGTTATCCACTTTATAAATAAGTTTTTTTTGCCAACGGTGACCATCTCCATACACATATTGTATAAGTATCGATAATTTCAACGATAATATCCGAAAATATCGATGTCGATAATTTCTCTCACACTTCAGCAACATTTGACCAAAATATTGCTATAATATCAATAATATCGAGATGATGAAAACAATGAAAAATTTGAAGAGTTATTTACACTAATCGCCCACTAAGGTTTCAGTTTGTTTTCACAAAACCATCATATTGCAGGATCGGTACATTCTCAGGCAGTTTGCATATCTCTGACCAGTGCTTTTTTTCACATCCGGGATCGGCTCCGCCGTAACACAATATTGTCCTATTTGAGCCCTCCTTTACGCCCTCACGGTTTTGTTTACGAAGCTCACGAGCAACTTCGATGGGTCACCTATCCTAGAATTGCTTTAGCCTAACTCGCTTAACCCGAAGTTTCTATGACTCCGAGCGGTGAGCTCTCAAGCGACCTCGTGCTAGATGGAAGCGGGCATATCTTGAAACGACTGACCCAATTTCCACTTTGGAATCAGTCGAAACTGTTTAAAGCGACACACAGTAAGTGGGTCGTAAATGACCAAAATGCCCTAAAAGCATAACATAAACCACGAGCCTCTAACTCGTGGCTCGCTGATAAGCGTAGGCTGCCTCATTGCCCTTCTTGAGGATTAAGCCACCGTAGTTCTTTCTTCTGTTCTGATCATGTTGGTTCGTTTCTGTAAATCTGGTTCTAGGGTTGGCATTCTGGAGTATTCGGGACTCCGTTTCACGATCCGTCAAATATTATATGATCCTGGAACTTTTAGATTAACCTATCCGAAAATGGTTACGATTCAACTCGCAAAACTATTAAACCCGAAAATCACACAAGATGCGAGATCCGTTATGGGTTCAAACGTTAACCAAATTGAGATCCGCGAAATCCTACGCGCTCGTGGCGACACAAGGATCATTCTAAAACTGAATGTGGTCTCCACCAATGCCTTGCGCCAGCTGCGCGTGGGTAAACAATCAATTTTCGGGAAAAACTCCGAACCGCCGACCTAAACTCCTAACTTAGGTAAAACACCCATTTGGAACAACTTTTGTTCTTGCACATAACCTAAAAAGTGGCGAGCGGCGGCTGTGCTCTAAAAACCAGCTAAAACTTAACTCGTAAATCGGGCTATCTACGCTCGAAATTTCTGAAATCCTATCTAACCAGCAGCTAGAGCATGAAAAATAGCTAGAAAACCATATCTCACTCGTTCGATTTGGTGGCGGACGACAAAAACGAAATGTTGGCGATTCATCAAAAGCATCGGCCGCTTTGTTTCGTGGCGGTTAAGCGACTATGGCGGCGGATCGAGCGATGAAGGGGGGCTGGAAGAGGAAGTTGGTGGTTCGTTTGGCATTGGTCTTGCACTGAATCGAAGTCGGGCGAGAAAACAACTCCCAAAGTCAGTTGCTCCAACCTCCCGAATCCAGAAATTTCTGGGTTTATAAAATCTAAACTTCGAAATATTTATGGTTATGCCACTGAACTTCTTTTAATCGTAACTCCTTTGTTACAACTTCGATTTGAGTCCACTACGTGTCTACGGACTCATCTCTTTGTGCTCTACACAACGGTATAACTGAAATCCCAAAATTCCTTTCCGGTCAAAAAGTCAACTTTTATACCAGTAAAATATTCTAGGGATATAGTGGTCTTTTATTGGAATAAATTAAGAATTAAATATTAATTAAGGACCGGGTTGTTACATATACATATAAGGCACATCATCCCCTCTCCGTTGGTCGATGTGGGATGTTACAATCCACCCCCCTTAGAGGCTGCGTCCTCTTGACACTCGCACCACGGCGAGTGGATCGATACCAAATTGTCACATCCGGAATCGGCTCCGCGTAGCATGATATTGTGTGTTCGGCCCCTCCTCTCTACTATCACGGTTTTATTTCTGGGAGCTCACGAGTAACTTCCCAGTGGATCACCCATCCTAGGATTGCTCTAGCTCCAACTCGCTTAACCGGAGTTCCCATGACTTGAAGCCAGTGAAACTCCCAAAATGCCTCGTGCTAGATGGAGGCCGTCATGTACATATAAGGCACATCACCCCCTCTTCGTTGGTCGATGTGGGATGTTACACTTTTATACTTTTGGAAAATTGGCCTTCTCACTTCCACATCTAGTCAGCAAATATTTTTTTAATATGTCCAGTGAATGCAACCTTCAATTCTTCCTCAAAACATGTGTAAGTATATCCAGCTTCGATGAAACGCTTAAATAATAGATTTCCTTACGTCTTCGGATAATCTGAAAATTTTACCCAAGCTCCTTTAATCTCTTGCTTGAAAAGTACACCTATATTCCGAGCAGCTTCTTTGGTTACAATGCTGGAGGAAATTGAAATCATTAAAGTACTTTATATGCCATCAAATAAACTAATAAGTGATAATTAATTAAGCTACACTCGTCGAAGTCTAAGAAATAACTAGAATAACTATTGGTAACAATAAGTAGTGTATATATTTACCTTCTGTTATATATTTCAATTAGCATACCCTTTCCTTTTCCTCCCTTGGCCTTCCCTCTGCCTTTTTTTTTTCCAGCACTTAATCCTAATTAAGAGCAACAATTAATAACATAATATTATTTATAGTTTTGAAATAATATAAGCTATACCTTGGGTATTTGAAGGTTGAGTCTCAAAGCATGTCTCTTGAGGTTCTTGTACTTCATTATCATGAGATGGTTCAACTGAGGCATATTGGACTTGGACTGCAGAGGATCTAAGTAACTCTCTATGTTCATTGGTTGATGATGTATTGCGACTCCTTCCTTTTCTTGCCATGGCCACCATTTCTATTCATTAGCAAAATAGACAATACTAGAAAAGAAATACTATTACAATAGAATTAGACATAAAACAATCAAAACAGTAATAAAAAATAGGGAGTTTCACTAAAACACCCAAAATGAGAGCTGAAATTATAAAAAAACCCAACACCCAAAATACTTTATAAACACACCCAAAACCCATCATTACACACACTCAAAACCCATTTATAAACACACCCAAAAAATATACAATTGTTGACTTTGGGGTTGATTTTGGGTGTGTTTCTATGTTTAAATAGTGTTTGGGTTTTTTTTTATAAATACATGTCTAGGATTAGGTTTATTTATAAATTTGTATAAAAAAATATAGTAAATTTGGCTTACACTCTTCAAATTCAACTTACCTCACCAAATGAATAGGGAGTATTAATTACAATTATGATAGTTAATAGAATGCTTGAAATAAATTATAAATAAAATATGAAGTTTAATGGCAATGATGTAAAAACATAGGAATACTATGACCTCTTATATCCTACATGTCAGGGGAAAAGGAGTTTTGGCCATTGAGGTGCATTGTGTAGTTCTGTAGGCCAACATGACCTTAGGCAAGAGTTCAGCCGCGGTGTTGGGCATTGATCTTTAAGGAAGGCCAAAGGTATCCTCGATGAATAACCTTGATGGCCATGGTCCTGGATGTTGGAAGGGTTGTTGGAAGGGTTGGTTGGTGAGAATCAAGATGGGGTGGGCCTAGAAATACAGACGTAGACGCCGAGCCAATACCACCAAGGTTAGAGTTAGTTTCTCGATAATGGGATATCGCGTCTCAACCTCTGTGAGTGCGATAGGTGCAGCTCCCATGTTTGTTTTTGGCTTTGAAAGGAATCATCGCATTCTTCTGTCCAATGGATGTGTCGCTGTAAGCCTCATATAGCTCTGAAGAGTAGTAAGCATTGATTGGTGGATTGCGAGATAAAGCGGTTGAGGGCAACCATGCAGTCGGTTAGACTTTGTATTTGTTTTTTGTTTTTTTGGGAGGGGGGTCATCTCTACTAATGCCCGGATCTTTTTGGGGTTACCTTCAATCCCTTGCTGGCTAACCATGAATCCCAAGAACTTTCCTAACTCGACACCAAACACACATTTCACGGGGTTCAACCGCATTTTGTATTGTCGGAGGATCACGAACATCTTGAAGAGACGATTGACATGTTGGTCGGTGGTGAGGCTCTTGATAAGCATGTCATCTACATACATTTCAATGGACTAACTGATGTATTTGGTGAACATCTGATTTACCAATCGCTGGTATGTGGTGCCTATATTTTTAAGTCAGAAAGGCCTAAGTTTGTAACAATTTAGCCCTCGGTAGGTGATGAACGAGGTGTCTTCCTTGTCGGTGGGGTTCATGTGAATTTGATTGTACCCTGAATAAGGGTCCATAAAACAGAGGAGGGTGAAGCTCTTGGTGGCGTAGACCAGCTAATCGATTTTGGGAAGGGAAAACTGCATCTTTGGGACAGGATTTGTTGAGATCCGTGAAGTCTACGCACATCCTCCATTTCTCAGGTGTCTTCTTGAAAATGACTACGTTCTACACCCATTTTGGGTAGTCCACTTCACAGATGAAGCCAACCTTGCTAAGATTTTGGACCTCCTCTTTCATGGTTGAATACCGGGCATTGTAGTAGGGTGGACGCTTCTAGCCTATCATCGACACTCAGGCTTGATCCTAAGCGACAGCCCGATAATCTAGGGGTCGATGTGTGTGTTGTTGCCTAGGAAGGTGATGAGGCCCTCCCTTTTGGCCAGCTTCAAGTTCGTCTCGATCAGGATCGATTGATTTGGATGCTCGTGAGTATGTGGCTGGTAGCTACTCGGGTAAGGGCAAAACTCTATTCTTGGGTGGTGGTGCTAGTGCGGGGTATCACTCGGCGAGGTTCTCGACCTTATGGCCGTGACATAACAATTTCGTGCCGAGATCTGGTCTCCTTGAATGGTTCCTATTCCGTGGGGGGTCTTGAACTTTAGCATGAGGATGCGGTAACTGATGGTAACATCGATCTCCGTGAGCGCCGGTCGACCCAAGATTATGTTGTAAGCCGTCGGACAATCCACTATGACAAAGTTGGTGACTGTGGTCACCTAGTGTGGACATTCTCCTATGGTTATTGTGAGATGGATATTGCTTGGGGGTTGCACTTGAGTTCCTTCGAAGGCATAAAGCGGGGGAATTCTTTTGTCTAGGAGTGCTCGATTTATTCCGAGCTGGTTGAACATAGGCACGAAGATAATATTATAGGAACTTCCGTCTTCCATGAGAACTCGGTTTATGTCACAATTTGCGATCTTGTGAGAGATAACGGAGGATCGTTATGAGGCCCATGAGGTATGTTCGTCATCTGGGCTAAAATGATGGGCTCTTCGTCACACATCTTGGCTCGTTTGCGGTGGGTAGTATAGCCAATAGAAAGGGTGTGGCGGTGGCCTAGCGATCAGTGTACTACTTCCTAGATCTGTTGGTGTAGTCGCTTAATGAAGGGCCTCCTCTAATAGTGGCTATTAGTTTCCTGGAGACCGAAGCTTGGGTTGATCCTCCGGATGGGTTGGTGGTTGCATTAGGACGGGCCACATACTCTCGGAGTTTCCCCCTCTTGACCAATGCCTCGATTTCTTCCTCTAATTGGTAGCAGTCTTTCGTCGAGTGTCCATACGATTTCTTCATCTCGCTTTCCTAGTATTCACTTTGACGGGCGTGGAGCGGGCAATTCCTTCCTTGTGGTCACTAGAATGGCCCCCTTTATTGGTATTCAAGGGCGTGTAATTTGAATAGCCTTCCAGGCATTATTTCATCTATCGGTGTTTTTCTGCGAACGGTACTACTTTCTTTGGGGACTCCCTCGGCAAGGCTCTGGGATATGTCGAGAGGGTTCCGTGCTTGCGATCTGAGTGCTTGAGGTGCTTGTGTTGGCCGTGTTTAGCTGGTCGGCTCTACTATAGCATGTGGCCTCAGATGAGGTCTTTATACGTTTCTGGGGGGGTTTCTAGTGAGGTGGAAGAAATAGTCCTCGCCCTAGAAGCCTCCCATGAGAGCATTGTGGGCTGTCGCCTCATCACAGCCCTCGTAGCAAGCATATTCGTTGTTGAAGTGGGTGACATAGTCTCGTAGGGATTCGCCTATTCTCTATCGTACTGTTGAGAGGTCATTAACGGTGTATAGCCGGCTGGATATGATCATATACTGTCCAAGAATCTCCAACGTAACTCGGTGAATGAGCCAATGGATTGAGATTTAGCCGTTTGAACCAGTTACACTTGGTCACCTAGTTCTCCCCTCGGCCCTCTATGGCATAGCAAAAACTATCAAGATGGTCATATGGATCGATGAGTCCTTTGTAGAGGGAAATTTTTGAAGCCTTCGTGTCGCCGACGACAGTAGCCTCGAGGAGTTCTTTGGTAGAAGAAAGATGGATTTCGTCCTCGGAAAATGAAGGGACAAGTAGGTTATAGGTCTTTTCGATCTTGCCACGCCTATCTTACACACTCCCTATTTCTCTTTTGATCATAGCCTTCATTGTCTCCCAAGGTCGAGCTTTTGAGTGGGAACGATGTGGGTTAGTCCGGCATTTGGTTGTCAGGCTCGATAACATGATTCTTTCTTTTGCTTGAGGCTTGACCGGGGAGGATGATTTCTTCATAATCGATGCTCTAGGGATAGGAGCAAGGAACGGTGTTGCTAGGCCGAGGCAAGGAAGCGGATGTTGATTCCTCACTGAACAATCATCTTTCCACTCTTCTGGTACGACTTGAGTCCTTGAGAAACGAACATCGCATCGCAGGTAGAAGTAGTTTAATTGATCCTATGAAGCATCAAAATAAATGTAACAATGGGGATCCATATAAATCTCATTCGACTAGAGTTTTTTTATACTGTTGGGACTAATGCGTACTTGCACCTTCAGGAATTTGGATGAGTGGTAATGGCGAATCAAGAAACTTTTTGGTAATCTTCTGTGTTCCGAATGGTTTGATAATCTTTATTGGCCATGAGTTTAAACAGTAAAGTCATTCCCCTCAAGCCGTAGTGAAAAGCAATTAGACAAAACGAACTATAGGCAAGCACTGCTCTCTTTATTAAAAACAAGCCATCTATAATCACATAATGCAATCTCAAAAAACATGAAGCACCTACAACGCGAACCTTAATATTTACTAATCCTTAATGTGAATCTTTATGCTTTTCAGTACAAGTGCCCATTTATGACTTAGCAAGAGTCAATCCGCAATGTTATTAAAACAATAGTATCTCAAAAGAGACCATAAACTCTCATGCATAAACAAAATTGCATTGCATAACAAGTTTAAACAGCTAAATAGTCAAAATGGTAGAATGTATTCAATAATGAATAAAATTGTCAACCAAATTAACATCCTTAAATGCAAATCCCTCAATCCAGAAAACAACAAAAATAAACAAACTAGTAAAATATCATAGTGGGCCACTAGATTGCACCATCAAAGCTAGGAAATAATCTCATGCTCTCAACATGTCTCAAAAAAGCTTCTGAAGGCAAAAACTTTGTGAACGGATCTACAATCATATCTTGAGTTATGATATGATCAAATCTGACTAGTTTGTCTGCTACCTTCTCCCTCACTATTAAATATTTTCTGTCAATATGTTGAAGTCCAGACGACATCTTGTTGTTCATGCAGTGAAAAACACCGCAATGTTGTCATTATATATCTATATTGGTCTAGAAATCGAGTTCACCTTAATGTCTTTAATAAAATTCCTAAGCCATACTGCATGAGAAGTGGCTTCATAGCAGGCTATGTATTCTGAAAACATGGTTGAACTCAAAACACCAGATTGTTTAGCACTCTTCCAATCAACAGCTACTCCTGGCATCTTGAAAAGAAAACCTGAAGTAGAGATGTAATCATCCTCTACTTTTCCAAGATTTGCATCAGCATAACCAATGAGCTCTAAATTCTCTGTGCGTTTGTAAATCAGCATATAAGCCTTTGTTTTCTGTAGGTACCTTAGAATCTTCTTTCCAGCTATCCAATGTTGCATTCCCGGATTTGACTAAATCTCCCCATCTTGCTGATGCACAAAGCTAGGTTTGGCCTTGTACACACTTGTGCATACATAATGCTTCCAACTAGAGAAGCGTACGGCTTGTTCCTCATCTCATCTTCTTCTTCTTCTTTATTCTTGGGGCAATGTTCCTTCTTTAAATCTCCTTTGGCTAATAGATCTTTCTATCCAGAACATATACTCATGTCAAAACGCTTCAGTATCCTCTCAATGTATGTTTTCTATGATAGGCCTAGGAGGCCTCGAGCTTGGTCTCTCTGAATTTCAATGCCTAACACAAAAGCAGCTTCTCCCAAATCCTTTCTCTCAAAATTATTTGAAAGTAGCTCCTTGGTGTCCTTTAGTAAATTGTGGTCATTTGTAGCCAAAAGTATATAATCGACATACAGTACTAGAAAAAATAAATCAGCTCCCACACTTCTTCAAATAAATGCATTGATCGGCTATGTTCTCTTCAAAAACATAAGATGATATAGTTTGATGGAATTTGAAATACCACATCCTGCTTACTTGCTTGCTCCAGTCCATAAATTGCCTTACCAAGTTTGCAAACCATATGCTTTTGTAGTGGAGTTGGCTTTTCAACGCATCTCCGCTTAACCGAGGCGCACAAGTTCGATTGTCATTTGTAACCAAAAGTATATCGTCAACATACAGTACCAAAAAAAATAAATCGGCTCCCACACTTCTTTAGATAAATGCATTGATCGGCTATGTTCTCTTCAAAACCATAAGATGAAATAGTTTGATGGAATTTGAAATACCACATCCTGCTTGCTTGCTTTAGTCCATAAATTTCCTTGCCAAGTTTGAAAACCATATGCTTTTTTCCCTCCTTTGCAAACTATCAGGTTGCCTCATAAAATTTTATTTTCAAGTTCTCCATTCAGGAAGGCAGTTTTTACATCCATTTGATGTAAAAGTAGGTCATAATGCACCACCAAAATCATAATGATGCGAAAAGAATCTTTGGTGGGAACTGGAGAAAACGTCTCAGAGTAGTCAATTCCCTCCCTTTGAGTGAATCCTTTTCCTACCAATCTAGCCTTAAATCTTTGGATTCTTCCATCCTTATCCTTCTTTGTTTTAAATACCCATTTCGAGCCTACCAATTTCTAGCTCTTGTGAGGTTCAACTAATTCCCATACTTTATTGTTCTTCATGCTTTCAAGTTCATTCAACATTGCTTCCCTCCATTTGTCTGCATTCTAACTCTCCATAGTTTCTTTAAAACTTGTTGGATCAGACTCATCTATAATGTCAAAATCTGCTTTCTGTAAGTACACATAATCTGAAATTGTTGTGGATCTTCTTGGTCTGTCAGATCTCCTTAACAGTATTGGTTGAGGTGAATTTTCTTGTTGTGGGTTTTTTGTAGTTTATTCTTGTTGTTGTTGTTGATCAACTAGTTCTTCATATTGAACAACCAATCTCAACAATTTGAGTACTATAATTTGGATAGTAAAATCTACAATCCTTTGACCTTGCAGGATAACCAATAAAATGACAGTAAATCATTTTAGGATCAAGCTTCTTCTCTTAAGGATTATATTCTTCTCTCAAGGGTTATAGATTCTAACTTTAGCTTTGCAACCCCATACATGAAGTTGTCGCAAGCTAGGCTTTCTAGAAGTCCAAATTTTGAACAATGTCTTAGGTACGAAGTTACTAGGCACTCTATAATTTGTTGTTTTGATCGTCTCTCTCAAAAGTGTAGGCAAATTAGTTTTGAAAATCTTGCTAAGAACCATGTCTTTCAAAGTTCAATTTCTTTTCTTAGACACATCATTTTGTTGCTGAATTCTTGGCATTCTGTACTGAGCAGCTATTCCATTTTCTTGTAGATACCTAGTAAAAAGGTCTAGCACGTCTTCCTCCTTCATCAAACATCCATAATATTCACCCCCTATGTCTGACCTCACAATTTTGATCTTTTTCTCAAGTTGTCTTTCTACTTCAGTTTGAAATTTTTTGAACATTTCAAAAGCTTGAGACTTTTCAGCTATGAGGTATCGATAACCAAAACGAGAATGGTCATCTATACAGGTGATGAAATAGAGATTTCCATCAATTGTTTGATAAGGAAATGGTCCACAAATATCTGTGTGGATGATTTCTAAAAGATCACTATTGCAAGTTGCACCTTTCCTTTTAGTCTTAGTGAGTTTTCCTTTAACACATTCAATACAAATTTCATCATCACTGGAAGTCAGTAATGGCAAGATTTGTTTCTTAACAAGAATTTTCATTCTTTTTTTTGAAATATGCCCTAAACGTCTATAGCATAACCTAGTGGATGTTCTTTCACTTCTAATGTTTTTCTTACTCGATTCAACTATTAAAACTTCACCATCTTTATTGTAATTGAGACAATATAATCTATCTTTATTGTCTTTGAATTCTGAGATACAAAAACATCTTTATTGAATCCAAAATAAAACCAAGTCTTAATAATCTTGAAACATAAATTAAATTTCTCTTTATTTAGGGTACTGAAACTACATCATCCAACTCTAAAATAAATCCTGAATCCAACTTAAAATCAACTACTTCAATAATATTCAATGAAAACAACAAGTAGCTATCTAATCCTCATTGTCATAACATGTTGCCATGAAAGTGTTGTTCTCCCTAGTAGGGAACGGGTCAAGTACCACTATCTCCCTATTAGTGATGGTGTCGAAAATCTCAACAGGTGATTCAGGTTGGGGTGTAGGTTTCACAGACTGCACTAGGAAATTCTTGTACCCAAGTAGCTTATTGATGTTTAGTCCTCTCCCATAAGCGCATCCACTGAGCTTTATAGCAATCCTGAGAATTCTGAGACTTCGACAGCGTCATGTGCCTTAACCTTTTTTTTTTTTTTTGCTCCAGCTCATCTTCGTTCCGCTTCTTAATTAACTCCACTATATTCTTTACTAGAATTCCATTTGTGATTAGTTGACACGAGTATTAACCGCCAGATGCCTTTTCTTTTCCCTAAGCTCTAGGAGTTGTACTACAAGATACATAAGCGAAATGGCTAGCTTGAATTAAATATAATCATAAGTGCGATCATAAACGATCTCATTCATTCCGAGAATAACTTCAAAATCAAATGTCCATATTTTGATGTTTGATCCAGTGATCTTTCAATTTGCGAGAAATTTATTGAGGGAAAGCTGTAAGGATTTGCAAAAGAAAGTATAAATACTTTCCAAGAAACCAATTCTCAATTTGTTAAGAGAAAACAGTTTTTCCATTTAACTTTATTCACGAAACTAACAAATAACATATGCAAGTTTCTTTAATTAAGTATTACACATTTGTGGCAAGAGATTACTTATAGCTTACATAAATTATGTGTTATCTTGTGCCATCATAAACAAATTAGATGATAGATTCTATTTGTTGAAGAAACTTTTCAAGTAATTTAGATATGATGCAATTTTGGTTATTTCTTTAGAGTTTGAGTATTTAGGTTTGGTTTTGTTATGAAAAATTTGTTGATTCTCATAACAAAAACAAGCACCTATCTAGCACAAAATATAACCAACCAAAACACAGTTCAAGAGAAAAACCCTAAAATTGCAGTGAATAGTGTTTCTGCATGAACAGTATTCTGCAATGAACAGTGTTTTAGGAGTTCTTGGTGTCTATTTTTGACGCAAAATACCTTTCCGAATAGGGAATGACCTAATTGACACAACCCACAGATTTGCTGTGACATATGGGCATTTTTAGGGTTTTAAGGTCATCTGGTAGGTCAAAAACATGTTTAAAGTTTTGAAGATATGAAAAATCAAATCAAAACATGCTTTTCTAGATTCTTTAATATTCTTGATATTTAGAAAAATATGTTTAATCCATCTTCAAACTTTAAACATAATAAAAAACTCATCATGGCAAGAAAACATAATAGGCATGCTTGAACAACGATTTTAGTGTGTGTGAATAACCATGTGCTCTGATACCAACTGTTAGATTTCTTTAATATGCATGTTCAAGATCTTTCACACAATCTGAAATACGTAAAGACATACCTAGAGCCATCTTCCTTGAGTACACGACCTCTGAACTCATTCAACCGCAACAGCAATATCCCAGCAAGAACAGGAATGACTCAAGACTTCTGCACTCTCTCAGAATTTGTTTCATCTCTCTTTATGATGAGATTAGGGTTAGAGAACGTGTATGATGAGAGTAGGGCCTCAAGCTTATATAAGGCTAGGTCAAGTCGTCTCTACTCATCACTGAGGGCCGACTTGACTAATCTTCCAAACCCACCAAAACGGTTCACGCCAAAAAGGAATAAATAGGACCCCTTAATAGGCTTCTAAACCTTTCCTTATTCCACAAGGTTTTGGGCCTCAAGGTATAATTTAATTTAAACTCTTATCAAAACCTTATATAACTTAGTATCTAGTGCACCGATCTAAATAGGAAACATAACAAGAACTGTGTGAGGGAAAACATCGAACTGTACCCAGCAGATGCGGCAACCGTGCAAGTGACTATGACTGTATACTTCTGCTGGGAGATTCCAGCGAGGTTTACCGAGTTGGGGTGGAACACAAGCAGGTTGAAGGAGATGGTGAGTCTATAGAAGGAGTGAACTTTAGTGAATTAAAGCATAAGGAGAAGAAAGCTTTGAAGGCGCCAACTGGGATGCACAAACGAGTGAGAAGGTAGAAAATGGAAGGTACAAGAGACCAATAGAATACAACAAGCTGTCTGCTGCTAGTGACACACCAAAAGAGCGATACCTCAGTGCAAGTGCTGAGGCATCTGGCTGGTTCACATTGCTATCTGTATCAATATTTTTGGATGATAAGATACAGTGGTAAGGAATTAAGATTGGGAACCCTATGAATTGCACTAGAGTTGCCATCCATATGCCTTTTCCACCTCTGTTACAGTTCAGTCGTCCCAAGAATATAGCTGCTGATTGGCCAGAGAGGACAAAGAGTGTAAAATCTCTGAAATGAGAAATTGTTGCTTGGTGGGTGATTTGCTTAAACCCGAGTGTATTATCTTCTTCAGCTTCTTTAACTGGTCTATGAAACACATATTTGAATTACTATATAAATTCACCATTTCCTTTAGCAGCATATGAAATGTCAAGGTTTTTTCTTCATTTCTTTTCAGCATATGAGTTAGTGTCGTCTACAGGTTTCTATTGCATGCACTCAAACACACAGTAAGAAGAGTATGGGCTACAGAGTTCTATAGTTTTAGAGAGTTAATAAATTAAAAGGAAAACAATCCATGAAAATGCTTTTCCGAATTTATGTAGAGAAGCCATAAAGAAAATGAGAACCAGAAAATCTTTGTGCAAATATAGAAATCTGCCTTTCCCAGGAGAGAGAGCTTTTATGCAGCTAGAACGGGAACAACAGGCAAACCCATAGCACTTATGGCACTGGAGAAGAGGGAAGAGACCTCCAAAATCAAGCCTATTGCGCCAATAGAAAAGAACTACCATGTCATAGCTGTCTATACCAAATTTATAGCATAGGATACGTACCCTCCCTAATTTGTGCATCTCAATCTCTTTCTTCAAATCCTTCTTGGGTGGTCTGAGGAACAGAAAACAAAAAAGTTTCAATTAAATTCATAATCAATTGTGAATTGCCACATCACTGTTTAAAGGTGTTCCATCTAATTTAGCACCTTTGTATTCACCTTCTCGCCCAATTTTTGTTTCTCATTAAGCCACATCATACGAAAATGATGGATCCATCTACCGCCATATCATTACTTAATAGACAGATTGGCGAATGTACGAAAATGATACAATGAGAATTTGTGTCTGAGAACGTCATGAAATAAATTTTAGGTAGTAAGTACTGAAACTTGGTATGTGAGTTTCCGTCAAAAAACTTGTTAATTTGCTGATGTGGAGCCAACATATCTAATAATATAGTGCCATGTGGAATAAAAATTAAAATTAAAAGATTTTTTTATCGAAACTCATGAGATGGACTATTTGCAAACACATACATATTAATCTTGAGGACCACGATTGACACAAACAAAACAAAATGTACGCAACTTTATGGTTTTGTAAACCTCGATCATGAACGTTTTGTTTTAAAAATCCTTTAGATCAATTTGATTTGACCGAACGATTTTATGTCCCCCTAGTAAACAAAGAATAAGAAACATATCTAAGCAAGGGCATGTAGCCAGTGGTTAAGAGCATTTATTCCTGCACCTGAGGTCTTAGATTCGATTTCCCTCTCCCCCATTATCACCTGTCACAAAATAAGAAAAATATCTAAAAGATAGAAACAAAGGGCTTGTCTAGCTAGTCTTGAAGGATAGTGAAAAACGCCAAGTGGTCCAAGCCCTACGCTATGAAGGAAGGAAAGAAAGACAGATGGCGATTAACGAGTTTTAGAGAAGACACCTTATTAGCTAGCTAATTAGTCCACGCCCAGAAGTGTAGTGTAGGTGACCAACACATGCTTGTGAGCTTGTGCCCTACTAACCTTTCTTTTACTAACCTCCAAGCCATTTCTACGTACGTACATCAGAACGTACACAACCAAACAAAACGAAAACCCAAAGAAAGAAGCTCATCCATGACTTCAACATCTGCCTAACAACCAAACACATCTGATGATTAAGACTGTATAAATCATAGATGGAACCTGCTCAATGACAGTGTGCTCATCTCTTTTCACCCGAATTCATCCCATTTTTGGTATGGTACAGTAGAGTATGTAGTTACACCATTATGAAATGAACTGTGTGACCTGTGCATCATCTCCCTTTCACACAATGGCTGGTCGATGCTATGAACTGTGGTGTGGTGTGACCTGTGCATCATCTCCCTTTCACACAATGGCTGGTCGATGCTATGAACTGTGGTGTGGTGTGACCTGTGCATCATCTCCCTTTCACACAATGTGACCTGTGCATAATCTCCCTTTCACACAATGTGACCTGTGCATCATCTCCCTTTCACACAATGGCTGGTCTATGCTATGAACTGTGGTGTGGTTGGGCCCACAGAGACAATTAACTGGTGTGCTGGCTGGCTGAAACGACATTATCACTGACAACCTTCCCTTTCCTGTTATAATTTGGGTATACGTACGTGAAGCCTCCTTGTCGTATAATTAATTTCTTTGTCCTACGTCTCTTATGGCATCACTAACTGCCCCAACCCAAGGCCAACTTTTCTGAGATTGAGCAATGGGATTAGCTTTTTAAATTAAGTAGTACAGACTTATAAATAAATAAATAAATAAATAAATAAATATATATATATATATATAATGCATTGGTGTGCATCGTTCTAGGCTTGCACCAAATTATATAAATAAAGAAAAAGGTCCCATTTGATCGTTATTATATATATATAAAGAGAAGAAAAGTCTCATTTGGTTATCTATAAAAAGAAATTGATCGAACCCTGTCCTATATATTACTATATCAATGATTAGGTACGTCAACTGATGAATTCTATATGAGCAAAGAAAGAAAAATTAAATTAATTTGGCACATGGAATTTATGTTTCACTTATGTTTTCCTAGTTATTTTGAACTATGTGTGTCACATAACTTCGGTTATAATCCTCTAGGCCTTGGAGTCATGGACCATACATGGCCCACATATCCCATGCTTTCGATTTATATTCCACTTGCAAATCATCTTGCAAGTATCAAAGTTCAGTTCTCAAAAAAGCACAAATATATCGTAGCGTTTATTGTTTTAGGTAGTTATTTTTTCATTTGGATGTCCGCACATTATTATTATGCAGATACTATTATAAACAGGGAGGAAAGCAAGATGGGATAGTAGAAAATGCACTGCGCCACACAGTAATAACGTCGGACGTCCGCATAGAAGAATTTGTGTGTATATATATAACTTTGCTCCCTTGTGTGTGACAACTTTTCTTTTCTTTTCTTAATCACGCATAATAAAGAATTTTTTAATTTATTTTGTGCTAGAAGATGATTTTTCTTAATCACGCATCATAAAAGTTATTTTAGTTTATTTTTAGTTTATCTTTTAGCTTATATGTCGCTCTCTTTATTTTTTTCTAGGGATATATTTGTCATCATGATTTTAATGAAGCAGCATGAAAACAGGATAAAAGATAAATGAAAAATAAGCATTAACCCTAAAAAACAATATTAAAATCCTAAAATATTTTTGTCATTATGATTTTTAAGGTTCTAGTATATTCCTAAACTTAACTAACAAAAAAAAAATAATTTAAAATCCTAAACTTATAAAAAGAAATAATCAGATTTAAAATAATATCCTAATAGACAACCTATTCTAAAACTTAAATATTAATATTCTAAAAAATCTTTGTGTGTTTCAAAGTTAATCAAATAACCCGAAAATTTCAACAATATACATTTCTCCCATATTAACACCATATTTCTGACTTGAGTACAACTTTCTTTCTTATGTGCTATCTTGCACGAAATTTTTAGCGAGTGCAATATTGACCAAAAAATGGTTTTTGAATAATCATTTTCTCAAGATAATTTTTGTTTTATTCTTTATACATCAAATAAGAAAACTTGATTTTATGGGATTTTAGTATGAAGTATATATTGACTTAATGAGTCATCATTTTTAGCCTAAATCGTATTTTGCACTAAAACCGAATTGTCATATTTTTATTTGGTAGAATTTGATTTTCTAGTATTTTTATTTGAATCAAATGGGAGGTACTTCCTTATTTACATTGTAAACTTAAGTAAATGGAATAATATAAAAATAAATAAAAGTAAAAAGACAAAGACATTTACTTGGTGGGAATAAGGTAATCTGTATACCAGTTGAGGAAAGGGGCAATTTGAAGCACCTACAATAGTTTTTCCGGCGAAGGGAGTGCAGTTGCACCTCCTTGCAATAGATCCGCCCCTGCTTGCACATTTTAAATCAAGTTATTTTATTTATTTTTCTTACTTTCAAATAGTGAATTGACCCATATTTGGAGTTTCTCGAAAGGAGAAAAGGGTTTCTAGGGTTTAGGGCTTAGGACTTTTGATGGTGGCCTCCTTAATCCTTCTCTGAGCAATATCGGTGCATTGGTTTTAGATCTGTGGTCGGAAAGATGTGGCAAGCACGTATATGCTACAGTTGAGTGAACAAAAGGAGGAATCTGAGGTACGGTTTGGTGCCAATCTCCGTGTTTGTGCAAATAATCTTGTCCTTCGCCCTTTGATCTTCCTTCTCTCTCTTCCTCGATTCCTATAAAAAAGACTAGTAAATAGACCACACCCGGGGGTTGTTGGCCAAAGGCCCTCCGATGTCTAAGTTAGTTCGAGTGTTTGTAAGAAAACAATAGCTAACAAAAGGGTACGGAGATGTATGTATGGTGTGAACCAGGCGGTTGGAACCATGTGTAGTGGTCGGAGCTTGTGGAGAAAATATGAAGAGTGGAGAGTGGAGAGGGAGAGAGCTTCGGGTATTTTTCTCGGGTTTTAGGAGTATGTTTAGATGTAAGTTTTTTGAAGTACTTTGAATGATGAATAAAGTCATCTATTTATAGAAGCCTCGGGGCTAGGGTTTCGTAGGGAATAAACTCTTATTAGAATGAGTTTATTCTTTACCCAAATTCATAGAGATTGAGTTGGACTTGAATATATCTCCTTATTAGGATAATATTTGAATTAATGATATTATCTTATTAAATAAAGATAATATCCTATAATTAAGATAATTTCCCTATTAATTAATTGGCCAAATAAATTGGTTCAATTAATTAATTTCAGGGATAATCTTCTTTTCCACGTGGCGTGCTGTGATTGGAGACAAAAATGTTTGCTTCCACACTCCGCTTGTTTGATAGAGAACAATAGGGGGTTCAAATCGGGAGAATGAACTTGGTAGTAAGTTCATTGGCCATCATAATACCCTTGTGGCCAAAATTCTTACCCAAAGAGTCGTCAATAAGGTGGGCTTCGTGGCTTCATTCTCTCGACTATGGAAAGGTATTGTTGAGGTCTCTATTAAGGAGTTTGCTGATAAGTTATTTCTGGCGAGATTTGCGAACTACAAAGACAAAGCTAGGGTTTGGATATGGAGCCTTGGACATATCGCCATACCTAGTCTTGCTCTATGAAGTCAAGGTGGGCTGCGACGTCAGATATGTGGATTTGAACATGGGGCTTTTCTGGGTGCAATTGCATGGGATCCCACCTTTAAACATGACGGTCACTATGGCTCGAAAGATTGGAATGCTTCTGGGCCAAGTCAAGGAAGTTGACCATGCGGATGGGAAGGACTATATTGGGCGCTTCGCGCTAGTTCGTATCAAGTTTGATGTCAACCAACCCCTTATGTGGGGTGCCTTTGTTGAATTTCCTACATCCTCTCTCTCTCTCTCTCTCTCTCTCTCTCTCTCTCTCTCACTCATTCTCATCCTCACTCCCATTCTCACTATCATTTTCCTCTATACTCTAGTACGAAAAATGAAAACTAAAAACTAAGAAATGATTATCAAACAGGCTTTAATTAACTCATTTTGTGCTTATGTGTTTCTCGGAATTGTTTGCATTAAGGTCTCTATCTTTATCTTTAATTCCCAAGATAATCAAATGTTCAAATGTATCTGCAAATTGGGGACAAAAAGCAAGGCCACCAAGTACACTACCACTAGGTCCATCCCATATGATTCCATTGCCTTATCTGAAAATAATAGAAGTCCCACCATGGATTGTTCTTCTTGCATTCACATTGATGGAATTGATAAGTTCATAAACATTCACATGCCTTCTTTACTTAGTGACTTTATTTAGTTTCTCTTTATTTTGAGTCACTTACCTCTTTTTATTTGTTTTGTAGGTTAAGACAGCAAGAGATCACATTTGATGCAATCCATGCTTGTTAAGGGCTGATTGGGATAAGAGGAATATGAGCTTAAAGACAAACTCAATTTGAGCCACACTCCTTGTTAGTCCAGTTTCGTGGGTTATCTTATAGTCCTCATTTCAGCAACTTACACAGGTCGGATGAGGAGACATCCTTGATAGAGGTTGTTCCAATGGGTGTCTATTATAACATATCTAAATGTCAGCCCAATTGGATAAATCTGGAGCCCTCAACATGTCAAAGACTGAACCAAGTTCACAAAAAAGTCATGTTGGCTACCATCATATTTAATGTGGCTACATCCCTAGAGCCATGTGCTACACATGGGCAGCCACACGTGCGAGTCAAATTAGCTCAGGAACTCAGAAAGATGAACAAAAGTCAAGATTTCCATAAAGAAACCAAGAAAAGTCCACCAAAGCATGTATTGGACAGCTGGAGCAGTTGGCAAGTATGGGTAGCTAGAGCAATTGGCATGTATGGACAGCTGGAGCAATTGGGAACAACTAAGAGAGGTGTGCTTCACCAGCCAAAGGGGAGAACGAAATTGCAGTCTACAAAAAAAGTTGCACACTCATTTAGGGGATATAGAGAGTCAGACACACATTCACTTCATCCGTTACTCTCATACACAAATTCAGATTGACCACAAAGAGAGAAGAGAGCTAGGATCTGTCCTGAGAACTACATTGCTGCCTGCTAGTTCTTCTCCTCTCTTTATCCTATCTATGTATTTCTTATTTTCTGTATTCATAGTTATGTCTAACTAATCCATTTAGTAAGGGCTTAGGATGACGCCATAGTCATGAATATTCAATGTTATGGATGATTTTATAGTTAATTGATTTTCTTGTTTTCATTATCAAGTTGTTAATCTTCAGTTTATTATGTGCTTGATGTATGTTTTCTTGGAGTAGTTAACTAGGATTTTATGCATCTAGCACAGGTTGGGAAGGGGTTTAGATTCACCAATTCTACTCTCCTTTCACAAGCAACACATGAATGGCCTAAGAATCATTCAAGGAGTTAATAACCATAGGTTGACTAGGACCCATGTTTTAGGACTTGTGTGATTATCATATTCTCATGGAGCTTAATGACTCTTGTATGCTTTATTCTAAGTAGATACCATGCTTAGGTTGCATATTAGAGATCACGTGTTGTGTGGATACCATCAAGGATTAAAATATCGGCCATGCAGATAATATCGGGCCTCCAATTTATAGATATTTCGGGGGATATATCGTTATCGTTTTAGGTATCGGGAAAAAATCAATAAAAATGACAGATATAGGCATTGAAACACATAATTTTGGTGTAAAACTTTCATAAATGTTATGTGCATTATCAATGAATGTATTGAACAAATAAAACTCAAAATTTACCAATAATAAGATATACATATAATGAAATATAAGTGGTGTGTAATGCGCATTAATGAAAAGTTTGAAAATAAAATGTTGATTAGAATGAATAAACCATGCATAAATTCATAGTTTGTTTAAACATTGGATTACAATTTAGATAAACGTCCATTTACATAAATGAAGAGCTCCTATAAGGTTCAAACAATGAGGAACAACCATCTAGATTCATACAATAGTCATACTAAGTCATGTAACTCGAGCAGTTTATAAGCCATGTTTGAACATGGTGCACATAGGTCTCTCTTGAGCTCCTTATTGTCCTCCCATACATGGGATAGTTAGGATTAACCAACTATTAGGTCCATAATATGGCCTTACCCCCTGTATCGGTATTGATAGTTGAAAATACCGATATATCGGTGTATCGGCCGATATTTCAATCCTTGGATACCATGCACAATTACATGCCTTAGGAGAATCATGCATCCTGCACCTAGATACCATAGGCTTGTATGCGATAATCTATTGTTGATGTAGCTTGAGTCAATTTCTATGCATTCATAACTTGGATAGGAAAACTAGTGGTGGATTCCAAGGCTCTAACACTTCTCAATTATTGTTTCACAATCTGTTAACTGCAGTCAATGTTCACTTTCAAGTACTTTCATTTCACTTTCTTCTTTTCATTTCAACAACAAATACCCCACCCCAAATTTCGAGTGCGTGTGTGGTGCTAGGATTCTGTCCTTGACCATGAGTAAGCAAGAGGCATTGTTGAATTTGACCTTGCCTTTAGCTAGTTAGTCAGTTTCTTTGTTCTATGTTTTTCTAGCATTCTAAGTAATTTCACTTGGAACCAAGTTACCATTCTCCGTGGGATCGACCTTGTATTTACATAAGCTATACTACAAACGGTTCGTGCACTTACGAGAATTAAAGTTGCTGTTTTTAATAATTCATTTTAGTTGTTAAGAATAGGTCCAACAAGAACTGTGTTTAAAAGTATGTTTGGGAGTGGTTCTAAAATGACTAAAAATGCTTTTTGATAACCAAAAGCATTTATAATAGCATTTGACAGAAAAATTAAAACTACTTTTATTATTTTCTTCCCAATAATAGAAAAAGTCTTGACTTTAAATCTCCATTCCCAGTAATAAAAAAGAAACCTTAATTTAATTAGCAATGTTTATATATACATTTATATATCATACATAACTATCGTACGAGAAAAGTGTTAACGACAGTAAGGGTTGCTCTTTCGTTATGTAAGGAGAGCAAATAGGCGACCACTAGGGTTAGGGTTTCTCTCAAGTTTCTTGCCAATTTTCCACGCCGTCTCTCTCAAAATCCTCTGCGCTAGTATCTTTGCCTTCTCCTTGGGGTGTTGGGTATGGTGGTGGCCTATTCCTTCTTACCTAAGGGGAGGATTATGCATGTTTCTTGATGTTTTGGTATAGTTTTTTTTGTCAAGTTTTCCTTGTCGACTTCTAGTTTTGGCTGCTACTGGTCTGAATTTCATCTCAGGATCACAAATTCTGGGTTGGAGATCTTGATTTACAGAGGGAGTTTGACTTTTGTGGCTAGGCGAAAAGCACGGTGGTGTCCAAAGCATGGGGATCAACGTTCTTGAAAAACGGCTTGGAAGGCCACTAGTCCTTATAGATCAAGCAAATGTGGGAGTGATTTTTGGCACAATGGCGGAGTCATATCGATTTGTGGATTTCTCTTATAGCCTTGTGGCTACTGTACTCTCTATTCAGGACCATATTGTAGGTTCGCGTTCAAAGCAAGGTTCAGGAAGGCGACAGAAAGTGGAAGTGGTGTTTGTGGGAATTTATGGTCGGGGTGAGCATATGATCGATAGTGGCATTGATTTTTCTAGTCAATGACGATTTGGTACCAATGGTTTTGCTGACAAGGTAGAGGAGACCAACCTCGAGGGGTCTCCAAGATCTCCCTGATAATTCTCTTTTGGAACGTTCGTAGGCTTAGCAACCGATGAAATGTTCCTACTCTGAAGATTTTTCTTCTGAAATTTATTGGCCAGTCTTGGTCTTCCTTCTTTTTAGTTTGAGTTCTGGATCAAGAAACTAGGAGATGGCTTTTGATGTTTCACAGTACCTCTTATGTACTTTATGTTTTGTTCATGTGATTTGTTCGTTTTGATGTTTCATTGGTAGCCCATTGCATGCTGAACAATTTACGCGTTATACAAAGGACTATGTTTTCATAGGAGGCATTCTTTGACAGAACCTAAGAGGCGTTGGTGTGCTCTTTTGCTAGGTTTCTCTTAGCTTTAGTTTGTTATTTGTGCTTTTTTCCTGTGATTTTTTCGTTTTGGTGCTTCATTGGTTCTGACCCATTGCATGTTGGATAAATCTCACGCTGTACTAAGGACTATGTTTACATAGGAGGTCTTCTTTGACAGAACTAAATAGGTGTTGACGTGCTCTTTTAATGAGCATCCTTAGTTAGTGTTTGTTGGTAGGGTAGAATTATTTTAGAGGTGACTATTCTGTATTTCTGTTTTTGTCAAAGGACTGTGACTATCCCCCAATAGAAATATTGTTTCGTTATACATGCTATATATGGCCCCGGGGCCACCCCCAACCTCCAACCCCTTGCAGTGGGATCAACCTCATGAAAGAATATTAAAGTGTTTAATATTAACAAAAGATAAAACAGAAATGTAGCGACAAAATTAAGTGAGACAGCACCAATTGGTGCATGGATTGCGGATAACAATCACGTAACTAAGGTGTTTTGGTAAGGACCATATTCTCAGAGCACTATGGTGATCAGTGACAGAACTAGGATTGTTAGTATGGAGGGGCCAAAATTTCAAAATCACTTTCATATAAGTTTTTCATCTTTAACTGGGAGGGCCATCACTAATCTAATTGCAGTAATTGTATTGCTATATCATTTATTGTATAATATATTACAAGAGAAAATAAAAATACTTTTTTTTTTTGGGGGGGGCGTGTAGGGCCATGTCTGGCCTTGCTGTGGCTCCACCCCTTATGGTAATTGTATCTTTGACTGTGTATTGGAGTTGAGTTTAAGCCCATTTTTATGAGTCTCACCTTTTAAATGGAACTTGTAAAACACAACATGTTGATAAATCTAATCCCAACATTTATGAGTTCGCCAAATAACGATCATGACAGTGGTCCAATTTTATTGAAATATTCCACTACAGTTCAAGCCACCGAACATAACCATGTACTACTAGATATATCTCTTTCATTCAACACGCGCAGGAGACATTGATGCCGACCCCAAAAAGAGAGATCACGCGCCAAATATTACTTACCAGTTCATGTCACGTTAATTTGAAGTGCCATGTCCACCGTTCTTGGGTAGAAAACTACTGTTCTATCTCCATATATAAGAGGCCAAGAGCTAGCTTGCTAAAGTATTACTTTGTACGTCAACAATTATTTATATCGACCACAAAGCTAAAAGAATTAATATATAATATCTTATATTATATCAGAGAGAACTCAAACTTTAGATCGCTATGGTGTCATGCAAGCGCTTTCTTCTTCTTGCTTCTTTTGTCTTGCTTATTTGCTTCATATCTCCCAGTGCTGATAGAGGTAAACTTACATACAGAATTAATTTAGTCATAAATTCATACTTCGGGTCGAAAATATGCAAGTTTTGACCCTAATTAAACTGCCCGAGTTTCGTTTTGTTTTGTTTTTTTAATTTTTCTGTGTGTGGATGGTTTATTATGGCAGCGCTGAGTTTGCATGGCGATGGTGAGAAAGGCATGGACTATAAGTTTAGTCCGAACCAAGATGGTACTGCTGCTGCTGGTGACGGTGACGAATTAGTGGCTATGGATTACACTCCAGCGAAAAAGAATACTCCGATTCATAACTAAGCTGCCGTCGGCCATAAGTTTTGTTGTGAAATTAAGTATTGCTTCAGCTTCCTCTGTGTTCCAACTTTTACAGTTTGATATTCTTATTGGAAACAGCGCAAAATTAAACATCCTATATATATATATACTTGCGGACCCTTTTTGTAAATTAGTGTTGCAAAATTTTTGAGGTATTTTCTGGATATTCCTAGCTGATTTCATATTTCATGTGTATTATATCATCTTTGTTTTAAATTTCTTTATAACGAAATGGATGATCACAAGTAATATCCAAGACATGTTAAACTTGTGATCCACGGTTCCTTTTGGCAATCACAGATCGATTCATTCAAGTACCCTCTCTTTATAGGTGCCACATCTCTAAAGGCATCAAATCTCTCTTAGGGCTGGCCATGACTTTTGGGTGGTCCGGGCCAGAAATTAAAATGAGGCTCCTTTATGTTTCCTCCTCTTGAATATAATGAACTATAATATATATATATATATATATATTATGCAAATGCAATTCAAAATACATATCTTTGAGCACACCCTGGCTCCAATTAATAACATAGAAGGTTATACATGCCACACAAGGCAAACAAAACAAGAATTAGAGGGCCAACAATCAAAGAAAAACAGAAAAAACAAAGCTCCAGCAAATAAATTTTGAACAATTTATAAGAATTTGTTGCAGGAACATAAAACAAAATTAAATAATTTAAAGGGTATAAATCAGAAATCTAATTACCTTTTGAGAACTTAGATTACCTTCACCACTTGTGACTTGCCCGGACAGGAGGGAGCCCAAGGGCCAAGTTGCAGCTCCAGCGCAGCAAGTCTAGCCCAGGCAAGGGTTGGGTCCTACGAGCCCAGGCAAGCCCATGGGAAAATTCAGCCCGAGCTGACACAATGTTGACGTCAACGACCAAAAAATTCATTCCATTTGGGGATTATTCGACCTAATTGAGAATTATTCAACCTAATTGGGAGTTACACAATTTAATTGAGGATTACCCAATTAAATGGAATGTTACCTAATTAGGTTGAGAATTGATTTGATTCCTACCACAATTCCCAAATAAATGAGGAGTCACCTAATTAAATTAGGAATTGATTTGATACCTACCACAATTAGGGATTTGATATCTTTCCATATATGGAATTATTCATTTGAAACTCTAGCCTCCGAGACCACTATAAAAGGATGGCCACACACAAGAGTTGAGGTATGTTAGAATTACTACTAAAACTCTGTAGAGATCTTCCCCTCACAAACCCTAGCCACCTCCGCTCTCTCTCTCTCTCTCTTACATAAGGCTCCGCCCGCCCGGTTTACACCATAAACACATCTTCGTACCCTGTTAGCTATTGTTTTCTATACATTTCAATTGAACTAATTTAGGCATCAGAGGGCCTTTGGCCAACACCCCCCGGGTGTGGTCCTCTTATTTGTTCTATTTTGCAAGGAGAAAAAGGTGGCGAAGAAGAAAGGTGAATCTTTCCAATCGAATATTCTCGCGGGGAAATTTGCTCCCACACCCCTCACGTAACAAAGTGGGTGGTTTATACAAGGCTAGACCTAATGGCCAGATGGCACAAATTGTGCAAATCATACTAACAACTCCTAAAAATTAGGAAAAAGAATCTAGTCGTTATTCAATGGTAATTGTAGGATAAGCAGTTAATGAGCCAGCGACTAACAGGTTTGTTATGACGCTTGAAGATGCCATGGTTGAGGATTTTGGCAAGCACCACTACTACAAAAAAGGAAAACCACGACGGGTATTCACCGTCGTGTATTCTGTTTTCAAATCGTCGTGGAATCCACCGACATCTTTTCCATAACAAAACCACGACGGTGAATAACCGTCGTTGTTAAACCAAAAAACGTCATCAAAAAATAAAAACCGACGTCTTTGTGCTGCAAAAAGACATAAAAAACAGTCGAGGATGAGAATAGACGACCAACTCCAACAAAAAAAACGTCGTTAAAAGGAAACAGATGACAAATATAAATACGACGTCTTTACAATCATAATAGACGACGTTATTGACACCTACTACGTCACAACATTTCCCACAACCGTCGTAAAATAAATTTTCCACTTCGATTTTTTATGAATTATGACGTGGAAATAGATGTCAGGTTAATTAATTACGACGTATGTATTTACTTAGACGACGTTTAAATGAATAAACAACGTCGGTTCCAAATAAATGAGAGCCGTATTACAGAATTTATACGTCATATTTTGAAAATAAACGACGTGGAAAAAATGATGGGGTCATTAATTACGACACAGTAATTTATAAGGACGACGTTGTCGTTATATACAACGTCGGTACCATGAAAAAGACCGTCGTGTTTAATAATTTATACGTCTTCATTAAAAAAATTAACGTCGTCTAATTCATCTTAACGTCGACGAATTTAATGGACTTCAAATACCGTCGTGAATTCATCCTTTTCCACTTCGTTTATTAAAGAACTTACGACGTGGTAAATTCATGACGACGTCGTCTTTTGTAACGTTCAGGTTAAAATTCTCATCTTTTAGACGTCGGTATTATGGGATTGGAGTCGTGTTATTTTGAATTACATGGCGGTTCTTTATGCTTGTCCGACGTGTTATCCTGGATTACTGTTTCACAATAGCGTCGTGGTTCTTCATTGTTACTTTGCTTTAAGACGTCGGTAAATATATTGCGGTCGTTGAATGCTCCAAAACGTCGTTATTTATTAGAACAGACGTCGTTTTATTACATTTTTATCAAAACCGTCGTGTTTTGTAATCTGGAACCAGTAATTTTTGTTCTGATTGTTTTGTGGCCAAAACCTGTATAATGAAAGTGAAGAAATCACATTACAATATATTACAAAATTAATGTCATACACTGCCAATTAAAAGCATCATTCAACCCATATATCTTCACACCCATCTCGAATATTTTGACTCCCTAACTCAACCACCACTTCATCAAATGTGTCAACATTTGGCATCCCCCTAGTAAATGGCTCACACTCAATTCTCACATCACCTAAGACATCATCACCAATAACATCATTATATTCTCTATTAGGCATTGATAACACTACCGACCAACCACGATGCATCGGGTCGTCAACAAAAAATACTTGTTTGACTTGAAGCCAAAACAAATTGGTCATTCCTATGTCCAATTTTACTCAAATCTACAAGGGTAAATCCAAGTTAGTCCACTACAAGACCAGAAGTATTATCAATCCAATCACACCTAAAGTGGGATTGTAAACTTTTGGTAGTCAAGGTCCCAAATTTCTTGAATGACACCATAGAAACCCATATTTGAGAGAATGGGTTTTATCCTTGGCACTAACAACTTGCATAGTATGTGCAAGTAAATAAACTCCACTATTTTGAGTTGTCCGCACATCATCTTGTGCCTTGATGTTGAATTTAATACCTTTAATGAGATAGCTCCTATATAATGGCACTTGCCATGTTTGGACCATTGCTAGCCACCTTAAATTTTCTGATCGCCATGATTGTCTTCCTCATTAAGTTCACTTTGAACCTGCAAATTAATCATATAACTTCATTCAATCTAACATAGAAAGAAGAAAATTAAAAGTCCAATATGTTATTCAATAACATATACCTTGAAGCGTAGCCATTGAATGAAAGTGCTATTGTGCTTATCCTGCAGCCACTTTGTTCTCTTTCTAAATTTTGGATAAGTGGTCTGGATGTGAATCATATGTTGCCTACATGACACACAAAATTCAAGTATTACGGTCCCAAACATATAAGATAAACATAAGAAATAATTTAAAATGGAAACTTAAAGAATAAAACTCATACGTACTCGATATAAGGTAGGACTTCCTCCGTATTCTCCAAGACATATAGATGTGCTTGGTTCAGCAGGTCCCGATCAACTCGCTCACTGTGCAACCTGATAATGGCTTTGAAACTCCCATCTTTTGGCTTGAAGGCACTCCAACTGTACTAACATCGGATAAATGCTCAGTACAAAACTCTCACTTCTTGACTATATACCGCTCGGCAATGCAACCTTGGACGAAATACGATTCTGAACATACCCCTTTAGCACTTTCATATATCTTTCAAACGGGTACATCCATCTAAAATATACTGGCCCACACAGACGAACTTCTCGACAAGATGTACTACTAGATGAACCATGATATCAAAGAATGAAGGGGGAAAGTACTTCTCAAGCAAACACAAAGTAACTACTACATCTTCTTCCAACTTATCTAGCTTGGAAACATCAACAGTCTTTGCACATATAGCATTGAAGAAGAAGCACAAGCGAGTTATTGCATACCTTGCGGCTTCTCCAAAGCAGAGCAATTGCCACGAGGAGCAATTGTTGCATTAAGGTATGACAATCATGTGATTTAAGGCCAAGAAGTCTTGAATCTTGTAAAGATACAAGATTTTTTATATTTGAAGAATAACCTTCAGGGACCTTCATACCATAGAAAGAATTGCAAACCTCTCTCTTCTCTGCTCTTGACAAATTCCAAGGCCCGGGAGGCAAACGAGTACGTCTTTCTCCATACTCGGGTTGCAAATCAGTTTTGACCCCCATGTTCAATAAATCTAATCGAGCAGCAATCCCATCTTTATTTTTTCCAGGGATCTCCAGCAATGTACCAATGATACTATCGCAAACATTCTTCTCAATGTGCATAACATCTAGGACATGCCTCACAGGAAGGTATTTCCAATACTCGAGATCAAAGAATATTGATTTCTTCTTCCAACAAACTCTGTCACCATCTTCAACCATATGCAGCACTTCTTCTCCGGTTAATGGCTCAGGGGCGTGCCATATTCAGTTTCCCATTAAAAGCTGCACGTTGCCTCCTATATGGATGATTGATCGGTAACCATTTTCTATGCCCAATGTAACAAATTTTGTGGCCATTTTTCAACCTGTGACTAGGTGTATCATCGCCGCATATTGGACAAGCTTTATATCCTTTAACAACACAACCAGATAAGTTTCCATAGGCGGGGAAATCATTAATTGTCCACATTAATGCAGCTCTGAGTGTAAAGTATTCTCCATTATGTGCATCATACACTCCTCCAATCCCATCCCACAAAGATTTTAAATCATCAATCAAAGGCTCCAAGTAGACGTCTATATCATTTCCGGGCTGTTTAGGACCGGAAATCAATAAGGTCAACATCATGAACTTTCGTTTCATGCACAGCCATGGAGGGAGATTATATGTAACTAAGATAAGCGGCCAGCAACTATATCTGCTACTTAGAGAGCTGTGGGATTGAATCCATCGGATAATGAGCCAATCTCAAGTTTCTCGGCTCATTACCAAACTCGGGCCATTTATCATCAAGAAGTTTCCAAGACGGGAATCCGCTGGATGAGACATATAACCGTCAATTGATTTTCTAGCAGCATGCCAAGTCAAACTCTTAGCAGTCTCATGTGATCGAAACATCCTTTTAAACCTTGGAATTGGAGGAAAATACCACACCACCTTCGCTGGCACACCCTCTTTCAAGATTGAATCTTTGCCTTCCTTCCACCTTGAGATACCACAATTAGGACAATGAGTTAAATCCTCATACTCCTTCCTATACAAGATGCAATCATTGGGGCATGCGTGCATTTTCTCATAACTCAGCCCCAATGCACACAAAGTCTTTTTTGCCTCATACATAGAGGCGGTATTGTATTTCCTTCTGGAAGCAAATCGCCTTGAAGTATCAATAATTCTGTAAAACAGCCATCACTCATCCCATATTTTGCCTTCAAATTATACAACTTCACTAATGCCGATAACTTCGTGTACTTTCTACAACCAGGGTACAATGGTTGATCTCCATCCCCAATCACATTGGCAAACTCATAAGGATCAGATCCAAAATCACCAAAATCATTATCATCCATCTCTATTTCTTCGGACACAAAACTGTACCTACTATGGTCATCATCTTCTTCAACATTTCTACTAGCATTAGTAGTTTGCTTCCCAAGGTTCTCCGTGAAATGTCCAATTCTTATAGCTTTGGTCAACTCCATTAAAGTATAAGTGATCCCTTATAATTCCAACCCCAAACAATTTCAAATTAACACATTTAACACATGGACAGCGGATATGTGTGGTAGTTAGAAGATTTTCTCTGAAAAGTTCAAAAATGCTTCCACCCCTAACTCATATGCCTTGATCTTCTATCCGAGTGCATCCATGACTTATCCATCTCCGACACTATACCCTATTATATATAATAAAGTGAAAAGGAAAGCAATGACCATCACTATAGCAGATTATATAAAGTCTAATAGCAAGTAATATACAACATAGACGACGGTTTTTAAACAAAAACAGACGTATTTGACATTATAGACGACGGATTTTACGTCGTCTAATTATAACCACGACGGTAGTTACATAACACCGTCGTGTATAAGTAATAACAACGACGGTTTAAAGTAAAAACCGTCGTTGTATGCCTGAAAACGCGTCGTTAAACAGTTTATTTTCAAGATCCGAAAACCCTATTAACAACACAACATAGACATGAAACCAAGCAAGAAACTAACATATACTAAGCATGAAAACAATAAATCCATTCCCAATTCAACATAACAGAGAGTGATTAAAAGATCCGACAAAATGAAATCCATTCCCAATTCAACATAACAGAGAGTGATCAAGAAAACATTAAACAGAAAATCCATGAACCCTTTAACAACATTATTAACAGATCGCAAAACATATACCTAAAACCCTTTAACAAAACAACGTAATATATCATTCAATGAATTTACAAGGGGAAGAGAGGGTTTGTACTTACAGGTTGGCGAGCTCACAGATTATGACCAAATTGGATTTGACACAGCCTGGCCCAACTTTGAATTAGAGATGAAGTGAGAGAGCGAAATGTTATGTTGCGCGAAATCTAACAATTTTAGGGTTCAGGGTTAGAAGTATAAAAATAAGAGCCAAATCTGAAAATTTTAGGTCCCGCGAATATTTTAAGAAAGCGCGCTTTTCAAAACATCGACCGAAAAAACACGCGTCGTTAAAATTTAACATTAAACATGACGCTAATTACATTAAGGACGTCGTGGTAAAACTATGTACCACGCAAAATCAAAAAAGGCGTTAAAACTATGAAAAACCACGGCGGGGTTAATTAACTACCGACGTTGTAAATAATAATAAACGACTCACGTGTAAACAAAACGTCGTTTAAAAGAGAAACGACGTCGGATTTTTCTCCATCGACGTAAACTCCATATTCCACGACTCAATCACCGTCGTTAAAAGTAATACCCTAAACTTTAAAACCCTAAATTATATATTTGTAAAATTTAATTTTATAAAATTGTTTATGGTTTTACATCCTAAGAAATAACAAACATAAACCTAAACCCCAAAATTATACTTTAACCATAAACCTAATAAATAACAACCTAATCCCCAAACCCTAGACCTAAACCATCAAACTATGTAAGTGATGCTATGACTCATCAAAACAATTTTATTTAGGTTGGACATTTTAATCTTTTATTACACAAACTGCATTTTTTGGGTTTTAGGGAAGAAAATATATCAATGACTTCATAGGAGTTGAAGTTGAATTTTGAATTTATTTTAAATTTATTTTAAAATTTTGAATTAAAAATAATAAAATATTCTTATGTCAACAACAAACCACGGCGAGGTTAATTAACTACCGGCGTTGTAAACAATAATAAGCGACTCACGTGTAAACAAAGCGTCGTTTAAAGAAAACGACGTCGGATTTTTCTCCATCGCGTAAACTCCATATTCCACGACTCAATCACCGTCGTTAAAGTAATACCTAAACTTTAAAACCTAAATTATATATTTGTAAAATTTAATTTTATAAAATTGTTTATGGTTTTACATCCTAGAAATAACAAACATAAACCTAAACCCCAAAATTATACTTTAACCATAAACCTAATAAATAACAACCTAATCCCCAAACCCTAGACCTAAACCATCAAACTATGTAAGTGATGCTATGACTCATCAAAACAATTTTATTTAGGTTGGACATTTTAATCTTTTATTACACAAACTGCATTTTTTTGGGTTTTAGGGAAGAAAATATATCAATGACTTCATAGGAGTTGAAGTTGAATTTTGAATTTATTTTAAATTTATTTTAAAATTTTGAATTAAAAATAATAAAATATTCTTATGTCAACAACAAACCACGACGTTGTAAATAATAATAAACGACTCACATGTAAAAAGGACGTCGTTGAAAAGAGAAACCATGGCGGATGTTTCACCATCAGACGTAAAATACATATTCAACGACCTAATCACCGTCGTTATAAGGTATTAACCTAAACCCTAATAAACGACTTACTTGTTCAAAAGTACGTCGTTTAAAAGCGAAACCATGGCGAAATTGTCATCAAAGCGGCGTCTTATGTACGCCCCATCACGTCTAAATATCATTTTACGTCGGTTTTTACATAATTATGTCGTTGGAAAGTTATTACACGTCGGTTACGCAATTTGTTTTTTCTTTTATAATATGAAAACCTCAACAAATTTTCAGGGAAAAAAAGGATGTATATTATAAACAAAATTTGGACATTATATATTATAGAAAAATTTATATATTATATAAAAATATCAAGTGTTCCAACAATCATCTAATCCATATGAAGGCAAACAAACTCTGCCCATTCTTTCCTGACTTCATCAATGGCTGCTTGGGGGTATGGCGCTTGATCTTTTCCCTTGGCAAACTGCAATCCATAAACAATGATTATTAAGCTTTACAAAAAGAAATTCAGAGACAGACGGCGTTGTTTTATCATAACCGACGTAGTATATCGATTCAACGACGGTAATTTTAAATGACCGTCGTTGATAATACAAAAAACCACAAAAAATGTTTCTGAAAATTTTATTCTTACCTTCTTCTCAAACTCCAAGGAAGGATCCATGATGATGTCCCTCATGAAGCGCATCACATAATACCCGCATTCGACACTGCTGGGTTGCTTTGGTGTGCTGGCGAGTTTTCAGTTGGTGCTTTACGGCTGAGTACGCCTATGTAGAATTATAAATTTTTAAAGCACTTTCACGATGTTTTTGCCCTCCTCATCAACCACACGATTTCCAGGCAGAGGATCCAGAAAATAGACGGTTTCCCTCTTTGCCCTCACAATCAGCAAGACCCAATACGGCTGCACAAAAATAAAATAAAAAACGACGGTTAATATAAAAACCGACGTATTATATAGTTTCACACGGCGTAATAACTTAATCATCGGCGTTATTATAAATTTATCACGACGATAATTAACTACCGACGTGGTTAGTTGTTTCAAACGACTCAATAAATAAATAACCGACGTGGTTAGATGTTTCAAACGACACAGAATTAGTTAAACAGTTTTATAAGTGGTCAATTAGTGAAAATCATACAAACAAAATCCTTTTAAGGAGACTAACCCTGGATTGTAAGGCATCATGAAAATCTGTTCACCATCTGTTTTGAAGTCGATTGGCTACAATTCGTGATCATCGATTAGTGACCCAGCGTTGGCACTAACTTGAGCAGGGTCGATAAAGCCAACCATGCTGCACATATTTGCGTCTCTCAAAACATCATATAAGCACCTAAATATATAAAACAAGAGCGGTTATTTATACACAAGCGGCGTATTATACACTTTCACACGGCGAAATGAAATAGAAACAGACGTGATAACTAATTTATCACGGCGGTAGAAAAAGAACGACGTTTTTAGTGGTTTAAAGCGTAATAATTAAACAACCGACGTCTTATGATATAATGTTTGATATTTGATTATGACAAACCTCATATATACTGCAACCACAGTAGCCCCAATTTCTTCCATGCCTGCATAACTGTGTAATATCTTCATGCAAGATGAAGGTACTTCGAGCTGCACCAAACACCTCCTTCTCAATGTTGAAGGTCATGATCTTCTCCTGAGGCTTTAGTGTCGTTTCCACATAACGACAAAGGGACTGTAAGGAAGATGGCACCTCCACATTCGAATAATCAACTACTTCAGTACCCTGTTTAAAGAAATAAAGCAAAATAAAATGACGTGGTAATTCATTAAAAACGACGGTTTAAATTAAAAAACGTCGTCTTATTATAATTTAAACGACGATAATTAAATACCGTCGTTTTATATAACTATAGACGTCGTAGAAAATAAATGCCGACGTCTAATGTGAAAACAAACGACGGTTTAAAGAAAAATATCGACGTCTGAAATGTGAAAAACAAATTAAAAAGGCAAAGTTATGAGAATATACCTCCTCGTCATGCTTTTCTTCTTCTTGTTCTTCTT
Source organism: Prunus mume (assembly GCF_029339155.1). NCBI lineage: Eukaryota > Viridiplantae > Streptophyta > Magnoliopsida > Rosales > Rosaceae > Prunus > Prunus mume. Next base: position 5,455,502 of record NC_142698.1, on the reverse strand, counting down.
CTTTCTTCTCTTCATCATTTGTTTCTTCCTTTTGTCCTTCATCTTTTTTCTCTTGTTTTTCTTCCTTCTTCCCTTCATCTTTGTTTTCTTCCTTCTTCCCTTCATCTTTGTTTTCTCCTTTCTTCTCTTCATCTTGATTATCTAAAGCCCCAGATTTCTGTTTTAAATAATAAAGAAATATATATATAAGACAGATTGTACAGAGAGTAAAAAAATTAAACCAAAACGTCGTGGTAAGGCATAACCTAAGACGGTATGTAAGAATTATGGACGTCTTAAAATTATTAAACGATGGTAAATAATAAACGTCGTGGTAATTGTATATTACGTCGTTAAGGAATAAAACCGTCGTCTAAAAACCACAAAGTACGACGTCTAGTGGCGTGTAAAACAAGTAAACTAAATACGACGTGATATTTAAATAAAAACGACGGGTTATTTATAAAATCGTCGTGGTATGGTTTTAAAACGACGGGTTTATTCATAATAACGACGTCTAATGTAAAAAAACAGAGAATTCAAAGTTCGGTTATGTTACCGTTTCTTCCTGCTGCTCCCCATTTTTGGCAGTATCATCCTCTAAATGTTGGGATCTCCCTTCAGCCCCAGAACAGCTAGCTTTATCAGACATTGGATTTATGGGGCTTTGCTGTAGACCTTGGTTTTGAGAGGGGCTAGTTTTCGGTTTAAGCATGCTTGGATCAAAATTGGGGATGAGGTGGGAAAGCTGACTTAGTAAATGTTCCCTCTCAGCCTCTACTAATTGTTTGGTTCTAGCTTCCATCTTCTTAGTCTCCTCTTGAAGGACAAGTCTTACACTTTCCTTCAATTGATCAGCAAACTTTACCCTCTGTGGTCTAGGTAAATTGAAGAATTGCCTAGGGGAAATCCCAGCACCTACCCCTCTTACTCTCCCTGGATGCTCGGGACCCAAAGCCAAGGTCAAGACATCATTACTGCCAGATTACACTCAGGTGCCTTCAGACCACTTGTTTTTGCAATTCATCCTAAAACAAAGACATACAAAAAAGTCAGCACAAGAAAACACACGACGGTTATTTATAAACAAGCGACGCGTATATAATTTCACACGACGCACCAAAATAGAACTCGGCGTTATAATATATTTATAACGACGTTCATTAAAACCGACGTGGTTAGATGTTTAAAGCGACGCACAAAAATAGAACTCGACGTTATAAACCACGGCGTCTTTTCGTAATTACGAAAATGCGAGTTGTGATTCCAGATTTAGATCTTTCACGGCGTTTTGAAAACATTTCGACGTAGTAATAACATTAAAGCGGCGAAAAAATTAACCACCGACGTCTTATCTATACTTACGAAAACGAGTTGTGATTCCAGTTTTAGATCTTTCACGACGTTTTTTAAAATATTTAGACGTAGTAAAATCATTGACACGACGAAAAAATATAACATTAGACGTAATAAGAATTATATATACACAGTTTAATAAAAATTTAAAACAGAGTGTGTAGGCTTACAATTAATTTTGCTTTCTCTGCCACCTTTGGATCTGGGATGTTACCATGTTTGTCCTGTCTAGCTTTCTTCCATAAGGTAGATCGATCAATTTCTACCCCAGGCATGGTTTCCTCCAATTGATCCTCCAAACCAGCATATCCTTTTCGAGACAATCGATGATTGTACTCAAGTTTCTCCCTAATCTGTGCATGTTGAGAATGCACAGGACTCAAATTCTTTGGATAACCTTGAAGCTACAAAGGCATCCCATTCTGCTTTCTCTATGAATTTATATACTTCAGGGGGTTGGCTTAATTTCTCCCTCTCCTTGATGTATGGAAGGATATAATGCCTTGTCAGTGTAGACTTGAAATCCTTCCATTTCTTGGCAGCAGAAGATAACACCGAGGTCTTGCCCCCTTGACCTACCACAAAAGCCATGTCAACGGCTTCCCAAATCTGCTCCTTTATATCATTGGGGATTTCAGCCCATTTCTTGTCCACAAGTGGGACTCTGGAGCGTGCCAACACACCAATGTAGGACTGCATCTCAGTATGTGCAGGGCCACATCCTTTCCCCCTTTTATTGTACTCAACAACTGGCTTGATTTTCTGCAATTTTCTCTTCACAACACGAGGCATTGTGCTCATACCTCGACCTGACTTTGAATCCTCAGAAATTGTTGTCGGGCTGCTTGGTTCTGTCTCAGCAGATGAAACAAACTTCATCTTCTTCAAGGGCTTGTCTTGAGGAGTTTCCATTCCAAGCTCCTTACCTCCATTTTTTGGAGCAGTACTTACTTTGGTCTTGAGAAACCATGGTTCTGAATAAACAAACACTGCAAGTGAAAATATTTGGGAAAAATTAGAACACAAGCGGCGGTTATTTATAAACTACGACGTATGATAAGATTTTACACGCGTAATAACATAACATCAGACGTAATAAATGTTTAAAGAAGAAACAATACAAATGTTTAAACAACGTGAAACAATATTAAATAAGGCGTAAAAAGAACTTATTACGGCGATATTTACACGACGTCGTGATATTCATATTAACACGACGTAAATATTAATATACCGTCGTGTTATGGATATTCACACGACGTGAATAATAAGCTACCGTCGTATTTATAAGAAACCAAAAACATTTTTCTTTCTCTGTGAATGTTTGATTGCAGGTTTAATTTCTCTGAAACATGGTTTTTGTTTTTCCTAATTTGATAAAATAGAAAGAAAAAAAGCTTTGGCATCTTTTTATAGACGACGGTATCTTAAAACAACGTCGTGGTATGAACATTCACACGGCGTCAATAATAAGATACCGTCGTCTATATAAGATACAAACCCTACTTTCTTTCTCTCTGTATTTTATCAAATTAGGAAAAACGAAAACCATGGTTCAGAGAAATCAAACCTGCAACTAAACAAGCAAATAAAAATTTGTGACAGTCTGTTTAAAAACAACTTAGATCAATTTTAAGACGACGCTAGGACGAGTGACGAACCGTCGTGGTCTACATATTTAACCACGCAAATACAAAGCTACCGTCGTCTTATTTAGTTGAATTAGTTGTGTTCAAAGTTGAAACTTTCCCTCTCTTTCTGTGTATTTTATCAAACTTGAAAGAGTAAAAATGATTTTCGCCAGAAAAAAGGTAAAAAGATTTTCAAAACAAAAACAGTATGAGCATGCAAAATAGCAACAAAAATAGCAACAAAAACAGAGAAATGAAAGCTTACCTTTTGCGTGCAATGAAAGCTTTCTCTCGGATTTTGGTGTTTAAGTTCAGAGGCGACGAGCGAAGACAAGAGGAAGGCGATGAGATACTCGGCGATGCTCGACAAGGAAAAAGGCGAAAAGTTTTCTCGGGAGATTGAAATTTTTCTCGGGTTTGGAAGCGATGCATGTGTAAGTCGGTAGCGAAAAGTTGTATATGTATACAAACCGTTTCATAGTAATAAGGCGGCGGTTTACATATAACGACGGCGTATTAATAGACAAACTACGGCGTTAATTTGAACTTATGGCGTGGTACATAATACGACAGTAGTGTTGTAGGTACCGCCGTAGTAAACTCCTAAATAAAAGTCGATAACTCAATATCTCGCGTCATGGTAGAAATATTTAACACGGCGGTTATTTTAAAGTTCGACGTTTATTTTCATAATATCGTCGTTTTATTGTAATATACCGAGCGTGGATAACACTAAACTAAAGCGACGTATTATTTTTTTCACGACGTGGATTCGTTTTTACACGTCGTTATGTGTAATATAACCGACGTGGATTTTATTTTTATTATAAATATAATTTTTCTCCTTTTTCTTATAGTTTATTTTCAAAAGCGATTGCCTTATACATATAGTTTTTTCCGAGGAAATTAATGTTCTAGAATTTATAAAGTTTCTTTTCTAGGTGACTGATTTAAATCAAATAAAAATATAAAACAACATTTTTTTGTTATACCGTCGTTGTTTCTTGTCGTCTTAAGTAAGAAGAAAACGACGTAATGTATTTGTTACCGACGAGGATTATTTTTGTTAAACGTCGTTATGTGTAATATAACCGACGTGGATTTGGTTTTTTAATTATAAATAGGGTTTTTTTCCACGGGTTCTTTCAGTTTAAGTATTCGATTAGGGTTTCAACTTCTTCTCACCTCATCTCTGATTGCAAATCTGATTGCAAATCACCAATTTTCAATAAATTGTCTCGCTGATTGCAAATCTGTGGCTGCCGTCGTGAAGTTTTAGGAGGCAATTGTTTGGATGTGAATGTTCACTTCCAAAAAATTGTCTCTCTGATTGCAAATCTGAGGCTGCCGTCGTCAAATTTCAGATGCAATTTTTTGGATGTTAATGTGTATGTGCGTTTGTGTATCTCAAAGACACAAATACACATACATCATTAACCTCTAAAATATTGTCTTCTGGTAAGATGATGATGAGCAACAGAGTTCCATCTTGTAAGATTTCCTAACCCTTGTGATCTCAGAATAATCTGATTATGTCGGCGGTTTTCTATATAAACCGTCGTGGTTATTTCAATTCTTGTCGTTAAGTAGATCTACCGACGTAGGATAACAAAATCCAAGAAATAAATTGTTAAAAACAATTCTTATTCAGACGACGGTTTAAATATAATGTATGACGTATAAAGTGGACAAATCGACGTTAAATTATATAATCGTCGTTATATGAAAACCCCAACTTGGTAAGAATTAAAGATGTCGTCGTAGAAATACGAGAAAGGCGTCGTTATATTTACCTTTGCCGTAGTTGTACATTAATTTAATACGGCGGTATTTTGTATTTTACCGCGTGGATTTATTTGTAATTATCGGCGCCTTATCGAAAACTTGGTCGTGTTAATTTCGGGTAAAAGCGGCTTTTTGAAACCGTCGTCTTTACTTTCTACGTCGGTCGGTTCATAACTTCCGCCGTTATTTGTTGGCTTCGATTTTACCTCTTGAAAATCCTATTTCAATAAGACGTCGGTTTTTAAATTAAGTACGTCGTGTTTTATGAACAGCCATTTGAAACTCCATTTTTTAGTTGTCTAATGTGTTATTTCACGGCGGTTTTATAAAACCGTCGTCTTTTAAAAAACAACGATGGTTTTCACTTAGACCGTCGTGTTTTTCTGGTAAATCGTCTTTTTCACTTTTTGTTGTAGTGCACCCACTGAACTTGGCCAGCAAACATGGGAGGAAGAGTAGGTGATGCAGGGAGTGTGGAGCCAATCTTTTTCTTCAATAGGGACACATGAAATACTTTATGGATCATGGAATGTGCTGGAAGCTCCAACTTGTAGGCAACATAACCAACTCTCTCTGGAACTTTGAAAGGACCATAGTAACGCAAAGCGAGTTTTGAGTACTAGGGAGTGCGGATTGTGGCTTAGTAGGTTGTAGCTTTAAATACACCCAATCACCCATTTGAAATTCTCTTTCCTGGAAAGTGTTTGATTTGTTCCTGAGCCACTTTCAAGTTTCAACGACTGATGTCCCTAGAATATAAGAGGAAATAGAGGGTGGCGGTTTGTCATAAATTGCCTCATAGGTTGTCATGCAAATGGAAAAATGATTAGTGAAATTGTACCACCATTCCGCCCAAGGAAACCACTGGATCTAGGAAGCTTGTTTCTCTCCCACAAAACATCGCATGTAGTGTTCCAAGGAATGATTGAGGACTTCATATTGACCCTCTGATTAAGGGTCATATGCATAGCTATGGCAGAGTTGCATACCCTGTGTTTATTGGACAATGCTTTACTCAAGTAAGCAATGGGATGGCGATCTTGAGATAAGATGGCACCTATTTCCCCATTGGACGCGTCACACTCTACCACAAATGTTTTGGAGAAATGAGGTAGTGCAAAAATAGATGTAGTGGTCAGAGCCAACTTAAGAGCCTTAAATGCTTTGTATGCGTGAACTGTCCACTTGAAATTGTCCTTGCGCAGCATGTTGGGTAGGGGTTTGGAAATGAGCCCAAAGTTATGAACAAATTGCGATAATAACAAATTGAAATTGTCCTCGTAAACCCTTCATTGTACTTGGCTTAGGCCATGCCTCAATGCAATGAATTTTCTTGTGATCTACCCAATGTCTTGTGCTGTGATAGTATGCCCTAGGTAATCCACAAATTGTTGGATGAAAGAACATTTGGATCTCTTCACCTTTAGGCCATGCTCATATAGGATTTCAAATATAGTGGTGAGTTGAGTGATGTGATCCTGCAAATTACAAATATATACCAATATATCATCAAAAAATATCAACATTGTTTATACCAGAATCAACGACCAATAAGGGCAAGACACGTGGATAAAAGATAGCATTGGCAAGGTGGCCTTCGACACCCTAGATTGCCGATGGCGATGTCCTTACGAATGCACCTTTTGGCCACGTGGAGCATTCACAGCAAATGTCTACAGTCCCACATCGAGTCTACACAACATGCACACCTCCCAAGGCTTATAAAAGGGGACACAAGTCCCAAAGTAGAGGTAACTGGAACTTTCGGCCTATTAAGCCATCGCTCTGTCCAGATTATTATTAAATTCGTGCTTACGTAAGTATCGGAGAGCCTTCGGTCGGTACCACACCGATGCCCTAGGTCTTACCGAGCATTTTCTCATCTTGCGGATCAATCACTCTACTGAGGCCTAGAGTTTTCCGAAGGCCCAGACATCATTAATTTGATCCCAAAAGTGTTGAACCACTTTTTTGCATCAATAGTTTGGCCCGTCTATGGGAATTAACAAGAATCAAACTAACATCTCTTTCACATAGGGATCGCATCAGTACCCGTGTTTCTACCACAAGGAGGACTGTTGTTCGGAAAGCAAAGTGGAACTAGCCCAGCACTAACCCCATGCACTCTTGCCGGCAATTCATCCGTAATACAAACCATTCTTTGAAGCCAGCTGTTAGCCCAAATCACTACTCTTGGCAAGACATGGCTGATTACAGGAACACAACAATCTTCTCTCTTCCAAGATGGACGAAATCAGCAGCTGCTAATCAGCAACACACACAAATTATCAAACCACTCAATCCTCTCGAGTTTGCGGACTCGGTTGCTAGAAGAAGGGTAAAAGGGGCAAAACAGCGCCACACCTCCAAACACACAGTAGTTCCGGCTCCTAAGGATAAACCCCACCTGCCGAAGAAGGTTTATTAGGTTGTAGCCACGGCTAATAGATCGGGAAGGTGAAAGGCAGAGATAACCAATCAGAATTATGGCACATCTCAACGACTCACGAATGAGGGTTTTGGGTAATAAATCCCATATCCGAAGAGTGCAGGGTTTGGAATCCACGGCCGAATTAGATCATGAATACGTCCCTTCTACAAATTAAGAATCTAGCTACTGTTCGGCCACCAAAACACGGTACTCCTAGGTTAACTCGATAAGGTCACAAAGACATTTGAAAGATTATGGATTCGGTGAAATTCCTAGCCGAGACCTCGTCATCCGACTCCTTCTCCAGAAGGTTCAGAAAATAGAGGATGAGAATCAATTCCTAAGGCAGGAATGGGAAGCTTTGGCGAGGCCATTCACCAAGCGCATCAAGAACTTGAGCGGAGGACAAGGATGTGTAGCCATTGCGCATACCGTTCTTGGCGGGAGTAGAAGATCCCTAACACATCTCCACTCATTTGGTATGCAGAGGTGCAAAGAGCTCGATGATGAAGGCGGTGCACTGCTATTTCTATTTGCGCTTACTAGGCGGCTTTGAATTAGTTCTCTGGTGGAACCAAGAGCGATGAGACTCTTTCGACGAGTTAAAATAGATCTTTCTAAATCATTTTATGATTCAAATGGACCGTCTGTATTTTGTCGATGACTTTTATACCATTCGTCATAAGGAAGATGAGCCCCTAAGAAAATACGTTGTGCAGTTCAGCCATGAGTACTCGAGATGCCCATAAGCTGATGATCGGGCAGCTTAGTACACAACAGCAACTGGCGCACCTATGACGAGTTAATGAAACAAGCTGGAATCCATGCAAAAGCCAAATACTTCAACTTGAAAGCCAAGCTTTCCGATCTGCAGGAAGAACTAGCACAACAAAAGCTCTTGGTACAAGGGTCAAGGTATGATTCGGCTGACAAAGTTGGCTGATACCAAGCTAGCCACAAGCGAAAGGGCGCCTCCGGTGTCAATAGGAGAATTCTAGAAGAGTTAGAGGAAATATAGCGCGATAACCACCGAGCCTTTGTCGAATCGTATTTGTGGTGGAGGTCTTCACTGCCCAACACTTCTTACGAGACCGTTCGATGAGCGAGCATGAGATAATCTGAAATTGACCAATTGAAAACCTAATTGCCAAGATAACCGAAACATTGGAAAATTTTGCGATACCACGGCATAATAGCTACAATCTTGAAGAATGCATAAGCTTGAGAAGGATCATCAGGCCGAATCGGGAGGGCAAGCTAGACTAGTACATTGCAAGGCGCGTAGGCACGGTTCCAAACTTGAATCGGCAGATCAACATGATAAGCGCCATCGGTGGAGGACCAACCACGGCGGTATATCCAACCGCTCAAGGAAGCGGTACATTTAGCGACCCAATACCCACAAGTCTTGACGTTGAAAGCAACCGGCATCATAAGTTGCGAAGATTCGATGGGAACCCATCACCTTCTACGAGGAAGAGGAAGAAGGGATCCTTTACCCCCATGATGATTTAATGATCATCCGAGCCGAGATTGCTGACTTTGACATAGGACTAGTCTTAATTGATACGGGCAGTTCGGTCAGCGCCATTTTCGCTGATGCGATCGGGGAGTTGGGAATAAGCAGCGACTCACGCCCCTCTTTAGTTTCTCTGGAGACTTGGTCTAGCTAGTCAGTAGCGTCAGCTTACCCATTGCCTTCTACGTGACCCCACGAAAAATAATGATGTATTATCAATTCCTCATTGTTGATTGCCCAACGGCATACAATGTCATAATAGGCCGAATGACACTCACCGGGGTCAAGGCGCACCTATCCCTCCATATGTTGGTCATGAAATTTCCAACTTGCCACGACACAGCGCAATCGGAGAGACAGCTCGGTGCATGACACGCTATGCAACAGTGCTTAAATTGGAAGCTCTCAAACCTTCTAGGGAGACCCTCGCTATTCAAGGAACATCGAACACTAGGGAGCCTATAGACGACCCTAGAGACGAAACACCGATGCCGCATAGCGCAACCCGCGAAGACTTGGAAGCGGTCATCTTGATCAAAGACCAACCAGACCGATGTGTGAAAATCGGCTCCGCACTCACTACGGCCCTCCGATCGGAGTTCATTCAATTTCTACGTCACCACTCTGAGGTATTTGCTTGGTCGTGCGACAATATGTCGGGCATCTCCCCTGAAATCATCAGCCACAAGCTCAACATTTGCCCTGCCTACAAACCTGTGCATCAAAAGCGTAGATCTTACGATGCCAAATGGTATAAGGCCATTAAGGCCGCAGTAGAGAAGCTTCGCGCCATCGGCTTTATTCGAGAGGCTACATATCTTGAATGGCTAATGAACTCTGTCATAGTTCAGAAAGCAAAAGGCGGATGGCGAATGTGCTAAGACTATACCGAACTAAACAAAGCTTATCCGAAGGGCAGACTTTCCATTACCACAGAATCGACCGGTGGTGGATGCCCTTTGCTGGTCATGAGTTGCTTAGCTTTATAAATGCATACTAAGGATACAATCAGATTTTTATGCACCCTGTCGATATAGATGCATACTAAGGATACAATCAGATTTTTATGCACCCTGTCGATAGCCAACACACGGCATTCATCACAGACAAGGGACTATACTGCTATAATGTCATGCGATTCGATTTGAAGAATCACGGAGCAACATACCAAGGTTGGTCAGCAAATCATTCCTAAGGACATCGGTAGCACCATAGAGGTCTATGTCGACGATATGTTGGTAAAAAGCAAAACAGCAGATGAACACCTTCACAGCTTATCCCTCATGTTCGATATCCTTAAGGAATATCGAATAAGACTTAACCCCACTACGTGCTCATTCGGTGTATCTTTTGGGAATTTTCTTGGTTTCATGATTAGCCAGAGAGGAATCGAAGAGAACCCCGAAAAAATTAGAGCTTTAATTATTAATATGGAAAGGCCGAAGAATTAGAAGGACATTGAGCCTTACCGGATGTGTTGCTTTGCTTTAACACGATTCATTTTCAAAGCCACCGATAGAGTGCGCTTTATTCTTCAAAGCCTTGAAAGGGGCAAGCGGGACATCTCATGGACAGCCGAATCGACCAGGCATTTCAAGCATGAAGAACTACATGAGCAAGGCACCGCTAATGTCAAAACCCCTTCCTGGAGAAATCTTGTTCCTATATCTCTGGGTATCTCAGTGCCGTCGGTTCTGTATTGATTGAAGCCAAAAAACCAAAATTGCCGATCTTTTACGTCGGTAAAGCACTACAGAGTGCAAAACTTCACTACCCTCCCCTCGAGTAGTTGGCCTTAGCTCTTATCACCTCAGTATGAAAACTCCGTCCCTATTTTCAAGCTCATACGATCACCGTCTTAACTAACCAACCGCTTAGGCAAGTGTTCCAAAAATTGAAAACATCCGCCCAATTGGTCAAGTGGGCGATCGAGCTAGGGGAGTTTGATGTACAATTCAAACGCAGGCTCGCGGAAAAAGGCTAGACCGTCACTAATTTCATCTCTGAACTAATACCTTCGGTAGTATCGAAAAGCCCATATATGGATGTGACACAACACCAAGTGTTTCAATCCTTCAATGCCAATTTGGGTCTTGCGTTGTGGCTCGACAAAATAGCAAGGATCAGAGCCGACTTAGTGTTAACGCGCGGATGGAGTAAAGATTGAATCGCCATCCGTTTTAGCCGAACTTCCAACAACTAGGTCAAGTCTGAAGCCCTCTTGGCTGGCCCTCTGCTAGCGAGGAGTATGGAAGCCAGACAGATCAACATCCATAGTGACTCCCAACTCATAATGAATCAAATAATTGTCAATTTTGCAGCCGAAGATGTATCGATGTCAGCCTACCTATCAGCAGCATATTGCAGAAGTTACGTGCTTATGAGATTGGCGGATACGAGCAGAGAACAATCGCCCGATGCCCTGCCAAGATTAGCTTTAGCAATCAACTTCAAAATCGGCCGACAAGTTCTTGTGGAAATACTAACTCAGCCAAGTACAGTAGGTGTCGAAGTTTGTGCCATACAGTATGAGAACACGTGGATGTCCCCCATCTACATGTGGATCTTCAAGATACACTATCATCAACGACGTCCTCTACAAACACTGTTACACCACCCCTTACCTCAAGTGCATCACTGTCGAACAGGGGGACTATGTCCTTTTGGAGATCACGGAGGCATCTGCAGTGACCATTCAAGATCTCAATCGCTAGCTCACAAAGCTTTTCGGCAAGGCTACTATCGGAATGTAATCGTGTTGGTAAAGAAGTGCGACAAATGCCAATGATTCGGCAATGTGCCCCACGTCCTGCCGAACCACGACACCCATTGTGAGTCCATGGCCTTTCGCCCGGTGGGGCTCGATCTAATCGGCCCCATGCCACAGAAAAGGCCAAGTCAAATATCGATGGTAATGGTTGACTACTTCACCAAATGGGTAGAAGCGAAGCTCGGCAAATGGCAACAAGAATATAAGATTTTATCTGGACACAGGATCTATTGCCGATTCGGCATTCTATATGCCATTATCACTAACATGTTCTTCGCCTCACCAACTCATTCCTAGTCGAACGGCCAGGTCGAAGCAATAAACAAAATTATCAAGCTGCTGAAATGACAAGCTGGACAACGCCAAAAGTGCAGGCGAAGAAGCTTCGAAGCACTTTGGGCCATTCTAACATCCTTTCGAATGTCCACAGGGGAAACTCCTTTCTCTCTTGCTTTTGGATCGGAGTCCATTGTCCCAGTAGAGATCAGTGAGCCATCTTACCAAATGGAAAGTTTCGTACCTAAGGCCAACGAGACATCGCTTGCACTGAACCTTGATTTGATCAAAGAACGCCGAGCGCAAGCTAATCTTAGGAATAAGGCCTAAAAACAATGCATCTCTCGGTACTACGACTCAAGGGTGAGACCCTGCTCTTTACGAATCGAAGTGCAGGTCATGCATAAGGTCTCTCTAGCAACCAAAAATCCAATGGAATGAACCATATGAGATCATCGGCATCTTTCAATCTGGAACGTACCGACTTCGGGATACAAATAGCAAGACCCTCGGTCATCCATGAAATGTCCAACATTTGAAGTACAACTGCAAATAGGTCCCCTAGCCGACGGTAGGGTAAAATTATAAAAAACAACAAAATACAAAATGTATCTTTGCCTTGACCTACCTCCTTCACTGCAGCCTCGATCTCAACCATCTGAGACTGTTCAACCTCCTCAAGGACCACTCGGACCCTATCCTTGGCTACCTCGGCCTCCTTGGTAGCGATATCACAGCCTCCAACGCTCCCCTTATTTCGGTAAGCTTGTCTTCAGCTGCCTTCACTTGCCGTTCGAGGGCCTCCTTGTCCTTAACAAGGTTAGCGTGGTCTTGGAGGACTTTGCCGACTTCAGCGACCTTGGCACGACCGTCATTATAAGCCCTTTTGGCACACTTGTTGACTTTGGCCCGCTTCATGCAGAGCCACATATCCATGGATGTCTGAAAAGAAAGCACAAATATTGGACACTAATAAAAGAATCTGAAGTTAGATGAAATGAAGAATGGCGCTCATCGAGGCTTGAAGACGGAAGGCGGGACCAGCTTCTTCGCGCAGCTCCTCGATCTCTGACTCCATCGTGAATCGATGATCATGTGGTTCGCAAATTGGACAGTCTTGGAAGGGCGAGGCAAGGGTCACAAGACCTTCACCGTTCGAAAAGGTTTGGTTCTCAAGATCGACTTTCAATGGTGAAGAGCATTGACATTCGGAGCGGAAGAGCCCACTTGCGTTATCGTTGCTTCTTCGCCTTGGCCCCCATCAACAGACCCATTTTTGACGTCTCAGACATATTACGGGTGTCCGTCACTAAACAACATTAAAGAATCGGTAAATAACCAAACAATACCGAACGAAGCTATAGTTAAGAAGGGCTGCTTACTCTCTGTCGAGTCAATAAGGTGGGCTTTGATCAGTTTCTCGATAAGAAGGAAGTCTAGATAGACGCGATCGGCGCGGTATCGTCATACTTACCCTATCAACCTTCTGAATATCGACTCAGGTGGGGTTAGCTGCTTCAATTTGCCTGTAAGGAAAACAATTGATCAACAACGAGCAATGAAAGTCAAGAATATAAACCTACCGAACGGTATCCTATCAACCTTTCCACTGTTTGGAAAATGGTGGGGATGTGAAATCGAGCGGCTTGTTCTTAGGTACTCGGTCCCACGACAAAAGCGCTGCCGATTCCTCCACAACTTCTTGGAGGTCGGCATGGCCCTTATAAAGTTGCCAAGTTCAGAAGCTTGGAGGCAATTAGCTTGGACCCAACCTTCGTGCCCTGCGTACTTGGACTTAGTGATGCTATACAAGTAGGGGAACTGCTCATATGTTGGTTACCCTTATCCGACAAGGCCAAAGGCAATAACAACCCCTATCAACGCCACCTAGAAGTTCGGGTTGTATTGGCCTAGAGCATAGGCAGGTACTTGAGAATCCTCTGAATGGGGGCCTCTGAGGCAAGCTGAACCCGAGATTGAGGATGTCCATAAAGAAAACCACTTCACCGTCCCTAGGGTTACCCTAGGACTTAGTGGGGCACGGTACTTTACCAGCTCCGCTCCGGTGATCTTGTTCGGCTCTAAGTAGTCTACACCGAACAAATATTCCTTGGGTTGCCCTCGAGGTATCCTAAGGTTTCCTTATCGAGCTGTAGTGACTATTAGCGGAAGAAGATTCGGCGAAATGTCCCCACTACCCGATGTAGGCGTTTACGAATAGTTGTTGGCTTCTTGATCGGGCACCCGTGTGTCTCTCATTAAGAACTCACGTTAGTAGCTCATCTTTGGCGCAAGCGGCGCCACACGAAACCACGATAGCGCATGGCCTTCTCTGTCGAATGCAAGCACGGCCTTGACCCTCTCACCGATGACCTCGACTTTTTGGTACTAGCACTGCTAAGGTTCAAAGACTAGCTATCGGTATACCTCTAACCGTCCGATGACTCCCCATTGAAGTCATTGGGTTCGCTATCAAATGGTGACTCGCTATCGGACATCTACAAGCAAAAAGAAAATAAACTAAATGTCATGCAAGAGATTGAACTACCAATACCTACGGATGACGTTACCTACGACAGCTAGACCATTGAACATTCTTCATGTTCATACAAGTTCAGTCTAGTTCATGCTAAGGAAGTGCATTTGATTGAAAGAGGAAATGAAAAGACCGAAATACCTTGTTTCTGTGGTGGTGGAAGTTCGTCGGAAATCGCTCCGCCGTTTACTTTTGCGAAATCACTTGGTCTCTGATATTACGGCGAGAATCGCTCTTTTTCAAAGATCTTGAAATCGCTCTCTAGCATAAGTGACACCAACATCAGTCACTCCTATTTATAGAGAGGAGAATCAGTGGCATGCCTCGAAACCAACCGATGTCATAATGGCCGGCCTGCATGTGCCTTTGGACCGTGGCACCAATCATAGTCAAGGATAGTCGGCAAGATGGCGCGGAAGACTAAGGGTCGCCTCGTGCGATCGATTTTGTTTTCCAATGTGCATGCCGCATCGGAAGCTTCTGCGATGTGATACAATCGGAAGGGCATCAGACATGCTAGGCTCGCCTTTCGGGAGGACATGTTTACCGAGCGGCACAAAAAACTTGCCCTTAGGATACTTGGAGGTGCCTTATACAAAGAAACCATGCCTCCCAGAGCCTCGGGGCTCCTCGGCAGCTATAAATATGCCCGAGCGGCTGTCTGAACAAACAAAATATTAGTCATTCCTGTGGCAACCCATAAGTACCAAAGACAAAAGCAAGTCCCCAACTAAGAAGCTCTCTCAATTGAGAACTTGGGGGACTCTTGTTTATATTAGAATCAATGACCAATAAGGGCAAGACACATGGATAAAAGAGAGCATCGACGAGGTCGCCTTCGGCACCCTAGACTGCCGATGGCGACGTCCTGACAAATGCACCTTTTGGCCATGTGGAGCATTCACAGCAAATACAGTCCCACATTGAAATTCTACACATCATGCACACCTCCCAAGGCTTATAAAAGGGGGCACAAGTCCCAAAATAGAGGTAACTGGAACTTTGGGCATATTAAGCCATCACTCTGTCCAGATTATTACTAAATCCATGCTTACTTGCTCTACCGAGGCCCAGAGCTTTCCGAAGGCTCAGACATTACTAAGTTGAGCCCAAAGGTGCCAAACCACTTTTTTGCATCAACAAACACAAATTTACCCAAATACTCACGAAAGATTGAGTTTATTAGCTCATGGAAAGCCGAAGGTGCATTCGATAGACCAAAAGGAATCACAAGGAATTTGTAGTGTCCCTCATGAGTCCTAAAGGCCGTTTTGTAAATGTCCTCTTCCTTCATTCATATTTGGTGGTAACCAGATGTGAGATTAAGTTTGGAAAAATATGAGGCCTTGTGAAAATCATCCAAAAGTTCGTCTACGACTGGAATGGGAAACTTATCCTTCACTGTCATCTAGTAGTCCACAAAGAATCGTCAAGTACTCTTTTTTTTTTAAACTAACAATAGAGGAAAGGAAAAAAGGCTAGTACTATGCCTTATCAAGCCAACTTTCAACATTTCAGCCACTTGAATTTCAATCTCTATTTTCTAACTGTGGGAATATTTATAAGGCCTCACAGAGATAGATCATGTTCTAGGCAATAGGGGGATTTCGTGATCTATGGTTCTTTTGGGTGGTAACCTCGTGGGTTCAAGGAACAATTCGATAAATTGATTGAGCATCGCTTGGATCTTTGCAGGTGGGGTCAGGTAAGTCAAAGGAGTGGTCCTCCAATACCATGAAATACTTTGAATCTTGTAGCAATAATTAAAGCCTATAACCTTGTGAGAGCAGTTGTGGGATGCTAGTTTACACCCCTTCCAAACGATAGCAAGTGCCCTAGATGGTAAATTCCATCAATAGAGGTCGGGAGACCGCTTCAATAGAGGTCGCCGCCATGGCCAAAGTCAAGTTGGATGCTCAACTGGACCTATGGGTTTCTCCATTTCAGGAGGTACAAATTGCGGGCTCGACTATTTCGTCTTGCCAAGAAGAATTCCAAGAAAATATGAAGGAGATGTCTCTTCGATCAAAACCCAGCTAGCTCAAAACATTGAGTTTTAGAGAACTGTACTGGAGGAATTTTGAGCTATGCGATCGTAAAATCCACCACTATCGATTTGAGTAGACCACATCAACTCGAGTTCTTCATCACAGCAAAGCCCGGTAATGTCTCTAGGTCACCTTGGGGGCGGGGGGCATAACTACCACATTTGAGCCTCGCTTCACCTTAGTTTCCCATTTTTGGGGGAATAGGACCCAATTTGAGGTATGCATCAACGAACCCCAAAATCTACTACGAATCTAGATGAGTGCAGCTGCACTTTCGGTCGCCGGAAAATGCTTTGGAGGTGGTAGACTTTTTTGGTGTGACTTGTGGACCATTGACTTACTTTCCTATTATAATTAGAATTGATTTACTTTAATTCCTGATTTCCTACTGTAAATAGAAATATGAATTTATTATTTACTTGCCCATTAAAGTTCCATTGCATTATAATTATGACCTCCTACAAGGAGAAGAATACATAGAAAATTCTCACAAACAAATATTCTCATATTAGGTTTCATAATTTAACATTGTATCAGAGCGGGTTGATTGACTGGGCCTACATTGGGCCTCTACCCTTACCCAATATGTGGTGTTCACATGTTGGGCTTGAATGTTTACCCCTACCCTTTACCTAATACGTGGTGCTCACGTGTTGGGCTTGAATAATTGACTCCGATGTGGACTTGCTCCACATGTGGCCCACTGTGTGGTGGTCCCACGTGACGGGGTGTGTTGAAGAATATGAGTCCCACATCAAAAACTTGACTAAATAAAATACAAAATATAATGAATTGTTCTACTACTAATAATACCAAGGTCTTTTGTGATAAAACCTCACACTTACTGGGGCTTTGTAGGTGGTTAAGTTGTGGACAATATTAGTATTGTTAGTAGTGGGCCGTTGACTCGTCTCTCTGAATTTGGCATGGTATCAGAGCGGTGATCTTGGAATTGCTGACTCTAGTTTCAAACCCCACCAGCCACTATGGGGCTTCATGATTTTTTTCAACCCTCATAGAGGGCACCAGTAACTCATTCTCTCATTCTCAACCAACTATAGCCGAGTTGAGTGCCCGGTGGCTCAACTCTGCAGTCTGAACTTTGACCCCTAACCAATCACTGAATCAGGATCCTATTTTGATGACCCCGAACCTCATCCTAAATCAAGATCCTATTTTGATGACCCCGACCCAAACTATGATGATGACAACCCCGACCTCGACTCCGACTCGATGATGACCCGACCCGAATTTGTCTATGATTCGGACCCAAATCCGACTTCGACTACGAATCCGCCCAACTCGGCTCATATCCCGATATGGATTTCTACTAAACATGTATCTTATACTGCACAGATTATGAGTTCCCAACTAAAGACCTCGACACATGCACGTGATTGCGCATATTGTGGTGATCCGAGACACATTTGTGAGACTTGTTTTAAATTGCATGGCTACCCTTAATGGTGGGCTACTTTCAAAGATCGAACACAACGCGATACGACCAGTAATGGTGCTGGTTATGAATTTCATACTTTGGATAAGATTGATTCCTGGAGTTGGATAATTGATTCCGATGGAACTGATCACATGACGTTTGATTCTGATAATTTTCTGAATACTGCACAACCTTGACGAACTTGTATTGCTAATGCCAATGGAATCACTTATCCTGTGACAGGGGCTGTCACTCTTGCACTCTCATCCTCTCTCTCACTGTCAAATACTTTACTTGTTCCATATTTACCCAATAAATTGATGTTCGTTATTCAACTTATTGAACAATTGCATTATTGTGTACTCATTTCCCCGTTTTTGTTTGCTTTAGGATATTCACACTAAGGAGATTTTTGGTCGTGGTACTAAGAGCTGAGGGCTATATTATGAAGATGATATATTTTGGACATTCGTCTGGTTGTGGCACCATCGATTGGGACATTCGTCTTTTAGTTATATGAAGCATCTTATACTAGATTTATTCTTAGGTTTCAAGGACTCTGACTTCACATATGACATTTATATTTTGGACAAGAGTCACCTTGTGCCCTATTGTTGAGTACGAACAAGTGTACTACTCCGTTACGTTAATTCACTATGATGTCTGGGGACCTTCACCTATCACTACTCCTTCTGGCGTTCGGGGATTTGTCACATTCATAGATGATTGTACACGGATGACATGGCTTTATTTGCTGAAGCATAAAAACGAAGTGTTTTCCTGTTTTCAGTTCTTCCACAAATAGATGAAAACTTAGGTCAATGCTCAAATACAGATTCTTCACTCAGACAATGGTGGAGAATTTGTCAATCATGATTTTCAGGCTTACTTCTAACAACATGGAATTATCCATGAGACGACTTGTCCTCATACACCACAACAAAATGGTATTGCTAAACGAAAGAATCGACATCTTCTTGAAATCGCCCAAGCACTTCTGATTGGCGCTCATGTTCCTCGCCATCACTAGGATGATCTTATTGTCACCACAGTTCATCTGATCAACTGCATGTCGTCTAGTGTATTGACCTTTAAAACTCCCTTATAAGTGCTTGCACAACACGGGCTCCTACCCTCTGTTTTAGTACTCACACCCCTAATCTTTGCATGTGTGACTTTCGTTCATCTCCACAAAAATCAACGTAGCAAACTTGATCTCTGTGCGCTTCATTGTGTTTTTGTGGGTTATGCCACTCATCAGAAAAGCTACCATTGTTATTACCCTCCTTTGGCCGTACCTATGTCACTTAGATGTGACTTTTCTAGAATCTGAGATGTTCTTTTATGACCCATCATCCAATTCTACACTTCAGGGAGAGATACGAAGTGGAGCAGAATTGGAGCAACTTAGAAAACGAAGAAATTCTCCTATATACAGAAATGATCGATTGTCTTGAGTTTGGAGCACTAGATTACTCTCTGTCGAAAAGCGATCAATCGTCCATTCATAGCGATCAATCGCCTGACCCACTTAATCCCTGCGAAGATGTTTCCAATCTGAGTCCCACACCTATAGACAATACATAACAACAAGATGAAGACCCCCTCTCTAACTCAACAGTACAAACAGACTAATTTCCTGAGAATATCCTTGAGGTAACTACTCCTACTACACTTGTGAATTTAAAGGATAAATTTATTAGATACCAATAACCTTTCATGCAGAATCATGGAAAGTCACCAAATCGTTACTCACCTGATATTGGCAAGGCATCAAAGTATCCAATTGCGAATCATATATCCACTGAGAAGCTGTCTGAAACTCAAGGCCTTTGTGCATCAGTTGTCTGCTATTCATATCCCAACCAAGGTTGCTGAAGCATTTAAAGATCCTAAGTGGGTTCAAGCTATAAAGGAATATATGAAATCTCTTGAGAAGAATTAGACTTAGACACTGGAAACTTTACCACAAGGAAAAAAGACTGTCACATGTTGATGGATGTTTACCATAAAACACAACATCGATGGATCCATCGAGCGATACAAGGCAAGACTTGTGGTGAAAGGGTACATATAGACTTATGGTGTAGATTATGAAAAAACCTTTGCACCAGTTGCAAAATTGAACACAGTCAGAGTTTTAGTGTCCACTGCAACTAATTTGGACTGGCCACTACACCAGTTTGATGTAAAGGATGCCTTCCTACATGGAAAAATCACGGAGGACGTGTATATGGACATTCCTTCCAGATATAATACTACTAAGACTGAAACAGTATGCAAATTACAAAAAGCATTGTATGGACTGAAATAGTCACCACGTGCATGGTTTGGACGGTTTACCATGGCAATGAAGAACAATGGTTTCAGACAGAGTAACTCAGATCATACAAAGGTTTACCATGGGAATGAAGAACAATGGTTTCAGACAGAGTAACTCAGACCATACTTTGTTCTTGAAACATCAGAAAGGGAAGGTACCGCTTTAATAATATATGTTGACGACATGATTATTACTAGGAATGATAAACATGAAATATCTCAGCTACAAGACTATCTAGCTACTGAAGTTGAGATGAAGAATCTAGGTTGACTCAAATATTTCTTAAGGATTGAGGTTACCCGATCACAACAAGACATATTTCTCTCTCAAAGGAAATATGTCTTGGACTTATTGACAGACACAGAGCTAGATTGCAAACCTGTAGACATTCCTATTGTTCAGAATCATCATCTTGGATAATACCCAGATCAAGTTCCAACTAACAAAGAAAGATACCAAAGGTTAGTGGGAAGAGTGATCGACTTGTCTCATACTAGGCCAGACATTGTTTATGCGGTGATCGTCATCAATCAATTTATGCATTCTCCAAGTGAAGACCGCATGAATGCAGTTATTTGGATACTTAGATATTTGAAGTCTACACCCGGAAAGGACTTATGTTCTCAAAACATGGTCATCTGAATATTGATGGTTACACAGATGCAGATTGGGCAGGAATTAAAACAAATAGGAAATCCACATCCGGTTACTTCACATTCGTGGGAGGTAATTTGGTTACATGGAGAAGCAAGAAACAGATGGTGGTCGCCTTATCCAGTGCAGAAGCCAAGTTCAGAGGTATGACCAAAGGAATTTGCGAACTCATTTGGTTAAAGAGGTTGCTTACTAAACTTAGGTATAAACCTACATATGTAATGAATCTCTTTTGTGACAACAAGGCTGCAAAATCATCCATAAATAGGAACCAAAAACTGAAAAATCATCCATAAATACCTCAATGAATCGTTCCACCATATCTAAAATGATTGCCATCATGCATTTTTGGAAAGTTGCTGGAACATTACACAAACCAAACGGCATCCTTCTATAAGCAAACGTCCCAAATGGACATGTGAATGTGGTTTTCTCTTGGTCTTCCAGAGAAATGGGAGTTTGATTATAACTATTGAGCCTATTCTTAACAACTAAAATGAGTTATTAAAAATAGCAACTTTAATTCTCACAAGTGCACGAACCGTTTATAATATAGCTTATGTAAATACGAGGTCGATCCCACAGAGAATGGTAACTTGGTTCCAAGTTAAATTACTTAGAATGTAGAAAAACGAAAAAAACAAGGAAACAAAACAAACTAACAAATGGCAAGGTCTAGGACAGAATCCTAGCACCACACACGCACTGGAAATGGGGGTTTTTGTTGTTGAAATGAAAACATGAAAGTGAAATGAAAGTGCTGGAAAGTAAACACTGAAAGCAATCAACAAGCTGTGAAACAATGATTGAGAGGTGTTAGAGCCTTGGAATCCACCACTAGTCTTCCTATCCAAGTTATGAATACATAGAAATTGACTCAAGCTCATCAACAATAGATTATCGAATACAAGCCTATGGCATCTTGGTCAGGATGCATGATTCTCCTAGGGCATTGATAAGTCCATAAACATACTCATTTATGTACTCTTTTACTTAGGTTTTGTAGGAGAATTAGATTTAAAAGGGACTTATTACTTTACTTTTCTGATTTTCAGCTTTACTGCGCTTTTAGAAGGTTTTTAAGGGAAAATCAACTTTTCGGAGGAATTTTAATGCAAGGCCAATTGGAGATGAAAGCTAACATCTTGAAGTTCAATCTTTGATTTTTCTAGAATTTTCTACCCAGCCAATTGGTACAGTATTACAAGTAAAGTTAGCCCACGTGCAGATAGGACAGTTTCGTACATGTTACGTGAATGTGAATAAACGGAAGCCTTCCTGAATTTTTCAAGTTACGTGCTATATATGGTTGGAAAGATAAGACATTTATATTTCTACAATATATTTTTACTGATTTTTCTAGAAGGCGGAAGATCCCCAAATCGTGTGACAATTAGGCTGAGCTGATTTCCCTGTGGAGTTAGGAATTGTGATTTTTACTTTCCTATTTGGATTCCTTGTTTACCAAGACTTCTTGGACGACTTTTCAGTCAATTTTAGGGTTTAGAACTCTGATAAAAGTGATATAAAAGGCCAGCCAAGGCCCCCATACAATTCATTCACGTCCTAAGGAGATCAATCGTGCAAGAGGAGAAAGCTGCCAACAAATTCTTTCTTTTCCTTTCTTCTTTTAATTTTCAATTCTTATGTATTTATTTTTGAGATCATCCAAGAACATGAGTAACTAATTTCTTGTTTGTTAGGGCTTAATCTTGAAGCCCTAAACATGATTTCAATTCTATAAACAAGTTTGAATGGATTTTTCAGTTTCTACAAGCGTGATGATTTCGGTTTCTCTATATTATGTGAATTCTGATCTTTTGTTTCTTTGAGTAGCTAACTTTGAAGCATGTATTGGAATTAAATTGTTGTAGAACGTAGGTCAATTGCCATATTGAATGTGTTCTTGTCTGCAACGAATAATTGGGTTAAGAACTAGTTATGAGAAATCGATTCTTGAATTCCTAATAACAAATTCCATGTTTTAGGGTTTTTGTGACACTCATATTCTCTTTGATCTTAGTGGATTCTTGATTGTTAATTTGAGTAAATGCCATATTGGTTTTCAATTAAGAATACACGTATTGATGTAAATGTCATACACTTTACACACATTTAAGAGAGAATCATACCACTCGAGTCAAATGCCATGATCTAGTTGTGAGTGTCGTCATCTTATGCTTGCTAGAAATTGATTATCTATTGTTGTTTATGGACTGATTGATTGTTTGAAGGTGGATAGTGAGTCCTAGCTATTTGTTCTTGACTGATTTTAAATCAGTTTCTCGTAAACTCTAATTTAAATTCTGTTTTCTTTTCTTTTCCTTGTTTTGTTTTATTCACAAAATCAAATCACCCTTGGTGTTGGTGTGTGTGTGGAAGTCCTTGCGTTTTAATTTTCGTTGCGTGACGTTGATAAACATCTCTTTAGATTACAGTCTCTGTGGGAATGACCCTTGCTTGCCTACTATACTATCATTTGATTTGTGCACTTGCAAGGTTTCAATATTGTTGTTAAAAATTACCAACATGCGTGTGATTGTGCATGGTATCTACACAACACGTGATCTCTAATATGCAACACAAGCATGGTATCTACTTAGAATAAAGCATATAAGAGTCATTAAGCTCCTTGAGAATATGATAATCACACAAGTCCTAGAACATGGTATCTGTCCTAGTCAACCTATGGTTATTAACCCCTTGAATGATTCTTCGGCCATTCATATGTTGCTTGTGAAAGGAGAGTAGAATCGGTGAATCTAAACCCCTTCCCAAAATGTGCTAGATGCATAAAATCCTAGTTATCTACTCCGAGAAAATATACATCAAGCACATAATAAACAAGAGGTTAACAACTTGTAATGAAAGTAAGGAATTCAATTAACTATGAAATCATCCATAACATTGAATATTCATCACTGGGGCTTCATCCTAAGCCCTAACTAAATGGATTAGTTAGATATAACTATGAATATAGAAAATAAGAAATACATAGATAAAATAAAGAGAAGAGAAGAACTAGCTGGTGGTAGCAAGGTAGTTCCCAGGACAGCTCCAAGCTCTCCTTCCTTTGCAACTAACTCTTCTCTCTTTATGGTGAATGATGGAATCTGAATGTGTGTATGAGTAATGGATTAAATGAATGTATGTGTCTCTTGAATGAGTGTGTAGCTCTCTATTTATAGAGTGCCAAATTCTTCCTCCCTTTTGGTTGGTGAATCACACTCCTCTTAGCTACTGCTCAACTGCCTCAGCTGCCCAATAAATGCCAACTGCTCCAGCTGCCCAATAAATGCTTTTGGTGGACTATTCTTGGTCTCTTCATTGCAAGCTTGACTTTTGTTCATCTTTCTGAGTTCCCAAGGTGATTTGTCTCCCATGTATGGCTGCTCTTATGTGTAGTACATGGCTACAGGGATATAGTCACATTAAATGTGATGGCAGCCAACTATGACTTTTTTGTGAACTTGGTTGGGTCTTTAACTTGCTGAGGGCTCCAAATTTATCCAATGAGGCTGAAATTGAATATGTTATAATAGACACCCATTGGAACAACTTCTGTCATTGATGTCTTCTCATCCGACCTGTATAAGTTGCCGAAATGAGAACTGTAAGATGACCTATGAAACTGGACTGACAAGAAGTATGGCCTAAATTGGGTTTGTCTTTAAGCTCATATTGCTCTTATCCCAATCAGCCCTTAACATGCATGGATTGCATCAAATTTGATCTCTTGCTGTCTTAACCTACAAAACACACAAACAGAGGTAAATAACTCAAAATGAAGAGAAAGGCATGCAAATATATGAAATTATGAACTTATCAATAACCTAAATAACCATCAAGAAAACAGTAGTAAGCATGGCCAGATAAACGTTCAAGCATTTGATCAATAAAAGGCAAGGGGAAATGATCTTTTCTTGTGGATGTGTTCAACTTCCTATAATCAATGCAAACTCTCCAACTGGTGACAATTCGTGTAGGAACTAGCTCATTATGTTCATTCTTCACAATGGTGATTCCGGACTTCTTTGGAACAGCTTGCACAAGACTCACCCACTTAGAATTTGAAATTAGGTAGGTGATTCCTACATCCAGTAGCTTTAAAACTGTAGCTCTAACAACCTCTTTCATGTTGGGATTTAGTCTCCTTTGTGTATCACGGGATGGTTTGTTGTCTTCTTCCATTAAAATTCGGTGCATGCACATGCTTGGACTTATTCCTTTGATATCTGCTATATGGTCCACCCAAGGGCTATTTTATGCTCTTTTAGAACTTTAATTAAGCTCTCTTCTTCATATGAGGTGAAACCTACAACAATTATAATAGGGAGAGTATCATTAGCACCCAACACTATAAGAAAAACGAGTATTTAAGGTGTGCGTTGCGCGCCATAAATGGCAATTCACGGCGTGCGGTTGCTTTCCATGAAAGGCCAAGAAGCCTTTTCTTTTTACGGCGTGCATTCGCTTGCCGCTAGAGTTAATAAGGCGATCCATGATTGTGTTCTTGAATCAGGTTTGGGCAACTATTTACGGCGCATTGTTGATGTCTTAATTGGTATACATTACACGGCTCTTTCGGCGCACCATAAAAGCTTTATTTGATATACATTTACGGCACATTGTTCATGCCTTAATTGGTGTACATTTCACATAAATTCAAAAGGTGGCAATGCACATCCATCTACTGCCAATGCTCAGCCAGCTCTTGCATTGCCTAGGATTAGCAATATTCCAAAGCCTGAGACACAAGTACAAGATCTTGCACCTCAATTTGAAAGAAAACCGGAGTTCCATGAAGAATACCTGAGATCTAGTTTTCTTGGGAATTTCAATAATGAATTGAAATTTGGTGTATTTCAAAGATTCTCCTATTTACCAAATGAAATATCTTCCTTTGCAAAATACCATGCCATATAGAATTCTCAAAGATTCTCCTATTTCTCTCCTCCCAAATCACCCAAAAAAATGCCATCAATGCACAATAACCCAGCACAACACCCCTTTGTTTTCCACTGAAAAATTCCCAAAGTTGTATATGAAATTACAAGATATCTTTCAAATTCAAAGAAAGTGTATCTGAAATTATAGGCAAAATCAATAAATTGAAGAGAGAGAGAGAGAGAGAGAGAGAGAGAGAGAGAGAGAGAGAGAGAGAGGGAAAGAAAGGTGTGAGGTACCTCTTCTGGTCGACGGCGACAGACGAAGAATCATTGGGTGAGAGAAACCAAGTGCTTACGAGGTCAACAAAGACGAAGTGCTTACGGTATAGAGCTTGGAGGCAGATTCAATGGAGATAGGGTTCTGATAGTGAGAATTGATAGGTATAGAGAGAGAGATTTCCAAATAATAATTTCAGTGAAATTGTACGAGGGAAAAGAATATAGTTTCGCAGGCAACTTAAAACGGAGCGAAACTAAGAATTAGTTTTGTGTTCACAGCGTGCATATTTTGCACGCAATTAATAGGATTACATTTCACGGCATGAATATTTTGCACACCATTAATAGGGTCATCTTTTATGGCGTGCAATTTTGGCACGCTGTAAAAAATCCATTTAAGGCCCGCTGTGAATGCATGCCGTGAAAAGAGGACCAAAAAACACATTTATGGCATGCATATTATGCACGCCGTAAATACTCAATTTTCTTGTAGTGCAAATAAGTATATTTAAGATGATTGGGCAAAGGTTTAAGTTCTAGCTTTGGTGAGGTGATAATGGATGGCTCCAATTTAGTGGAGGATGGTCCAAGAGGCTCGAGTGGTGGCCTAAAGGATGTTGGGTATGGCTGAAACACTTCTTGGAACTCCAGTTCACAAAGATTTTCCTCTTCTTGTGTTAGGACAGGTTCCAGAGCATTATTAGACTTTTTTTGCAAATTTTTGGAAGAAACCTCATGATCCACAACATCAATTGAAAAACAAGTATCAAGAGAGATAGAAGGTTGAGATAGAGCATCAAACACTTTAAATTCAACAGTTTCACCCAAAACTATCATGGAGAGGGTGCCATCTTTCACTTTGATGATTGTGTTTGTAGTGGCCATGAATGGTCGGCCTAGGAGAATGAGATCAACATAATCTCATATAGGTTGTCCTCCATGCCCATCACTACAAAATCAGCCGGGAGAATTAGTGTATTAACTTGAACTAAAATATCTTCTACAATACCTTTTGGATATTTTATAGAATGATCTACTAGTTCAAGTCACACTGAAGTCTTCTTCATCCTTCCTAAGACAAGATTTTGATAAACTGAATATGTCATTAGATTAATGCTTGCTCCCAAGTCCAACATGGCTCTTCCAACTTTCTTGTCTCGAATGTTAATGGGAATGCCAAAGCTACCATGATCTTCTAGTTTTGGTGGAAGCTTCCTTTGCAACATAACACTGACATTCTTATTGAGCTTTACTTCTTCATTTGGAGCTAAATTGAGCTTATGAGTTTTCAAGTTCTTAATGAACTTTCCATATGCAGGAATCTGTTCAATAAGATCAAGCAAAGGCAAATTGATATTAACTTTACTCAAAATATCATAAATCTCTTTAAAAGCCTTATCTTGCTTTGCTTTCTTAAGACGCTCTATAAATGGAATTGGTGGAACATATGAAGCGGGTGGCACGTATCTATCTTCTTGAAGGTGTGGTGCCACAAATTTGTCATCCCTTTTATGCAATTGGAATCGTTTGGGTTCTTGAGAATCTGATTTGGCTTTAGGAGCAGATTGAGAAGTTTGGGTTGTTCTCCTTCTGTAGCCGTGGTCTCCTCCTCTTCATCCTCATCCTCTACAACCACAACATCATTTGAAAGATTAGAACTAACTTTCTTATTAACAATCTTAGCTGATTTGAGCAAATGAATGGCCTTGGCTTCTTGGATCTTTGGATTGATCACCGTTTGGCTTGGCCATTTCCCAAGCTGTCTTTGAGTTATTTCAACAACTATTTGACCTAATTGGACTTCCAATTTGGAGATGGTAGTTGTGTAGCTTGTTGGAAATTGGATTGGTTGATTGCCATTTGCTTCAGTATATCCTCCAATGATGATGATGATTGTGGCCTTTGGAATAAATGGGGATTTGCTTTATTCTGGGTATTTGTCCATGAAAAGTTTGGATGATTCCTCCAACCTGGATTATAATTTTGAGAGTATGGATCATTTCTTAGACCTTGGTTGTAGGAATTGACCAAGTTAGCTTGCTTTTGAACAAATTCTGGATATGTAGCCCCAAGTGGACAACCTATGGTAGCATGGTCATGAGTTTCACAGATGCTACACACTTCCTTCAGATGGTTTCTTGAGTTCAATGCAAAAAGAGCATCTTCTGTTTTAATTTTGAAATCAGCACACTAGAAGCATCATTAAAACTACTAACAACACATTTACCTCTTGTATCAGTGTGTTGGGTCTCTATTGCTATCTCCTCAAAGAGTTCATATGTTTCTTTAGGAGTCTTGGTTTTGTAAGAACCACCTGCAAAATTGGTGACAATACTATGGCTAGAAGGGGTTAGTCATTTGTAAAACATACACGTTTGAAGTTTCAATGGAATCCCATGATGAGGACAATGATTGAGCCCATTGAATCTCTCCCATGCTTCACAAAATGACTCACCATCTTGTTGTGCAAATAACAAGATCTTGTCCTTAAGCATGTCAGTTTTTTGGGTGGAGAAGTATTTCTCCAAGAACTTCTTTTGAATGGTAACCCATGTAGTGTGTGAACCAAGCTTCAAAGAATTCAACCAATACTTCGCCTTATCCTTTAAAGTGTATGGAAACACTCTTATTCAAAGTTGACCTTCTGTCACACCTGCCAAGGGAAAAGAGTTCACAACATTAAAAATATCCTTTATATGAGTTAATGGATCTTCATTAGGTAACCCATAAAAGGAAGGCAACATATTAAGATGAGAAGATTTAAGCTCATATTTTCGAGCTACAGTGGCCAACAAGATGCTTGAAGGGGATGCCAGAATTGTTGGGATATCAAGGTCTCCCATGAACTCATTGGCGGCCATCTCTTCTTCTTCTTCTTGGTCTAAACTTGCTTCGTAGTTTGAAGGTGAAGAACCAGGAAGGTCAGTGTGGAGAGCAAGACTTGTAAATGTGGCAAGAGCTTGCTCTTTTGCAGTTGACAACTCTCTTTCTAATCGATTCTGAATTTCAGAGATCACCTGATTGGGTTACAACGACGGTCTTACGTTCAAAGATCTCGAACGTCAGAATGAAGAGCTTCTCCACATCTAATGCTTCTCTAAGAGCTTCTCCACATCTAATGCTTCTCCAAGAGCTTCCCCATATCTAAAAGGATGTATGAAGGTTAAGGAGGTGATTTGGGATGAGTTTGGGTGAGTGGTGATGGCTGAGAAAGAGGAAATTCATAAGGAAATGGAAGAAAGGCTTGCTAGGACAGTTTTGGTGATTTGGGGTTGTTTAGAGCTTTAGGTTGATTGCTAGAGTGTTTGGGATTGTGGGAGTGTTTGAGGGTGATTTCTGAATGTGTTTAGGGATTGATGGGAGTGTGGAGGATGGAATGAAGGATGGATGAGTTGTGGGAGTGTGAATCCCAGGATGTGCTTGATTTATGGTATGGAATGGAAGTGGTATTTATAAGGAGAATGAAAAGAGAATTCTGAATTGATTTATGCCCCCACCAACAACACTCACTTAACCAACCTCACCTAACACACCAATGCAATAGAATTCTGAATTGATTTGATTGTTGCACTTCACCAACAAATCCCACCAGAAACCATAGCTCATCATGACCAAGCAACAATCAGCTCATCCTTAGGTCTGTATGACTAGGAACTTCATGGGCTCACAAATTGGGCTTCCCTTAAGCAGCTGATGACTTTGAGCCATCCATCTTGAAGTTCAAAATGTCATCTTTCCAACCACATGTCATTTGGGCCAATCCAAGGTCGGATGAAGATGTTAAGGCAAAACAAATTGCTAACTCAGTCTGCACGTTTTTGTACCATTTTGTATCTTTTCCTATCCAAAGCTACCATTGCTACCTAAAGCTCAAATAACTGAATAATAAACACAAAAGAGATTAAAAGCACACGTTTAACTCAAAAACATAACCAAATCATAAGCTGGAATGGTTCAAAATGATATACAATTATGAACTGATCAGGAGTAGATGTGACTGGCCTTCCAACTTATAAAACATCCACTCAATAAGGCTCTACCTGGCCTTCTCCAAGCTCTGCAATCCATTTCTACCCCAGAGAAAGGCTTTGCAACTTATAAAACATCCAATCAATCCACTCAATGTGGCTTTAGATCCTTCTCAATTTCTTTTCAAGGTCTCAGTCTATAATAAGTTTTTGTAGGCTTCATTTGTTGCACCTCTACAATTGGTTCATATGAGGTAAAAATGGAATATTCTACATGAACTTGGCCCTCCTATTTTGAATTTCGGGCCAAGTTGTTTTAGAATCACCTGCTTGTGAATATTTACAACTATAGGCAGTTTGCAAACCTAAGAAATATTTTATAGGCAGTTTGCATACCTCACAAAATATGACCTACTGCATTATAGGTAGTTTATAGACCTAAGAAATATGTTAACTTGCCCATATCCTTATGTAAAAAACTATTAGATATTAGAAGCTTGATCAAACATATTATAAAAAGGAGACTTACTATCCAATCTGGCACTTGGCATTCTATTCATCAAATACACAACATGAGCTACACTATGAAACCAAAATTTATGAGGCTGTTTGGGCCTGATTGAAATTTGACAGGATCAGGCTCGAGATCTGACAATTAAATTAATAGTGGGCCCAAGCTATATTTTGGTGGGCCTAATCAATAAGGTCGGATAGAAGCCCAAAATCATAAATGTAGCAGAATATCTACATGTGGTGAAATATAGAAGGAATTATGCCAGCTTCATGGTCAACTGAAAGTTATTGTGGGATAGGTCAAGATGGAAGGAAAATCAAATCAAATATTCTTATTCACATTAAATCACATGCATGAGACAAGGGATTAAAGATATTCTAGAGCAATTATGATTGATTTGAAGGCCAATTAACGACCAAACAAATTGAGATGCACCGAAGCCCCTATAAATACCAAGCTTATGTGTAATAACCCGATCCTAAATTAATATTTAAATATTAATGTATTCAAATAAAAGATAATTTTACCCCGAGAATATTTTAATGGGTTTAAAGTTGACTTTTTGTTTGGGAAAGAATTTGGGGATTTCAGTTGTACCGTTGCGTAGAGCATGTCGAGATGAGGCAGTAGACACATAGTGGGCTCAAATCAGAGTTGTATCGAAGAAGTTATGATCTACGGAAGCTCAGTGACATAACCGTAAATATTTCGAAGTTCGGTTCTTAAAAACCCAGATTTTCTTCTCTCTTGGGAGCACCACAACCAGCCAATTTCATACAGCAATTTCTCCCAACCCCGGCCGCCATTTCAGGCAAGACCAGTCCCAAATGAATAACCTCACTTCCCACTACCAGCCCCGTCCCTCCTCAGCCTCGATCCACCTCTGCCGTAGCTAGAAACAGCCACGAAATAGGCCGATTCGCTTTTTCGAAATTTTTCAGAGCTCGTTCTCTCACTGCAACCATTTCCATCGATCCAGGTATGCTTTCTCAACCTCTCAAGATGCTCTAGCTGCTGTTTGTGTTGGATAGGAGAAATTTCTTAGTTTTGGAGGGTAAATAAACTATTGAAAATCTGCCACCTCCGATTTCGGCCATACTGTGACTTTTTAGGTAGGTCCAAGAACAAAAGTTGCTCGACTCTGGTGACTTTGACTGGCGATTTGGAGATTTTCCGATTGTTGAAATTGCTTTGGGCACCCACGCACTGCCGGCTTGTGTGGCGGCGCGTGGGCCATTATTTGGCTTCTTAGGGTCCCAAAATACTCCTCCTGTCGTCCTGAGCACGACAATATGCTCGGATATGAATTTGTATATCGTTTGATCGTCAATCGGATATCTCATATTAGGCATTATCCGAGTTCGATATGTTTGGACCGTTGGATCAACTCCAGTTTAATATATGATGATCTAGCATCTTTAAGATCATGTAGGAATTCACAGATTGTGAATCGGAGTCCCGAGTGCTTTAAGTCACTGACTTAAAGTTTACATTAAACGATAACCGTCTGATCGGGAGTGATCCAACTGCTTGATCGAGACCAAACTTTCAGGACATGTTAAGTAGACCTTGTCGAACTTTTAGGAATGTTCGGAATGAAATTCGGAGGCTGTGGGCCCCGCGGGCCCAGTTGGTCAAATTCCGCGATTAGAGTCAAATCGACCGTCGGATCGTGACGAGAGTTCTAGGATGGGTTTTACTGGGCCTTATGTTGGCCCGATTGAGGCCATTTAGTTTTTGTAATAGTAAATAGAGGTTGGTTTTGTTTTAGTAGTATTATGATTAAAGAGTTCTTTTAAATGTTTATGAACTATTGCAATTGCTTTCAGTTTTCAAGCATTTTATATTATATTTAATTGTGTAGGGTCAGGAATGACTTGGTTAACTGAGTTTTGGCATGATTAAGGAATTAATTAAATGCCTAATTATATGTCTAAAATTGAATATATGCTCGGGGGCTTGAAACTATAAAATCATAAATATTAGTCTATTTGTTAGGTGTCATATATTTAAATGTTGATGAAAACAGTTTGATAGATTATGCATGGTCGTAGTCAATTAAGAAATGCTAGAATTGCTCACGTTCCAAGAAGGAATATTTTTGGTTAGCTTTATAATGATTTATTGTCGGGAAGTTGAGAAAAGATTGGAAAAATGGAATTATAAAATGGCACTTGTTGGGAAGGAGAAAGTTTATGAAAAGTTTCGGAAAAAGGTTTTCAAAACCACCACAGAGTACCCACCCCATGTTGACTTGAAACAGTTTTGGTTATTTTTTATAATGCCCCGTGAGTTTCGGGGACGCCTGAACAATGTGGTGCGAGGATTGTGACTCGGGTAGACTTGGTGTCTCCAAGGCCCACAAGAATTATGGCTCAGGTAGACTTGGTGTCTCCGAGGCCTGCAAGGATGTAACTGACAGGATACTTGGAATTGACGGAATGTTATCAGAATTGATGGAATATTAAAAGAATTGACGGAATATGAATAGGGGTACTTCCAGGTGGAGAGTTTCTAAGTTTTAAGGATTTTTATATAGTTCACAATTTATTTCTTAAGCGATGAGTTTGCTTTATAAGTAAAAGAGGAAAATATATGTTTCAGTTAAGTTGTTGTTATTAACATTAAGATTTCACGTGGTCAATGCATTTTAATAAGTCTCTCATTTTCCTACTTATCTGTAATAAGTTAATTATAAATCTTTATATATATGTGTGTGTGTGTGTGTGTGTGTGTTTATAATTGAGTTGGGTAAATTACTCAAATGGTCCTCAAACTTGTATGCGATTTACATTTTGATCCCTCAATTTAATTATTAGTCCAAATGGTACATAAACTCTATTTTAATCGCTCCATTGGTCCTACCGTTACATTCTGTCAATATTTCAGTTAAATATGAGGGCAAATTGGTCATTTCATCCACCAACTCTCTCTCTCTCTCTCTTCTTCTTCTGGGTTTCTTCTTCTTCTTCCTGGTTTCTTCTTCTTTTGCTTCTTTTTTTCCCACAATCCAGGTCCTTAGTTGACAAAGCACACTAAAAGGTGCATGAAATTCACAGAAAAATCTGCCAAATGAAATTAATAGTTCAAAAAGATGGGGAGGGGGGACATTCAGCTGTAACAAAAAGACAATCTACTAGTAGCTCTGCGAGAGGCAAACTAAATCACTCCTCTTATCTAAATATTATCAAGCCCTCTTGAGAAAGTTGCCCGCATCATCATCTTCATCCCTATCATTTTCTTTCAAGGGATCATCCAAGCTAAAACCACCTTTGTTCTCTCCCAATTGAGCTCCATCACTGCCAAAGCTGTTGTCAGACTGCCAACGAAGTCATCAAGACCACCAACACCGCCAAGAACACCCAAATTGATGTTATTGCCAAAACCACCTCCAGTGCTAGCAGTTTCAAAACCACGTCCATCATCGAAGTTAGGGCGAGGTCTATCAGTAGCATAATTCACCCTTATTACCTAGAGATGAATGTGATGCTTTAATAGAGTTTAGTTACTTTTTTAGAGAATTATGTGCCAAAGTATTGAGAACAGAAGATTTAGAATTGCTTGAAAATCAGATTGTCATAACTCTTTGCAAGTTGGAGAAAATATTCCCTCCTGCCTTTTTGGATATCATGGTTCACTTACCTTATCACTTAGCATGGGAAGCAAAAGTCACTGCCCAAGATTCAGGTGGATGTATCCTGTAGAGAGGTAATGTATGGTTTAGAAGTTATTTTTGTATAGATTGTCTTTGATTTATATTTTCAAAAAAAAAAAAAAAGTTCTAATGTTTAATACTTATACAGGTATTTGCACAAGCTAAAGAGTTATGTTCGTAATAAGGCTCACCCAGAAGGGTCTATTGCGGAAGGTTACTTGGTAGATGAATGTGTAACATTTTGCTCTCGCTATTTGAGTCGTGTTGAAACTAGATTTAGTCGTACATAGAGAAACTATGATGGAGGACAACCATCATCTGATGCATTTGAACTATCCATATTTTCAGCATGGTAAAGCTTTTGGGAAAAGTGAATTAAGGGAGATGAGTATTGAGCTTCACAAGGCTGCCACATATTATGTCTTAACAAATAATGATGATTTTGAGCCTTTTATTCAGTAAGAAATCTTCACACTCATTGAGAGAATATGAGCATACATTAACTTGTTTGTTAACATATGCATTGTTATCTCATGCGTGCAGAGAACATAAAAATTCTCTAGTCCACTCTGGAGTCCAAGATGTGGATGGGACACATAGACATCAATTTGCCAATTGGTTTGAAAAGAGAGTAAGAAAATATTTTTTTGTTTGCAATTTCACTTTAAGTGTTGGGATCATATAAAGGTCATTGAAAATATATATTTTTCTTAACTTGTAGATTGAACAACTATACAAGGACGGGAAAGTAAGGAAATGCTTGCTTTGGCCCATGGTCCTGAAAGGCGAGCCACTTACTATTCTGGTTACAATATGAGCAGATTTAGGTTCCATACCTTGCATCGTGACGAGAATAAAAAAAACACAAAATAGCGGTGTCATGGTTAAAGGGGAGAATCAAATTGATGATGTTCCTTGGTATGGAACATTAACAGAAATTGTAGAGCTTTGTTATACACAGAATAAAAGGGTTGTATTGTTCAACTGCAATTGGTATGATACAACCCAAAGAGGAAGGGGTTATAAGATTGATCGCTATGGGATTGCAAGTGTTAACACAACACGCAAGTTACATACTAAGGATCCATTTGTGTTGGCAAGCCAAGCAACACAAGTATTTTATGTCAAAGAAATAAAGAATAAGACATAGAGTGTGGTGGTGGAAACGAAAGCTAGAAATGTTTATGAAATGCCTAATGATGAAGGAGAACCATACCAAGAAGAAGAGGCTCAAAGGTGTATACACGCAACTACCAACCAAAATGAAGACGAAAGTAATGATATTAATAACAGTGGGGATGAGGGTGGAGATAAGGACGAGGATGAGACTAATCATATGGATTTGGAATGAGATATGGTGTGATTCTGTTTATTGCATTATTTGGTGTCATAAATTTTTTATTTATAAATGGGTAGTATTTTTATTTATGTTTGGAATACTGAAACTCTTTGGTTATTTCAGTTGCTATTATATTTGGTGGAGTATTTTTTATTACTGTTTTGATTGTTTTATGTCTAATTCTATTATAATAGTATTTCTTTCTAGTATTGTCTATTTTGCTAATGAACACAAATGGTAGCTATGGCAAGAAAAGGAAGGAGTCACAATACATCATCAACCAATGAACAGAGAGAGTTACTTAGATCCTCTGCAGTCCAACATGCCTCTGTTGAACCATCTCATGATAATGAAGTACAAGAAACCCAAGGTATAGCTTATATTATTTCAAAACTATAAATAATATAAATAATATAATGTTATTAATTGTTGTTCTTAATTAGGATTAAGTGCTGGAAAAAAAAAAGGCAGAGGGAAGGCCAAGGGAGGAAAAGGAAAGGGTATGCTGATTGAAATATATAAGGGAAGGTAAACATATACACTACTTATTGTTACCAATAGTTATTCTAGTTATTTCTTAGACTTGGACAAGTGTAGCTTAATTAATTATCACTTATTAGTTTATTTGATGGCATATAAAGTACTTTAATGATTCAATTTCCTCCAGCATTGTAACCAAAGAAGCAGCTAGGAATATAGGTGTACTTTTCAAGCAAGAGATTAAAGGAGCTTGGGTAAAATTTTCAGATTATCCAGAGACTCAAGTAAATCTATTATTTGAGCGTTTCATCGAAGCTGGATATACTTACACATGTTCTGAGGAAGAATTGAAGGTTGCATTCACTGGACATATAAAAAAAAAATTGATGATTGGGTGTGGAACTTGAGAAGGCCAATTTTTCAAAAATACAAAAGCACTGGTCAGAGATATGCAAACCGCCCAGAGAATGTACCTGATCCTGCAATATGGATTGCAATGGTTGATGAATGGTTAAAGCCTGAGTGGTAGGTAAAAGTTAATTTAAATAAGATGTTTTAGCTATTTCATACATTATTATTAAGTTACCATTCTACTACTGTGGGTTATTAATTTTTACATTGTTTGCAATAACTATCTATTTGATGGCATCTACTTTGAATTATATTTGCAGGATCAAAGTAAAAGAAACAAATCTAATCGGGAAAAATCAACAATGGGGCATACCACCGGTTCAATTCCAATGGCGAAATACCAAAAAGATGAGGTAAACAATTGAATATTTTATGTAAGGCATGTATGTAAAGGTCTTCAACTATTTTCATTGTTGAAGCTATGATTGTGAAGTTGGTGATTGCACTAGTATCATGATTAGAGCTTATGTCATTTGTTTTTTAAGGGAACTTGGATGACTGAATTTATTTGTCTTATCATATTCATGTTTTCTTGTTAACAGCTTGATAGAACTGGAATTGAACCTAGTCCAATTGATCATTTCAAAAAATTTCAGATAAGTAAGGGTAAGAATGGAGAAGGAGAAAATTGGCCAAGCGAAAAGGCGAAAGAACTTTATGTATGGTTTCCACTTCAATGTCCAGCTTCTTATTTTTCCATTAGCATGATATTGTGTCTATATATGAAACATGTGTTTATAATTTCACTACAGGAAAAAATGGAAAACAAAAAGGCTGCTGTTGAACAGGAAAACCTTGATGTCAATGATTGGGATATATATAGGTAGGTGATTGCCCCGAGTCATGGTCGTGTTCTTGGCTTAGGCGGTGGCATCAAAGCAAAAGATGCGTACTACTCCTCAACTAACCAAAACTGTAATAAGCGTAGGTGCGTGGAAGAAAATCATGAGCATTTGAAAGAGGAATTGAATGATTTCAAAGGTCAATTGATCACTTTGCAACAACAAGTTCAAATGCTGATTAACAATAACCCACAAAATTCTGCTCATAGTGTAAGGCAATCACCTAATGCGGTATAGCTTTTGTTATGTATATTACTTCTTAATTGTATTTGTTACTCAAATTCTATTAGGTCTTATTATAATTCTTTGTTTTTGTTGTTATACCAGGACAATGTGGGAAGCTGTTCCGATGCTTATCTTAGTGATGATGTCGTGGAAGAGCCCAACTAGTTCTTTTATCATCTGCCAAAGACATTTTATTTAGTAATGTCAGACTTGGAATTTATATTCAAAGTTTAGAAGTTGGAGACATATATGAGTTGATATGAAATGAATATTGTTCAGTTCTTTTATATTAATGAATGAGAAAAACATATTTATGAAAAAAGTTTCTGTTTGGAAATATTATTTATATATTTTATTATGAATATAATATTTATGAGAATAATTATTCTATTTACGACACGTCTGATTACATTTTCGACATCCTTGTTCATTGTAAAAAAACTTCTACAACAATTTATGTTGATCGGAAATATAACTTACGAGTCATTTCCAAGAATAGTGTTTTCATTTACGACACCACATTCCCATCGTAATTGTCTACTTTCGATGACACGTTTCATTATTTCCAACCGGTCTACACCGTCGTAAATAACATTTCTGACGACCTATGTTCCTCACAAATAGGTCCTACGCATTATTTCCAACAAAGAATAATTATTTTTTAATGCAATTTTGCTATCGAAAATGTCTATTTCAGATGAACAAACAAAGTCGGAAATAAATTTAGTCCTCGGAAATAGTATTTCAGACAAAATTTCTTGTCATAAAAGTTTGGTCGGAAACAACAAAAGCTCGTTGTATAAGAAATAGATCCGACTACCTTCAAATTATTTCCGACCATTTTGGTATATCGGAAATACTAAATTATCATTGTTTGTCAAATTAGTTTTCGGCGATGTCATAACATTTACAACACACATTGCTAGTCTAAAATAAAAACTTTTCTGACCGCTCGTCGGAAATGTAACTTTTCCGATGATCGCTTTTCCGACACCATCCGACGGCCATCCGCTCTCGGAACAACGTTTTCAAACAAAAATCGGCATTTCCGACTTCGTTTTGCCTTCGCAAAAAGATTTTTTTGTAGTGTAGATTGCACGGATGCCTCCTCGCTCTTGGTGAAAGTGATGAACCCAAATCCTCTAGATCTACCAGTTTCACGGTCACTGATGATTCTTGCATCAATAACTTCACCATATTTTGCAAAAGCTTCCTTCAGACTCTGCTCATCTGTCTGGTACGAAACACCTCCAATAAAGAGCTTTGAACTCACCATGTTTGACATGCATCTTACTGTTTGATGGATAGACAGTTTGAAAGGAGATAATTCATATTTGATATGCTTGTTTGCAGTCTGTCTGAGTATATTCCCAATTTTACTTAAGAAAGCCATTGCAATAACCTTGTCCGCTTCTTCTTCTTCTGGGTTTCTTCCTCTTCTGTTCTTCCTCCTTTTCTTCATTTTTTTCTAATTTTGTATTTAGTTTAACCCTGTTCTATTTGTTAATTATGAAAAGTCATATTTACCCTAAAATTTGGTTAAATCTAACAGAAAATTAGACGGTTGGATCAAATGGGCGATTAAAATAGAGTTTATGTACCATTTGGACTAATAATTTAATTGATGGACCAAAATGTAAATCGAGTACAAGTTTGAGGACCATTTGAGTAATTTACCCTAATTGAGTTTTATGTGAGTTTTGAAGGAAATGTTAAAAGTGTCTTCGACGGTTGTTTGTTTTACTTTTATCTTTATTTTAATTATATATATATAAATATATATTAATCTAAGCCAGTAATACATAAATTGATTTATGAATTAGAGGAAGTTCAGTGAGTGGTTTACTTATGTCTGAGTATGAATTGTTTTGAGAATTGGGAAAGTTGGAAAGTTTTACTTCGGAGTTTGTGAATGTTATTGAGCATATCATTAACATGAGAACTTGGATTGATTTGCAATCACAATGAAAAATAACAATTGACAAGATACACAAGTGCAATATAAAAAGAGAAAGAACTACGTGTGGCTTGATCCCTGGTTAAAGGTACGTAGGCAACCTAGAGGCACTAGGTGCAGCTGCGAGACCAAATGATTGAAAAGTGGTTCAATTTAGTTGCTTTGAAATCGAAGATGTATCCATTTTGTTCCAAAGTATGGATCAGTTTTCTGTTGGTAAAATGCTTTATTTGAGTTTAAGAGGCATGAGGCCAAAATGATGTGATGTTTGGTTGCATGAACCTTATTTTTGTGCATGCTGAACGTTTGGGATTATAAAATTATGTTTTCTACAGGTAATTTTTTTGGAAAACTAGCGAATTACAGGGGAGATTCTGCGAATTTTCAGTAGAAGTCAAACTTGAAGAAAAGCATTTTGGAAACTTAAAAGGGCATTTTGGTCAAAGTGCCCGGCACCTGCCAGTGTCAAACACACACAGGGTTGTGCGGATTCCAAAGTGGAATTTGGGTCAGGTCTTGTCATTATGGAAGAAAGAAAGGACCCCGACATAACACACAACTTGTCATTTTACATTCTCTTCAATTTCTATCATAGGAGTAACATAATGTAGCCATAGCCTAGTTCTTATTTTTTCCGCCTAGTTTCTGTAGATTTTCAATTATGCATTTACATTCATGTTCTTGTTTTTCAATTCTATTTTAATTATAGTAACTTCAATTAATGTGTTATCTTTATTGTTCTTTATAATCTAGTTTACTTTTCGCCCTTTATTTTACACGCTCGCATTTTAATTATTTAATTCACACAATTTACATTACGCACTCATCTTTACATTCTTTATTTTGGGTTAATGACCTAAATAGTCCCCCAACTATTGCTCCATTATCATTTTGGTCCACCAATTAAAATTTTCATTTCAAACGTTCTTAAACTTTTTATTTTGTACCAAGATAGTCCATCCGGGACAGATTCCGTCACTTCTGATCACGCGATGGCCACGTGACTGAGTTTTGAAGAGTATATGCGACTTTTTGAGAAGCTCTATCGAAGGATATGACTGAAATGGTCCCTCAACCTTTGCTACAGTATCATTTTGGTCCACCAACTAAAATTTTCATTTGACCGTCCTTCAACTTCTTTTTTTTTTTTTTTTTTTTTTGCATCAAGATGGTCCTACCGTCAAAGTCCATCAATTTTATTGCTATTTATTTTTGTATATCTTATTTTTAAATTTTTAAATTTTTATTAAACTGTGTATAATTCTTATTATGTCTTATGTTATATTTTTGCGTTGTGTGAATGACATTACTACGTCTCAATGTTTTAAAAAAGTCGTTAAAGGTCTATTCTGTTTTATTAAACTGTGTATAATTCTTATTATGTCATATGTTATTTTGGCGTCGTGTGAATGATATTACTACGTCGAAATTTTTTTAAAAACGTCGTGAAAGGTCTAAATCTGGAATCACTACTCTGTTTTTTGTAATTATAGCATAAGACGTCGGTTGTTAATTTTTGCGTCGTGTGAATGATATTACTACTTCGAAATGTTTTAAAAAAACGTCATTAAAGGTCTGAATATGCAATAACTGCTCTGTTTTCTGTAATTATAGCATAAGACGTCGGTGGTTTATTTATTGTGTCGTTTGAAACGAATAACCACGTCGTTAGTAACTACCGTTGTTATAAAATCATAATAACGTCGACTTCTATGTTATTGCGTCGTGTGAAAGTTTATAATACGTCGTTTGTTTATAAATAACCATCATGTGTTTTCTTGTACTTGGTTTTTTATATATCTTTGTTTTAGGATGAATTGCAAAAACGAGTCTCGGAAGGCAGTCTCAGTGTATCTGGCAGCAATGATGTGTTGACCATGGCTTTGGGTCCCGAGCATCCAGGGAGAGTGAGAGGGGTAGGTCTTGGGATTTCCCCTAGGCGTACTTCAATTTACCCAAACAACAGAGGATTAAATTTGCCGATCATTTAAAGGAAAGTGTCAGAATTGTCCTTCAAGAAGAGACTAAGAAGATGGAAGCTATGTCAAGGGAAGAGACTTTAAGGATGGAGGCTAGAACCAAGCAATTGGTAGAGGCTGAGAGGGAAAATTTACTGAGTCAGCTTTCCCAACTCATCCCCAATTTTGATCCAAGCATGCTTAAACCGAAGGCTAGCCCCTGTCAAAACCAAAGTCCCAAAAATCCAATGTCTGACAAAGCAAGCAGCTCTGGGGCTGATGTGAGATCCCTACATTTTGAGGATGATACTGCCAAAAATGGGGAACAGTAGGAAGAAACAGTAACATATCTGAACTTTGAATACTCTTTTTTTTTTTAACTATTAGATGTCGTTATTATGAAGAAAACCGTCGTTTGAAAATCATACCACGACGATTTTATAAATAAACCATCGTTTGTATTTCAATACCACGTCGTATTTTAGTTTATTTATTTTACACGCCATTAGACGTCGTACTTTGTGGTTTTTAGACGACGGTTTTAGTCATTACCAACGTAATAGAAAAATCCCACGACGTTTATTATTTACCATCGTTTAATAATTTTAAGACGTCCATAATTCTTACATACCGTCTTATGTTATGCCTTACCACGACGTTTTGATTTAATTTTTTTACTTGTTGTACAATCTGTCTTATATATATATTTCTTTATTACTTAAAACAGAAATCTAGGGATTTAGAAAATCAAGATGAAGAGAAGAAGGAAGAAAAAAAAGATGAAGAGAAGAAGAAAGAAAGACAAGATGAAGAGAAGAAGGAAGAAAAAAAAGATGAAGAGAAAAAGGATGAAAAAAATGATGAAGAGAAGAAATA
Source organism: Prunus mume (assembly GCF_029339155.1). Lineage (NCBI taxonomy): Eukaryota > Viridiplantae > Streptophyta > Magnoliopsida > Rosales > Rosaceae > Prunus > Prunus mume. The sequence goes on along the minus strand of NC_142698.1, from coordinate 5,413,363 downwards.
AGAAAAACAAGATGAAGAAAAGCATGACAAAGCGGTATATTCTCATAACTTTGCCTTTTTTATTTGTTTTTCAAATTTCAGACGTCGATAATTTTCTTTAAACCGTCGTTTGTGTTCAAATTAGACGTCGGAATTTGTTTCCTATGACGTAATAAATTATTCAACACAACGGGTTTTTATTACCATCGTTTAAATTATTATCAGACGACGTTGTTTTCTTTAAACCGTCGTTTTTATTGAATTACCACGTCATTTTATTTTGCTTTATTTCTTTAAACAGGGTACTGAAGTAGTTGATTATTCAAATGTGGAGGTGCCATCTTCCTTACAATCCCTTTGTCGTTATGTGGAAACGACACTAACGCCTCAGGAGAAGATCATGACCTTCACAATTGAGAAGGAGGTGTTTGGTGCAGATTGTTGTACCTTCGTCTTGCCTGAAGATATTAAACAGTTAGCAGGTATGGAAGAAATTGGGGTTACTGTGGTTACAGTATATATGAGGTTTGTCCTTATCAAATATTTATTTCACACTCAAATTTGTGTTTGAAAAAAAAAATCATTATAGCATAAGACGTCGGTGGTTTATTTATTGAGTCGTTTGAAACCACTAACCACGTTGTTCTTTTTTTACCGTCGTGATAAATTAGTTATAACATCTATTTCTATTTCAGTTCGTCGTGTGAAATTGTATAATACGTCGTTTGTTTATAAATAACCGTCGTGTGTTTTTTTGTGCTAACTTTTTAATATATCTTTGTTTTATATATTTAGGTGCTTATATGATCGTGTGAGAGAAGCAAATATGTGCAGCATGGTTGGCTTTATCGACCCTGCTCAAGTTAGTGCCAACTATGGGTCACTAACTGACAGATCACGATTGGTAGCAGGTCGACTTGGAGATGATGGTGAACAGATTTTCATGATGCCTTACAATCCAGGGTTAGTCTCCTTAACAAGATTTTGTTTGTATGATTTTCACTAACTGACTGCGTATAAAACTGTTTAAATACTTTTGTGCCTTTTGAAATATTTAACCACGTCGGTGCTTTATTTATTGAGTCGTTTGAAACTACTAACCACGTCGTTAGTTATTCACCGTCGTGATAAATTTATAATGACGTCGATTGCTACGTTATTTCGTCGTGTGAAACTGTATAATACGTCGTTTTTTATAAATAACCGTCGTGTGTTTTCTTGTGCTGACTTTTTATATTAACCGTCGTTTTTTATGTTAATTTTGTGCAGCCGTCATTGGGTCTTGCTGATTGTAAGAGCAAAGAGGGAAACCGTCTATTTTCTGGATCCTCTGCCTGGAAATCGTGTGGTTGATGAGGAGGCCAAAAACATCATGAACAGTGCTTTAAAAATTTATAATTCCCACATAGGCAGACTAGGCCGTAAAGCACTAATTTGGAAAACTCTGCCAGGCACACCAAAACAACCCAGCAGTGTCGAATGCGGGTATTATGTGATGCGCTTCATGAGGGACATTATCATGGATCCTTCCTTGGAGTTTGAGAAGAAGGTAAGAAGAAAATTTTAAGATACATTTTATGTGGTTTTTTATATTATCAACGACGGTACTTTAAAATTACCGTCGTTGAATCGATATACTACGTCGTTTATGAAAAATAGCGTCGTCTGTGATTGAATTTCTTTTTATTTATAAAGCTTAATAATCATTGTTTATGGATTGCAGTTTGCCAAGGGAAAAGAGCAAGCGTCATACCCCCAAGCAGCCATTGATGAAGTCCGGAATGAATGGGTAGAGTTTGTTTGCCTTCATACAGAGTAGATGATTTTTGGAACACTTGATATTTTTATATAGTGTACAAATTTTGTCTATAATATATAATGGACAAATTTTGTCTAGTATATACATCCTTTTTTTTCCCTGAAAATCTGAAGAGGTTTTCATAATTTAAAAGAAAAAATAAATTGCGTAACCGACGTGTAATAACTTTCCAACGACACAATTATGTCAAAAACCGACGTAAAATGATATTTAGACGACGGATATGACACGGTAAATTAAATTACACGGCAACACCTTTTTTGTTTAAGTCGTGATATACCGTTTGTACGTTCATGGGACGTCGTTGTAGTGAAAATTTCACCATGATTTCGCTTTTAAACGACGTCCTTTGAACAACTAAGTCGTTTATTATATTTACAACGTCGTTACTTTCTTAAAGTCGACGTGGTTTGTTGTGTTTGTAGAAATATTTTATTCTATTTCATTCAAAATATTCATAATAAATTTAAAATATATCAAAAAAATGCAACGTCAACTCCTATGAAGTCAATGATATATTTTCTTCCCCCTAAACTTTAAAAAAATTCAGTTTGAGTAATACAATTTTAAAATGACCACCCAAAAATAAGTTGTTTTGATGAGTCATAACATCACCTATAGTTTGAAGTTTAGAGTTTAGGGTTGAGGGCTTAGGGTTGTTATTTATTAGGGTTTAGGGTTCAAGGATAATTTTTGGGGTTTACGGTTTATGTTTGTTATATATTAGGCTGTAAAACCATAAATTTTTTATAAAATTATATTTTAAAAATATATAATTTAGAGTTTAGGGTTTATGTTATTACTTTTTAACGACGGTGATTGAGTCGTGGAATATTGAGTTTACGTCGGATGGTGAAACATCCGCCATGGTTTCTCTTTTAAACGACGTCCTTTTTACAAGTGTGTCATTTATTATTATCGGAGTTTCACTAAAACACCCAAAATGGGGGTTGAAATTATAAAAAAACCCAAGCACTATTTAAACATATAAACACACCCAAAACACATCATTACACACACTCAAAACCCATTTATAAACACACCCAAAAAGTTGACTTTGGGGTTGATTTTGAGTGTGTTTCTATGTTTAAATAGTGCTTGGGTTTTTTTATAAATACATGTCTAGGATTGAGTTTATTTATAAATTTGTATATTATTATTTACAACGTCGTTAATTACTTAACCCCGACGTGGTTTGTTGTTGATATAAGAATATTTTATTATTTTTAATTCAAAATATTCAAAATAAATTTAAAATAAATCCAAAAAATGCAACGTCAACTCCTATGAAGTCATTGATATATTTTCTTCTCCCTAAACCTCAAAAAAATACAGTTTAAGTAATAAAAGTTTAAAATGACCACCCAAAATAAAATTGTTTTGATGAGTCATAACATTACTTATAGTTTGATGGTTTAGGGTTTAGGGTTTAGGGGTTAAAGTATAATTTTTGGGGTTTAGGGTTTATGTTTGTTATATATTAGGTTGTAAAACCATAAAAAAAATTTATAAAATTATATTTTAAAAATATATAATTTAGGGTTTAGGGTTTAGGGTATTACTTTTAACGACGGTGATTGAATCGTGACATCCGCCATGGTTTCTCTTTTAAACGACGTCCTTTTTACAAGTGAGTCATTTATTATAATTTACAACGTCGTTAATTTATTAACCCCGACGTAAAAGGTTATTCTAATGACGCTATTGGTTAAATAGATGACGTGGTTTCTTCAAAATTAATGGCGTTAGGTCAAGTGTTTGCGTCGTGGAGTACTATATTTACGTCGGTTTTGGTAGAACTTTCGACAGGGTTTTTCTTAGTTTTGACGACTTCTGTTTGATTTTGCACCGTACATAGTTTTACCACGACGTCTTTAATGTAATAAGCGTCATGTTTAAAGTGAACTTTTAACGGCGGTTGTTTTTTCCGTCGATGTTTTAAAGAGCGCGCTTTCTAAAAATATTCGCGCGACCTAAAATTTTCAGATTTGGCTCTTAGTTGTATACTTCTAACCCTGAACCCTAAAATTTTCAAAGTTCGCGCAACATAACATTTCGCTCTCTCACTTCGTCTCTAATTCAAAGTTGGGCTCTCCAGGCTCTGTCGAATCCAAGTATGCACCATAATCTGTGAGCTCTGCCAACCTGTAAGTACAAACCCTATCTTCCCTTCGTAAATTCATTGAATTATATTGGGTTGTTTTGTTAAAGGGTTTTAGATATATGTTTTGCGATCTGTTAATAATGTTGTTGGAGGTATGGGTTCATGAATTTTCTGTTTAATGTTTTCTTGATCACTCTCTGTTATGTTGAATAGGGAATGGATTTAATTTTGTTGGATCTTTTAATCACTCTCTGTTATGTTGAATTGGGAATGGATTTATTGTTTTCATGCTTAGTATATGTTGGTTTCATGCTTGGTTTCATGTATATGCTTGGTTTCATGTATATGTTGTGTTCTTAATAGGGTTTTGGGATCTTGAAAATGAACTGGGATATCAACGCGTTTGTAGGCATACGACGATGGTTTTTTCATAAACCGTCGTTTGTATTACTTATACACGACGGTGTTCTTTAACTACCGTCGTGGTTATAATTAGACGACGTTTGTTGAAAATCCGTCGTCTATATATGTCAAATACGTCTGTTTTTGTTTAAAAACCGTCGTCTGTATTGTATATTACTTGCTATTAGAACTTTATATAATTTGCTATAGTGATGGTCATTACTTGTCTTTTCACTTTATTATAGATAATAGGGTATAGTGTCGGAGATGGATAAGTCATGGATGCACTCGGATAGAAGATCGAAGGCATATGAGTTAGGGGTGGAAGCATTTTTGAACTTTTCTGTAGAAAATCTGCTAACTACAACACATATCCGATGTCCATGTGTTAAATGTGTTAATTTGATTGTTTGGGGTTGGAATTATAAGGGATCACTTATACTTTAATGGAGTTTACCAAAGCTATAAGAATTGGACATTTCACGGAGAACCTTGGGAAGCAACTACTAATGCTAGTAGAAATGTTGAAGAAGATGATGACCATAGTAGGTACAGTTTTGTGTCTGAAGAAATAGAGATGGATGATAATGATTTTGGTGATTTTGGATCTGATCCTTATGAGTTTGCCAATGTGATTGGGGATGGAGATCAACCATTGTACCCTGGTTGTAGAAAGTACACGAAGTTATCGGCATTAGTAAAGTTGTATAATTTGAAAGCAAAACATGGGATGAGTGATGTCTGTTTTACAGAATTATTGATACTTCAAGGCGATTTGCTTCTAAAAGGAAATATAGTACCGGCCTCTATGTATGAGGCAAAAAAGACTTTGTGTGTATTAGGGCTGAGTTATGAGAAAATGCATGCATGCCCCAATGATTACATCTTGTATAGGAAGGAGTATGAGGATTCAACTAATTGTCCTACTTGTGGTATCTAAAGGTGGAAGGAAGGCAAAGATTCAATCTTGAAAGAGGGTGTGCCAGCGAAGGTGGTGTGGTATTTTCCTCCAATTCCAAGGTTTAAAAGGATGTTTCGATTACATGAGACAACTAAGAGTTTGACTTGGCATGCTGCTAGAAAATCAATTGACGGTCAGATGTCTCATCCGGCGGATTCCCCGTCTTGGAAACTTCTTGATGATAAATGGCCCGAGTTTGGTAATGAGCCGAGAAACTTGAGATTGGCTCTTTCATCTGATGGATTCAATCCCCACAGTTCTCTAAGTAGCAGATATAGTTGCTGGCCAGTTATCTTAGTTACATATAATCTCCCTCCATGGTTGTGCATGAAACGAAAGTTCATGATGTTGACCTTTATTGATTTCCGGTCCTAAACAACCCGGAAATGATATAGACGTCTGCTTGGAGCCTTTGATTGATGATTTAAAATCTTTGTGGGATGGGATTAGAGGAGTGTATGATGCACATAATGGAGAATACTTTACACTCAGAGCTGCATTAATGTGGACAATTAATGATTTCCCTGCCTATGGAAACTTATCTGGTTATGTTGTTAAAAGATATAAAACTTGTCCAATATGCGGCGATGATACACCTAGTCACAGGTTGAAAAATGGCCACAAAATTTGTTACATTGAGCATAGAAAATGGTTACCAATCAATCATCCATATAGGGGCAACGTGCAGCTTTTAATGGGAAACCTGAATATGACACACCTCCCGAGCCATTAACCGGAGAAGAAGTGCTGCATATGGTTGAAGATGGTGACAGAGTTTGTTGGAAGAAGAAATCAATATTCTTTGATCTCGAGTATTGGAAATACATTCCTGTGAGGCATGTCCTAGATGTTATGCACATTGAGAAGAATGTTTACGATAGTATCATTGGTACATTGCTGGAGATCCCTGGAAAAAATAAAGATGGGATTGCTGCTCGATTAGATTTATTGAACATAGGGTCAAAACTGATTTGTAACCCGAGTATGGAGAAAGACGTACTCGTTTGCCTCCCGGGCCTTGGAATTTGTCAAGAGCAGAGAAGAGAGAGGTTTGCAATTCTTTCTATGGTATGAAGGTCCCTGAAGGTTATTCTTCAAATACAAAAAATTTTGTATCTTTACAAGATTCAAGACTTCTTGGCCTTAAATCACATGATTGTCATACCTTAATGCAACAATTGCTCCCTGTGACAATTCGTTCTATTTTGGAGAAGCCTGCAAGGTATGCAATAACTCGTTTGTGCTTCTTCTTCAATGCTATATGTGCAAAGACTGTTGATGTTTCCAAGCTAGATAAGTTGGAAGAAGATGTAGTAGTTACTTTGTGTTTGCTTGAGAAGTACTTTCCCCCTTCATTATTTGATATCATGGTTCATCTAGTAGTACATCTTGTCAGAGAAGTTCGTCTATGTGGGCCAGTATATTTTAGATGGATGCATCCGTTTGAAAGATATATAAAAGTGCTAAAGGGGTATGTTCAGAATCGTACTCGTCCCGAAGGTTGCATTGTTGAGCGATATATAGCTGAAGAAGTTGTAGAGTTTTGTACCGAGCATTTATCTGATGTTAGTACAGTTGGAGTGTCTTCAAGCCAAAAGATGGGAGTTTCAAAGCCATTATCATGTTGCACAGTGAGCATAGTTGATCGGGACCTGTTGAACCAAGCACATCTATATGTCTTGGAGAATACGGAGGAAGTCCTACCTTATATCGAGTACGTATGAGTTTTATTCTTTAAGTTTCCATTTTAAATTATTTCTTATGTTTATCTTATATGTTTGGGACCGTAATGCTTGAATTTTCTTGTCATGTAGGGAACATATGATCCACATCAAGACCGCTTATCCAAAATTTAGAAAGAGAACAAAGTGGTTGCAGGATAAGCACAATAGCACTTTCATTCAATGGCTACGCTTCAAGGTATATGTTATTGAATAACATATTGGACTTTTAATTTTCTTCTTTCTATGTTAGATTGAATTAAGTTATGATTAATTTGCAGGTTCAAAGTGAACTTAATAAGGAAGACAATCACGACGTATCAGAAAATTTAAGGTGGCTAGCAGCTGGTCCAAACATGGCAGTGCCATTATATAGGAGCTATCTTATTAAAGGTATTAAATTCAACATCAAGGCACAAGATGATGTGCGGACAACTCAAAATAGTGGAGTTTATTTACTTGCACATACCATGCAAGTTGCTAGTGCCAAGGATAAAAACCCAATTCTCTCAAATATGGGTTTCTATGGTGTCATTCAAGAAATTTGGGACCTTGACTACCAAAAGTTTACAATCCCAGTCTTTAGGTGTGATTGGATAGATAGTACTTCTGGTCTTGTAGTGGACGAACTTGGATTTACCCTTGTAGATTTGAGTAAAATTGGACATAGAAATGACCAATTTGTTTTGGCTTCTCTAGTCAAACAAGTTTTTTTTGTTGACGACCCAATGCATCGTGGTTGGTCAGTAGTGTTATCAATGCCTAATAGAGAATATAATAATGTTATTGGTGATGATGTCTTAGGTGATGCGAGAATTGAGTGTGAGCCATTTACTAGAGGGATGCCAATTGTTGACATATTTGATGAAGTGGTGGGTGAGTTAGGAAGTCAAAATATTCGAGATGGGTGTGAAGATATATGGATTGAATGATGCTTTATGTAATTGGCAGTGTATGACTTAAATTTTGTAATATATTGTAATGTGATTTCTTCACTTTCATTATACAGGTTTTGGCCACAAAACAATCAGTACAAAAATTATTGGTTCCACATTACAAACACGACGGTCTTGATAAAAATGTGAAAAACAAACGTCTGTTCTAATAAAAAAACGACGTTTTGGAGCATTCAACGACCGCAATATATTTACCGACGTCTTAAAGCAACGTAACAATGAAGGACCACGACGCTATTGTGAAATAGTTATTCAGGATAACATGTCGGAGAAGCATAAAGAACCGCCATGTAATTCAAAATAACACGACTCCAATCTCATAATACCGACGTCTAAAAGACGAGATATCTAACCTGAACGTTACAAAAGACGACGTCGTCATAAATTTACCACGTCGCATGTTCTTTCATAAACGAAGTGGAAAAGATGAATTCACGACGGTATTTGAAGTCCATTGGTAAATTTGTCGACGTTAAGATATATTTAGACGTCGTTCCTTTAAAAAAACAACGTTATATTGACGTATCCACGTCTCTTTTCTTATGATAATATCGTTAAAATTGCTTTACACGGCGAATTTCGGATAAACAACGCCGTCTAATATGAATTAGACACGGTAATTTTGTTAATGGTGACGTATAAATTATGAAACACAACTGTCTTTCTCATGATAACGACGTTGTATATTGACAACAGTTATTTATAAACACCTAAATATATAAAACAAAGATATATAAAAAAGTCAGCACAAAAAAACATACGACGGTTACTTATCCTATCATGCTCTCATTGTCTCATGTCCATTTCAATTCTCATGGCTTGCAACTTTGAAAGTTCCTCCAAAAATTTAAATGCATTCTTGGTAGAATTACTCCATCTCTTCGCCTTCGCCGCCTTCCTCCCAATTGGCCTCAGCTCCTTTTCGATAGGTGAGTCTTGACTCATCGGGGAATCCGTAGGTGAATTCGATCCCGTGTCTCATGGAGTGGTGTCTTGTTCAAGACTACCGTCGGACCCGTTGGAATAATTTGGAATCTCTTACAATTCTTCACCACCTCCAACATAGGGTATGGTTGAAACTTTTTTTGCCTTGCCCAGTAGCACCAAAAAATATTTGTGCTTGCATAATCTATAAAAAAAAATGGAAATGCAAGAAACTTTAAAAAAAATATTGGCAATGCAACAAGTACCAAAAAAAAAATAGAAATACAAGAAACTTTAACAATTTATTAGAAATGCAAAACAAAATATAAATATTGCAACAAACATTCATATTAATATTGGAAATACAAGAAATATTAACAAAATATATAAATTGCAAGAAACATTTAAATAAAATTTAATATGACATAGAAATTAATAAAACAAAAATTACAAATAATTTACCTCACTGGTAAGGTTTTCCCTGCTTCTATGGTTATCCATCGCTTTTGTCAAGGCATCTCTCCATTTCGCCAACTCTTTATTAAGAATTTTCCATATACTAGATAATGCTATTTCCGTACAGATCAAACCAATTACCCTTTCACAAAAATCCTGATGAATTTTTTTCCACATATGACAAAATTTCATCTCATTGCCCGTTACGAGACAATGACTAATGTGGAGCCAAGACTTACACAAGCTAACATCTTCCATGATGCTCCGTGCCCCTCCAGTTTCACTAGAAGAACCCATAAATTTTTCTAGAAAAATACAAATTGAAAGTGAAAAAAATATTGAGTAAAAAGTGAATAATAGTAAAAGGAGAAGAAAATGTATGAGGAGTTGGTGTTAAAAGTAAAGAGTATTTGTTGGTATTTATGGGGAAAAAAAATCAGTATTTTTGGGTTTTTTAAATTTTTTTAATTTTTTTATCTGGACAAAATTGGCTGCCGTTGAATTGCTAAAAAGGGATCGGAGAGCCTGAAGAGCCACGTGGAAGAGAGCCGTTGGGTGCGTTTGATTTTTTTCATTTTTTTATTGGTGGAAAATGGCTGTTGTTGGATTCTTTGGAAAAAGTGGATCGAAGAGCCTAGAAGCCACCACATGGAAGAGACCCGTTGGGGGCATTGTAGCGGGCGTCAATTTTTAACGTTGGCGTGTGCAACGACGCGCCAACATTAAAAATTTAAACCCAAGCGATGTTGTCCCGACGTCAGCGCAATGACGTCGACCAAAATGAGTTTTGGTGCTCGAGCAGACCTCCCCAAGGGCCAGCCATTATTGGGCCCCACACCTGCCCTGTCAGATTTTTGTTGCTGGAAACACCATTTTGGGTTTGCCCCCCCTAGCCCTCCCCTTGGGCACCTTGCTAGAAATGCTCTTAGAGGAGGATACTCACCTAAAAATACGGTTTTGTCTCTCAATTTCAAGGAATAATACACAGACTTTGATGGATGGACCATCTTGGTACAAAATAAAGTTTAAGGACGTTTGAAATGAAAATTTTAGTTGGTGGACCAAAATGATACTGGAGCAATAGTTGGGGGACCATTTAGATCATTAACCCTTATTTTATGCATTTTAAGTTACGCACTCGCCTTTGAATTCTTTATTTTATTCACTTTAAATTACACACTTTATTTTATTCATTTATCTTTAAATTATATTTAAATTTAAGCACATTTACTTTATGCACTTGTTTTTCGTTTCACCTTCAATCTTCATATCTACCTACTCCACATCATTTGGTCGCTCACATAAAGCCTTGACCCCGAGATAGTGAAAGAACCTATGCCGTGAGGAGGTTCCTTACTTGGCCGAACAATCGTTTGATTAAAGTCAGATTTTGAACGCAACATACACTCACATTCCATCTAAGCCAAATTCGTGGCTTGGCAGTGACACGCCCCGCACTCAAAAAAGAAGAATGACCAAAAGTTCCTTCCGTCGGCCGCCTCGACCGAAAAAAGGGAAACAAAGGCAAACATGCAGTATGTAATAGAGTAATAGCTGTCTCAATCACATGACAATTTTTCCTTTTTGCAATATCATCTTGTTGTGGAGTGTATGGACAAGATAACTGATAAATGATTCCTTTTCAAGCAAGAAACTCAACAAACTCTCACCACCCCCATCACTTTGGTAATATTTAATTTTGGCATCAAACTGAGTAGTTATCAACATATAATTTGACAAAAATATTGATAGGATTTTTAGTACCTGCGCAAACAAGGTTAAAATCACTGAAAATACTTGCAAGAATACAAGGTAATTGTAGTATAAATGCTCATGCAAGGTCGTTGTCCCCAAAGATTGTTTGACTGATCTGTAATTAAACTAACTCTTAATTAATAACTAAAATAGATTTTATCAAAGATTTGAAGTTTATGAATTTGAAAAGATTAAACTAACAGTAAAAGAAATCTGAAAGTTGGGAAATAGTAACAGCAAAGAAGAAAAACGATTTCTTTTTAAAGACTAACAATTTAGAGAAAACTAGGGTTTAGCCAACACCGTCGCAATCCTATGCAATTCTATCAATTACTTATGAATTTCCACATATATGCTTTGAAGGTTAGGTTTTCCTAATGCATATTTTCCTTGTGATGTTCAAGCGAAAACATATATCTAACATGCAATCCGTCTGTGATGTTCAGATCAAATATAAACATGCAAGACTCATTAAGCTTTGTGAAAACCCTTTGAAAAACCATGCAACCCCTAAGAGCGTGATATTCGCCTTAAGTGAACTTACAATTACTAATCACAAGAAGCCCTCCTCAATTTCAGGGTGATGTTCCAACAGAAATTGCATCAAATTACTTGTCTACATATCCTAATGGTGATCAGTCATTAAAATAGATAGATAGTTTTAAACACAGTGATTAATAATTCAAAGCAAACATGCATCCATTCATAAGCAAATTAATAAAACTACATATTCATACTAAGGCTTACGGCCTCGCCCTAGCAAAGGGAATTAGTTACACATAATCATAATTGAAATCCAAGAAAATATCATTCGAATGAGTAAGAATGAAAACACCTGAAAGTAGCGAAAATCCAAAACCCTAGCAATTTCTCCCAAAGCCGAAAAAAAGTTCTAAAAGGAGATCCCTTAAATTCTGTGAAAAGGAGCTTAAATACCTCCTAAAACCTAGCTACCCAACGCCCACAAGGAAACTAAGTTAAAGTAAAATAAGATTAGGAAATAAAGTCCAAATTGGATTAGGAGAATCTGCCCATAATCTGCCCAGCCACGTTTTAGTCTCAAATCTCCCCCAAATCTGGCCCAGGATAGCTCGTTTTAAAGATAAAAATATTCCGAACACTTCTACATAAGGCCACGAACCCATCCGAGGTCATCTTGGGCTCTAAAATCGCAATAAAAGCCCAAAACGTCACTATTCCAGCATAGCGCACTGCTCCTTCATTTATTCGCCAGGAAATCATCGCTTGGTGGAAAAGTCTGATATTTTGATACGATCAAGCTAAGTGACTCACGTACGTCCTCCAACTGGAATTACTCCAAAATTCGTCCATTTGATTATGTTTTGCTCCAGAGGAAGTCGAAAGTCCTATATTGAAAGTATAATTCAAAGTATCAAAATTCTTCCAACATATTAACCAAAATATACTAAGAATGAGGTTAAATATATAATATAAAATCGACTCATCAAATATCAAACACATCTCATTTAATGATCATTGGATAAAGCTACATATAACCAGTGCCTTCATCTACAAAAGTCACATAGTATCTGTAACCACCAAATGAACAGTAATCAAAGCAGGCCCCAATACATCACTATGCAATCTCTTGAAAGGAATACGTGCTTTATCATTCTTATTAGAAAATGGCAATTTATGCATATTGCCATGTAAACAGGAACAACAAAGACTTCTAGAAGAATCATCAAGAACATACAAGGCAGAGGCAGTAAGTATACCCTTTACAACTTCATTGGTTGGATGTCCTAACCTCTTATGCCACAGTGATGATTTCATTTGCTAACCAACATAAGCATCTTTATTAGCAGTAAGATGACAAGTACACAGTTAACCGACAACATAGCTAACTGCATATTCAAGTTGCAGAAAGATTGAAATTTGAAACCCTCACTCCCTCTTTCTCTGAAACTCCCAACTGCAAGGACTGAGAAGCATCACTGGTCTTTCTTCCTTATACTGTAAGATTTTATTTATCTCAATTTTGTAGAATTATTTATATTATGTGATACAGAGCATTGAACTTTATGCTGTGAAGAGAACGAGAAGATTGATGCTTTGGTTTCTCGGGCAGAAGGAAAAGAAAGAAGAAAAAGGAAGAAGAGGAGGAAGAAAGAAGAATCCAACCCAACCTAACCTTCTTCGCCAAGGAACACCTCTCGCAGCACCAACCACCAGGTCCAGCAACTCCAGCTACTCCAGCTTCTTATTTTTAAAATTTGTTTTGTTTTTCGTTTTTTTCCAGATTTTTCCTTTTTCTTTAAATTTTTTTATTCTTGGGGAAACGGGTTATATTTTTAGCCCGTTGGTTGTATCAAATGGGTTTACAAGATACGACGTGAAAAGGAAATAAACGCCCACCAAACTCCTTGACCCGCAAACACGACCCGTGTGCTATCTACAAAACAAAGGAAATAAACGCCCACCAAACTCCTTCTTGACCCGCAAACACGACCCGTTTGCCAGGTCTCAACAGCTAAAAAAGAGAGGAAATAAACGCCCACCAAACTCCTCCTCGACGCCTGCAAAGACCCTCTCGGACCAAAAGGAGCGTCTCTGCTTGTTTCAGACCCTCACTCACAGAAGCAATGGATTCTATTCAAAACATTTTGGTAAGCAACTCTTCTTAACAATTACTAAAAACCTACCTTATGGAAATTTGATTGAAACTTTCTGAATCCCAGTATTTTCTCTCAGCACAAAAGGAAGATAGAAAACTTGAAAGAAAGCAGAATAATTTTGATAATCTAGTTTGTGTTACAATTTCTTATGTTAGTCTCTCTGTCTGATTGGCTGCCAAGAAAATTAGTACGAAATGATAAGCTTCTAGATAAGCTTCTAAATTGTCAGATTGTTACGTATTTTCCTGCATTGTTGTGTTAACCAACCAAATAGATATACTTGAACTTTGTTAGATCAGATTCAGAGCAATTGTACCTGCCCTAGTGTGAATGTTGTCTCATTTCTACATTTTTTTTTTTGGGTGGGAATTTCAGCTTGCTTCTTCTGGTGGCCTTCAAGCGGGAAGTAAAGGAGTGAGGAGGAGTTCAACCCTAATTTGTGCTCCAATAATGGCAGAATCAGTTGATAAGATGTTGATTGATATGGGCAAGGCAAAAACCCTTGGTGCTGACCTTTTGGAGATTAGATTGGATCATTTGAAGGCCTTCAATGACAATGTTGATCTCAAGACCCTTATTAAAGAATCCCCTTTGCCCACTCTTTTCACATATAGGTATTTTACCGAAGATTTCTTATATGATCGAGCTTGTTTTATGATAGGTGCTTTTCAAATTTGTTGTTGTAGTAGTATTAGTGTGTTAGGGATTTGAATTGGTTCTATTGGGTGGATTCAAGTAGTGCACCAGAACCAAAGTATTGTTAAAATACAACAAGTTATAAACTCATTATGATCAAGAAGTGTGAAAGTGAAGCAAAGATAAGTTCGGTTCAAAATTAGTTGGAAAAACTGGTCAGTAATGGGTGTTTCGTGTTTAATTAGTATTCTAATGTAAAAATTTATAGTGACTTCTGGATCAGGAAAGAGTGTGATTGGTCTATGACTGATGAATAAGTCAATAGGCACATGTATTATATGCATATAGATCAATTTGGGGACAATCAGAATTTATCCAAAAGAAATTAAAACAACAAACAATTAAAACTGTGTGAAGCCTGATGTGCCCAATACCCGTTTCGCAAAAGTACTTGACATTGCCTTATATCTAGCCATGTGTTTCTTTGCTGATCATTAACAATTTTGTACTGTGATCACTAACAATTTTGTACTGTGATCACCCTAATAATCTGCCAGCGAGGTCATATATCATATTATGTATTTTGTAGACCAAAATGGGAAGGTGGTCAATATGATGGTGATGAAAAAGATCGACTTGATGCACTTCGCTTAGCGATGGAGCTTGGAGCTGATTACATTGATGTCGAGCTTCAGGTTCCTCTCTTATAAATGTATAACTATAAAACGTTTATGATGTTTGGCATGATGGAATCATAAGACGTGTAACATGATCTCTTCCGTCCTGTCCTTCATTGATGCTAGATTCTGTGATTATAATGAGAACTTATTGAGGACTTTCCTTTTCCTTTTTGTTTTTAAGTTTTTAAGTTTTTTGTTTCTTTGTTTGTTAGGATGATCCAAAAATTCACATGCAGGTGAAAAACATCAATTTTCCCTATTTAACAAGTACTTGAACAAAAAAAATCGATCACATCTCATGGATGAAAAAATATAATACAGAAACAAAGGGAAAGCGATAGCGTTTTATTCCTCCCAAGTCCAAACTATTGAAATTTTTTTCAAGAGCTTATTATTGATTGCTGGATGTGTTATTAGAACTCTAAAACTTGTGCATTGCAGTATTGATGGAGAAGCCTGTGAATACATGTATTCTTTTATGCTTAATATTCTTACTATTGCCATCATGACAAAGATATTCAAATGATATTTATCTTTCCTTTTCCATTTTAAATTTGTCACACTGGGATTGTAAAACTTGAATTACCTATTTTCTTTTGTTTATACTGGAAGAGATCAAATCCTTGACCTAACCCTTTTTCCCACCCTCCTCCCACACCACTTGGGCTAACCCCTAAGGCTTAAACCTGAATTACCTTTTAAAATGTTATTACCTTTCTTGAAGGTTGCTCATGAATTCATCGACTCCATATATGGAAAGAAGCCTGAAAAGTTTAAAGTTATTGTCTCTTCTCACAACTATCAACATACTCCATCTGTTGAGGCTCTTGGAAATCTTGTTGCAAGAATACAAGCCACTGGAGCTGACATAGTGAAGATTGCAACCACTGCCTTGGATATCACTGATGTAGCACGCATTTTTAAAATAACTGTGCATTCTCAAGTAAGCAGCTTAGGTGGTATGCTCTTGCATTGTACTTTTAAATCTTTGCCCACAGTTTCTATACCATGCCAAGCTGAATTTTAATCTGTTTTTGTAGTTACCATTTTATAATGCCAATATTTAGGATATGAAGTTGATGGATTTTGTAATCGACTGTATACATAGAACATATCTATGCACATATGTATGGTTGACTGAGGTGTGCATTTTTTATTATTTCTGCTAGTAGTTACACTCTTTAAACATGTGCCTTGGCACAGCATTAAGTTACTCCGTTGCAGTTGCTAGTGTTTGAAATGGGAGACAACCTTCCCTCAAGTGGGGATAAGGGTATTTACATCTGACCTTTTCTAGACTCTAGAATAGTGTGAGCCTCGTGTTCCGGGCCACCTTAATACTATGTGAATGTCACTGGATAGCATTTCCGTTTGTTTAAATGATTAATATGATAATAAGTAAAGCCTTCTAATCAAATAATTGGGGTTCATTCAGGGAATGAACGTTGGCAGATTACAGCTCTTGTTTGAGAACTGATCTTCTCATGAATTTATGAAGAGAAGGAGTGACATCTTACTCTCATGCAGGGTAGGAGAACAGGATGCAAAGAGACTTGCATTACCCTGTCTCTCTTCATCTGTGGGCGCACACATGTGTGCCTGCATGAAATGTCTTCTCCTTGAGTCGTTGCATTTTTATTCTTCATACAATAAGAAAAAACTGACTCCTTCATGGAATTTCAGGTCCCAACGATAGGACTTGTAATGGGTGAGAGGGGTTTGATTTCACGGATACTTTGCGCAAAATTTGGTGGTTATCTTACTTTTGGTACGCTTGACTCGGGAATAGTTTCAGCTCCTGGTCAACCTACTATGAAGGATATATTACATCTATACAATTTTGCACAGATAGGGCCTGACACAAAAGTGTTTGGCATTATTGGAAAGCCTGTCAGCCACAGCAAATCACCTTTTCTGTACAATGAAGGATTCAAATCAGTAGGTTTCAATGGAGTTTATGTACATTTGTTGGTAGATGACATTGCAAAGTTTCTCCAGACTTACTCTTCAATGGATTTTGCTGGATTCAGGTTCATTTTTCTATTGCTCATCCTTAATGTCAAATAGAAATTGTAGTATCTATATACAGTTTTTTCGTGCTCTTTTTACATCATGATCACAGCTTGTAGTCTTCATTTCTAAAACAGCATTACAATTCCCCACAAGGAAGCTGCACTTAAGTGCTGTGATGAAGTAGATCCAGTTGCAAAGGTACTGAAGAAACCATTCATGTTACGATGCTGATATTCTTCATCTGAGTACTTGGCTTACCTTTGAGTCATGCTAATACATGTCTTCTTCTTTTTTCAGTCATATTTTTTGATAATTTTTTATTTTTTTATTTTTTATTTTTATGGTGATCAATATTCAGTCAATAGGAGCTATTAATTGCATTATAAGGAGACCAACTGGGAAGTTATTTGGGTTCAATACGGACTATGTTGGGGCTATTTCTGCTATTGAGGATGGACTGACAGGTTTGATCATGTTGTACTAGCTAAGTTTTCATCTTTCTTTATTGTGGCAAGAATCTTTCTGTAAGGTGTTCTGGGTCCAACTCTTCTTTTCTACAGGTTCACATAAAAGTGGCAGTATAACTGGTTCACCTTTAGGTGGTAGGCTTTTTGTTGTTATTGGTGCTGGAGGTGCTGGCAAGGCGCTTGCTTATGGTGCAAAACAGAAGGGAGCAAGGATTGCAATTGCTAACCGCACTTATGGTTCAGTTCCAGCTTTTCTTTCTTTCTTTTATTAGTTCATAAACTATTTGTTTTCATCTATCCTTTCACACCATTTAATTAACTTTTTTTTTTTTGGGGGTGTTCTTTCAAATGGCTGATCAGAATAGTAAAATACCCACTTATGCATCATCTCAGCACTCGTTTCTTTATTTTTTTTATTAATTAAAAAAAGTAGATTATAAGTAAATATGGTTGAAGGGCAGAATCATTTATTTGGAAAAAGCAATTAAGGATAAATCAAAAGTATGATACAAGTTCGGGGTGGATTTTGGGAATTACTCTATTGTAGAAGATGGAGATCCTTTCTAATTGAGATTTGCCACCATTTCAATTGTCTCATTTTCCTTAAGTAGTATTGTTTTATGTGTCTCCAACCCGCGTTTGAGTCATCTCTTTGATTAATTTCACTTTGATGATTTTGTTGTTTGAAATATCCTTATTGTTTGTTTTCATAATGTTAAACCCTTAGGCTTTACGACACACTACGTAATTGTTCTTTGCCCTTTCTCATTGGCATAATGTCATAGCCTAGTTGGACTTATTATGGGATTTTGGTTGAGTGCATCAATATGTTTTTCCTAGGAGGGTTATTTAGGACAGAACTCAACGCTTGCTTTTGGAATGGTAGTGTTGGTAAGGCCTTTGGAGCTTAGGTGATTGCCGTGATGTACATTTCTTTCATATAGGGTGGGAATGCTACAGTGCGTTCCTCTGGGTATAATGGTGGCTTTTTTGCGAGAATTGAGCTGATGTCAGAGTCAGGTTGGCATTTTATAGGGCTATTTAGAATTGTAAGAAGATTTGATTCATTTGCTGGATGAATGTCTTTATTTATGCAGGTCTCTGGCATCTTGTGCCATTTTGCTCTAGTTTAGGCATTGATAACTTTTGAGAAGATTGTGTCAGATGTTTGATATGACCAATCTCTTTGAACTAAGTGCACATATTGAAAAAAATTTGATACCATGGATCCAATTCAACCTGTATCCTTTCCTATGTTCTGAGAAATATATCAACTACTTTGACATCAAAATTATGACATTCAAAGCTTTGTGCAACCTTTGAAGTGTGCTTTATTGTAGTTTATAGTATGATGTTCTAAAAATGGAGTGCGCTGCACCTCAAATCTTTGCTTGACATTTTGTGCAACCTTTGTATAGCATGTTAGCTACAAACCTTGTTTTTAAAAAATAAAAAAATATTCTCCACTTCCATTTTCCCATTCAAAAACGAATCAAAGTGATTTTGTGTTCTCATGGTTGATTTTTATTTTGTTCAAGATCGAGCCAGAGAACTTGCAGACACAATTGGAGGAGATGCTTTGTCTCTTGCTGATTTAGATAATTTCCACCCAGAGGAGGGCATGATTCTTGCTAACACAACATCTATTGGAATGCAACCAAAAGTTGATGAGACACCCATTTCTAAGGTTTGGCGCCCTCCCATTCTGTTGAATTATAAATCATTGGCTGGCCTTGTATTAAAATATTTGATCATATTTGAATTTGCATATGACCGTTATGACTGTTATGTTCAGAAAAATGTGGACAGCCATATGAATGCATTAATTCTTTTTAGTTCTACCAACTTAAAAGAAATTTTCTTAAAATGTTTTCTTTTTGTGAAGTTTTTCATTGTAACACACTTGTGTGCAACACCTAGCATTCTAAATTCAACATTCTTTTAACTTGACAAACTTTTAGGTATCTTCGTAAATAACATAGTGAGATTATTGGTGAACTGGCCAACAGAAATAAAAACTCAACACAACTTTGAAAGGATAGAGTTAGCACAATTTGTTAAATAGATGAAAGAAAGTTACTTCAGATGATTTTATCGTTTGCAATCAATGCCAGGGTAGAATGTGGTAGTAAGTGTAGCTAACATGAAGATGCCTAAGAATAATTTGGATTAATGTGAATGAGGATTTCTGACTATGCATTGTTGGTGGTATGCTGGTACCATAATGTATGGGGATATCTAGTGTACATGGAGAAAAGGAGCTAAAAATGCATCTCCAAGGAGTTGATATATGAAATAGTAGTGCATTCAGATTTGACACATACATGACTCGGCTTATCACCATCTAACCTGACGAAGTTTTGTGAAAATTTGGTGCATACAACATATCTTTCAAACTGCATAAACCTCAATTCACAAACACATGAACACTTAGGTCTCCTTTGGTAACCATGTAGTTCTCACTTTTTAGCTAGAGATAGAGAACAACATATGGGAGAATTGAGGGAGAAAGGAAGGAGAAAGAAGAGAGGAGGGAGGGAGGATGGAGAAACGAAAGATTGTATGAAACAAAACTTGAAAAACAAAAATCACTTTTTGAACTTGTTTTTAGCTTTCGTTTTCTGTTGCGTTACACTAGATTTTCTCCTTCCTCCCTTCTCCTCCCTCTTTTATTATTTCTCCCATATATTTTCCTTCTATTTGTAAGTTAAAAACCAAATACTGAAATGGCTGCCGACCTGCATTAATGCCCGAACTGTTTAGCCGGAATCAAACAACTCCAATAAAAATTGGGGTTTTTTTGTTTGGGTTGTTTGGGTTAACCTAAAACCCTGGCAATCCTAATGGACAACTTTCAAGATTGGTCCACTGTCAAATTTCTCTAACTTCCAAGTATTATCAATTTAAGGCACGTTTTGACTTTGAGATCTATAGGTTCCTCCAAACCAAATTCCAATCTTAAGCTATGTGTGTCAAGCGTAGTGTGTGCTTATAAGCAAAAATGCGTAACTCAATGCTGTGATTCATTGTCTCTAGTCTTGGTGCTTTGGAGTCTCTGCCCCATTTTCTTTATATCTTTGTTAACGTACTTCACCCTCCATTTGGATTTTATGACCCCCTATGCTCATGTCATGACTTAGGGAAGTTCACGCCTCTATATCCCAAAGTACTAGTTACTAATGAGACTCCCTGCAATCGCGTACATAACGTATATCGACCTAGAAAAGCATACACCACCTCAGTGATATACCCTAAAGGGACTAGTTACTAATGAGGCTCCTTGCAGTCGTTTATATAGCCCAGATCTACCTAGTACAAAACCGAAATGGGATTCAACACATGCTAACCCAATCTGGAGTATCACAGTTTTAGGATTTCTACGATTAATGAAATTTGCCATACCTAAAATCCTAAATTCTACTATCTCCTCCTTTAACAATTTTATGACAAACCTAAGTTAGGAAACCCACACATTTAATCTCATACAAATAAGTCTTCATCAACATATTCACTCATACCTAGAAGTGTGGGTTTATTATTTAATAGGATCAAATGTGTAGTGTGTGAACTATATTGAGCTATGTAAGTTGAGTATCAGTGCCTACTACCCTTATACACAAAAATGGCAAGTTAATCATGATCCACAAGCAATAGAAACAGACAAAGATTAGAGAAGTGAAGCTTACCCGTGATTTCTTTCACCATTGAAGAGGTGAGCAGACTCACAAACATCCACTGCACTAATACTGAGAAAAACTCTCTGTTGCCGCTTTGAAAAAGGAGGAGAATCACCCCTTCACCTATCCACAGCCTTTGTTAAGCTTTGGGTTTCACCCTTCTTTTGTAAGATGCAAGGTGTATTTGAAAAAGCATGCAACGGCTTTTTTTCTGTACTTCAAATTTTGAGTTTTCTAAAGGATTGGTCGACAAGGGTACGGATAAACCCCAAGGATTGATCGACTGAGGTAAGTTACTGGTCAACCACAATGATTGGTCGGTACATCGAGATTCTTTGTGTCTTTTATTGGAGACCTCTGTTCAACCAGTAGGTTGTCTTAGCTGACGCTGATAACCAGCCAATGGCCCAGTCGACCAAAATACCTTCTGGATGATAAGAATGTCATTCTAATCAGTTTTCTGTGTTTTGATTTTCCTACTTCTATCTGTCTACTTGAGTTCTAATTTTTCTCCAAGGGTCCTAGACATGTTCTAAAATATTGTGGTTTATCCCAGACCCTGTAGACCTAACCTACCTCTATGTCTTGGTCAAGAAACTTATCCTAGTTCGGTCTTTCTAATCCTAATCTAGACCTTGAAGTACTCTTGCAGCCGCACTCAACTGTCTTAACTCTGTTTTGATTGTGGTAGTTCTCTCTTGATGTCACCTTTAATCTCAATGCTATTTGTTTGTTGGGGCCAGATTTTTACAATTTTTTTGTTTTGTTTCAGTTGGTGTGTTTTGTGCGTCTTTATGTTAAGTTTGTTATATCTTATGTTGAGTAATGATTGTCTTCTGTGGACCACTGGTCTACTTTGGTTGCACCTTTCAGTTTGTATTTTTATATATTGATTTTGTTTCCTAACAAAGAGGTTTGTTGGGCTCCCTTTCTTAATATCTTCGTTAACATACTGGACCCTTATCTGGATATCATTGTTGTTACACACTAGAAGCTTAAAGGGTAGGTTCTTATTTACCTGATCTCATTAAGCCATTGACCTTGGGGGGAAAAAAAAACCAATACCGCCCGTTTAGGTTTTGAGTTAAATGATTAAAGGCCACCCAAGAGCAAAACTATATGTGGAAAAAATCATTAATTCCTTTAATTATTCATTACCATATGATGAAATTAAGGAGGCAACCTCGATAGATTAAAACTAAGGAAACTGGTTAGTTAGGTCCTTGGGTTTTTACCAGATTCCAGTGTTTTAATTTTTTTTCTGGACAAAATTACCTGGAAAACCCATGCATCAATAATAGTCTTTGAAGATCGAACCTCAGACCTCTAGCTATGAAACCAACTTGCACCATATTCTATTGTTGTTTCATGTTTCACAAATTTGATCAAATGCTATTTAATGATTCATCAACTTGCTGTCACTTTCAAAGGCAATAGATTTCATTGACTTTCTGTTTTGGCAGCACGCTCTGAGATCTTACTCGTTGGTTTTTGATGCTGTTTACACCCCCAAAATGACCAGACTCTTGAAGGATGCTGAAGCGTCAGGGGCCATAGTTGTTAGTGGGTTGGAAATGTTCATTGGACAGGCATATGAACAGTTTGAGAGGTTCACTGAGTTACCTGGTAAGATTAACCTATATCACTTGTTAATATAGTTTCAATTTAATACAAAATTTACATTCTATCAACGTGGCATCAATTCTTATTGGCTATTTTCATCTTTGAACTGTAATTTGCAGCCCCAAAGGAACTCTTTCGGAAAGTAATGGACAATTAGCTCTTGAGGTTTGTTTAGCTAATTATTATTATTACTTTTATTATTTTCCTTGAGCAAGTTTGTGTGCATCTTTTTGACATTTTAACACCTCTTTGTTATTCAAAATACTTGTTATCGCTTCTTTGTATTGTTCGTGCCCAGGGATTATAGTTTTATGCAACTATCCATTGCTTTATACCGTGTCACCAGAGTCTTCTAACTCTGTTATACTCTACCCCTCTATCAGGCATAACGCTCTGTCATTTCTTTTCTGGAGCTTTCAGTCTGAAAGAATAAATACTTCGTGCATGCCAAACAGCCAAACACCCTTGCTGCTGGTAATGTCTTGTGTAACAAGCCACGGACGGGGTTGGGGATGTTCTAATGCAATTAGTCAAGCAAACACAAAATATGGAGCATTTTACCTTGAAAAGCTCAGGTTGTAATATAATTATGTGCATGAATTTGTGGGAAACACGAAAATAATGACAACTACATTAGAACTAAAAGAAAAAAAAAAGAAAAAAAAAATTAGATGACGTAGTTATGTTTATTTGATTTTTAGAATTAAGAAAAGATAACATGGTAGTTATGTTCCATAAAAGTAGGACCTATTATTTGATTTTGTTTTTAGTTTTAATTTTTTTAATATATAAAATATGAATTTATTATATTATCCTCATTTAATTAATAATTTCAATTCTTAATATTTAAATTAACCAAGGGTATTTTCTGGTATTTTGAATATTTCACAATTCTCTTTCTTTTGTTTTATATATATAGATGAAATGTTTATGATAAAAATAATGCCCTTACCTGAAGAAAAACAAGGACATCCTGATAGGGATGGTACAATAAATATATTACAAATTTATAAATAAAATGAGAGCAATGAATTTTTTTTTTTTTTTGGGACAAAAAAATGAGAGCAATGTTGCTCCTAATATCTACATATAAAATTTACACTCAATTTTATTCAACTTTATTTTCATTTGACATGGTTTGTTCAACTTGCAAAGAGAAAACCCTCAAACGGTACATGCAGTTCAGTTGCGAGGATCGAAATATCACCCACCACATGTTTTGTCATCGCTCTCTTACCAAGTGCCCTCGATGGTTAAGTACTACCACCCCAAAATTTGAAATTTAAAATCTAAAATCTAAGCGATTTACAAAAAGGCTAGATATCTCTCTTCTCTATATTAAAAGATGTCCCAAATTCAAATCCTCCTATCCCCCAATTTATTTATAAAAATAAAAATAAAAATTCTTGATTGAGCTTATATGTAATATGAACTCTATAACCATGTCCTCCTTATACAAATAAGTACAGCTAAAGTACATCAAACCCATAATGATAAAAATATAAAAGGCTGGCTGTTGGTAAAAATAATAATAATTGCTATATTTATAGATAGTTCAAAAATAAAATTACATTATAAATTTGCAAATAATAAAAGAAAAATATAATTCAAAGTATGAAAACTTTACAAATAATTGAGTCTAGAACTTGACACTATATTCTTAAGACGAAATTGTCTGCTCACTAGTGCTTCTAGGATTTATTTGGCAAATGTGTCCTAAGATACAACAATCGAATTCTTGTGCAAGCAACACTTCAATCCCCGAAGAAAAGCAAACTCAAGCTATGTTTTAATTCTCACATTAAAACTTCCTATTTCTAAGAATGAAAAGTGTAGGAGTACTTTTGTTCCAGCAGTCTGACGAATGGACTTGGGCTACCATAAAAAAAGAAAAGAAAGATCCCAAGTATCGAGTTTGAAATCAAGCTCCCAAAAGAGTTTTCGAAAAGTCTGATGAAACTTTAAAAAAATATTCTTAGGTTCTCTTCACCAATAGTCAAGTAAACATGATAAATCGATTAATGGCTTAGCTTGAGGAGTTTGTGGCATGGGAGCTAAGCTTTCACAAGTTTAGCAATTTGAGAGAGAGAGAGAGAGAAGCATGAATTTTCCACAGAGAACAAAAGTTTGAAGTAAGGCCGAGAAGAACTAGAACGATTTCTATCTTAAAGGAAGAAGATAAAACAAACGAAGAAGGAGATTGGGTGGCTTGAGTAAATTCTCAGATGCTTGACAAAGCTTGGTCATGCTTCAAATGGTGATTTTGTTGGGTAGAAGGGGCCCCATTTTATAGGCATGAAGAACCCTAATTTCATATGATCTTCTCATTCCTTTTCCTTTGGCAGCTCCCACTTAATTCTATTTTGGTAAAATTCTCCTCTCAAGGTGCGTGGGAAAGGAACCCTTTGTGGTTCCAAGGATTTGATGCAGCTGGACCTCCCTACAAGGGTGAGGCGCCACTTGCTTTCTCTCAACATTTTTCAAAACATAGCTTGCAACGGGAAAGAAGATGGATGAAGTTTTTGCCCGCTAGGTCTTCTTCCTACACTCATGGATTACTGTTGGTTCCTGTCATGGCTTCCTACTTAACCATCTTGGAGTCCTAACAAGGAGGGAGCACGGCGCCAGCTTTTTACAAGTCGGGGCTGGGCTTATGTGCAACATTGGGTTGTTGGCCTATTATTTCTAATGGGTTTTCGTCAAACAGCTGGAAAAGGTTTTTGTTAATTTTAGACATTCTATTGATGTGGGTTGGGCTAAGTATTATGGTAGGCCACTGGATGTTTTCCTAAAGCATGGGACCATTTTCTCTTTTCTCTCATGCTAACCCATGTGTTTGGGTTTTAGGAACGGGCTTGAATTTTAATGTCTCCAAGTGGCTTAAAACTTGCGTTCCTCAAACCTTCAATGGACATTGTGATTGCTTGTTCCCTTCTATACCACAAACTTCTCAGTAAGCCCAAGTTAATTTTGTGGCTTGGGCCCAATTAAGCTCGTGGCAAGTCTTGGAATTAGAATAATGCCTTTTCTTGCATGATGCCTATGCTTGTGCTTGAGTTTTATTATGCTGTGATAGGCTATAATCGGGCCAAGTAACACCAAAGGGATATGTGAGCGTGGTTTTGTAATGTTGGAATGCTCTTGGCCCTTTTGTATGTGCTTGCTTGGCATGATACGTGACTTGTAGCTTGTATTGGCAGATCCTACAAAATCTCTTTTGTCCCGATTGAGCTTCTTTTGAGTCATTTTATTTGTGTTGAGCCAAGAATTAATTTAGGCTTAGCCCCTTGAATTTTTGAGCCTCAACAAAAAGTAAAAAAAATACTAGTAAGGTCTCTATACTATGTGTTGCCCCATCAGTATTCAAGTCCCACTTCCAATAATTCCATATTAGTGGAAAATCTATAAATTTAAGAAGATCTAAAGTTTGCTCTGGTCCTGAGTGTGGGGATAGCCTCTCCCTCGGCTACCCTTTTTGTTCATCTAAAACAATGAAAGACACAACTTAAATGAATTGATGGGGACTTGCCTTTATTTATTTATATCTGTCAGATGCCTCAGTTTGAAAAGGACACAACTTTCACCCAAAAAAAGAAGAGAGAAGGACACAACTTAAAACTGATGGTCCATTATAATAGACATGACAGAAAACTAACAACTCTTCGTATGAAGTAAAACTTCCATGTAACATTCCAGATAAAAAAAATAAAAAAAACCTTCCATGTAGCATGTTTATTTTCGTACATTTTTTTTCTCTCTCTCTCTCGATATAAAAGGAAAAAATATCTAAAAAAATGTACATGAAGCATGAGACAGGCAAGTTTTTTCGCTCCGCAACAATTACAACCTCCTAAATGTATAAAAAAATATATAAAGGCCTTTGAAAATCCTATAGAATTCTAAATGAAATGGTGAGACTTGTCTTCTATATTTATAGGCATTTAAGATGCCTCAGTCGGCACTGTAAAATAGACACGTACGGTCACAGCCTCTGTCCTTTATTATTGAGTCATCAGAATGGTTCAAACAAACCGGCACGCTAATCAACAAAATATCAGCAGACCTGTTTTCGTTACAATACAAAACATGAACATTTTGTTTTAATATTATTTTAATTTGGCACACCACATGGGTGCTCTGGTTAAAATGTACCAAGTTTCAGAATCATTTCGCCACATGTTATAACACTAATTTCCAATTTTAACACCAACTAGTCTTCTTGCGCAATCCAATTGAGTTTGGTTGGTCTAGTTTCTTAAATTTTTTGACCAGCGGCTGAGACGGCTCAATCATATTGTGGAAGTTCTGATACACGTGATATTTAAAAAGGAGAAATTGAACTTGTAAAATTTAGATTCTTTTAAAGATGCTATAAGGTTCAACGTACATACAAATAAAGAGTGTTATTAAACGAATCTTAAAATTAACTGAGTACACACTATCATACAATACCAAATTCATTCCTATTGTTCTTACTCCTCCACCGTTTATATTAACTCTCCAATAAGTTTGAAATCTCTACGTTTGATTAGAGGTGAATATAATAAGTAAGGTGTACTAATTGAAATTATATTTGTTTCACAATTAAATTTATCTTTTTTGATAATTTTATATTAGGATAAATTAGTAATTCAATAAATAATTTAGTAGTAGTGTAGTGTGTACTCAATTAATTTTAAGGTTCATTTAACATCGCTCTAAATAAAAACTCTTAATTACTTAAACTACAAGCCATTTATATCGTAGTTTCTAAGTTTATATACACAAATATCATTTCGATCAAGAAAAAAAAAACTTTCACATGAATTTGCTATACCAACATGATGGACTTACTACCAACCCGTTGTGATGTGGGGTGGGTCATGGCTCACGCACCGGAACCCTCAATAATTCGGACCCCTTGCCCAAAAGAAGGATAATATCAGAATTTGACATCCCAATCAGGTAATGCCACGTAGGTACCTATAGTATAAGAGAGGACGGTTCAAATCTCCCTCTTAATTACAGATGCGCAACACGGCACTCTGTGCTTTGACATTCTTTCCCACTCTTTCTCATATCTCTCAGCTGAGCTCTCTTCTCTTCCATTCATTCTCTTGTGACATTATGGTAACTGCCTCTATGCCTTTTGATCTTCCTTTCCTCCTTTCGTCTTTGGGTTCATGAATAATCTGAAGTACATTATCAGATATTTGTCTATCTGATTCGTTGCCAAGAAAATAAGTAGGAAACAGAGAAGCTTATAAACAGTCAAACGCTACATATTTTCCTGCAATTTTCTCAGCAACCAAACAGATATCATATATATACTTGTCTGATAAAAGGGAAAACAAGAAAACCATAGAGTGTTTTGCACCGACAATTATGTGAACAGAATTTTCTCACTGTTTTCTTTTTGGTTGAGTTTTAGCTTAGTTCTTGCTCTGATGCCCTGAAAGTCGGTGGTGAGGGGATGATGAGGAGGAATTCGACTCTAGTTTGTGTTCCGATAATCGCCGAATCAGTGGGTGAGATGGTGACTGATATGGGCAAGGCAAAAGGCCTTGGTGCTGACCTTGTAGAGATAAGATTAGATTATTTGAAAACATTCAATCACAATGAAGATCTCAAGCGTCTAGTTAAAGAGTGCCCTTTGCCCACACTGTTCAGCTATAGGTACTTTCCCCAAGAGTTCCTTATATTATTGAGCTTGTTTTATGGTAACCATAGCATTGTTGAGATACAACAAAGAATTTTCCAGCCAGCTCCTACCTGACATTATGTGTACTTTTTCTAGGCCCAAATGGGAAGGTGGTCAGTACGATGGGGATGAACAAAATCGACTCGATGCACTTCGATTAGCAATGGATCTCGGAGCTGATTACGTTGATGTTGAGCTTCAGGTTGCTCTCTAACAAATGTGTATAACTTGAAACAATTTTTGTTTGTTGTTAATGGCATAAGAGAAATTTGGCTCTTCTATTACTTGTCTTTGAAGGTTGCTCGTGAATTTATTAGCTCTATACAAGGAAAGAAGCCTGAAAAGTTAAAAGTTATTGTTTCTTCTTACAACTTTGAAGAGACCCCATCTGTGGAGTCTATTGGCAATCTTGTAGCAGCAATGCAAGCCACTGGAGCTGACATAGTGAAGATTGCAACCATTTGCTTGGATATAACTGATGTGGCACGCACTTTTCAAATCGCCGTTCATTCTCAAGTAAGCAGAGTAGGTAGTATGCTTTTTTGCATTGTGCTTTTTAAGATTTGCCCATCATTTCTTTTTGTTTAGGTACCGTCAGGATGTGAAGAATTGGCCCATGTCGGAAAGTTAAGAAATTTTGCCAGCGCTTATAAGGAGTTGGGCTACTCCCCCAGATTGCCAAACTTCCTTCAGATACCATTTTAATGATGCCAATCTATTTGAATCGTAGCTGAATGGATTTCTAACACACTTTATCTGGAATTTCAGGTTCCATTGATAGGACTTGGACTGGGTGAAAGGGGTTTGATTTCACGGATACTTTCTGCAAAATTTGGCGGTTATCTTACTTATGGAGTGCTTGAGCCAGGGACAGTTTCAGCTCCTAGTCAACCCACAATCAAGGATCTAATACATCTATACAACTTCAGACAGATTGGGCCGCACACAAAAGTGTTTGGCGTAATTAGCAAGCCTGTCAGCCACAGCAAATCACCAAAATTGTACAATGAAGTGTTCAAGTCAGTAGGTTTCGATGGAGTTTATGCACATTTGTTGGTAGATGACATTCAGAAATTTTTCCAGACATACTCATCCATGGATTTTGCTGGATTCAGGTTTAATTTTCTATCGAGTATTACTCTGTTCTTGCTCTTTTTACTTCAAGTTCACAGCTTGTATTCTTCGTTTCTTACGCAGCGTAGGCATCCCTCACAAGGAAGCTGCACTTAAATGCTGCGATGAGGTTGATCCAGTTGCCAAGGTAGTGAACAAAACCCTTCATATTATTAAGATGCTGGCAGTTTCTGTCGGACAAGTTTTGGCTGGCATTTAAATCATACTTGCTTGATTAAAATCTTGATCAAAATATTCAGTCAATAGGGGCTATAAATTGCATTATAAGGAGACCGGCTGACGGAAAGTTATTCGGATTCAATACCGACTATGTTGGTGCTATTTCTGCCATTGAGGAAGGACTGAAAGGTTTCCTCTAGCAATGCTTTTACTTGATTATTTGTTCTTGTAATGTGAAGCTTAGGGTTTTGCACACGTGTTTTTTTACAGGTTCACATAATAATAGTGGCAAGAACACAACAAGTGGTTCAGCTTTAGCTGGTAGACTGTTTGTTGTGATTGGGGCAGGTGGTGCTAGCAAGGCACTTGCTTATGGTGCAAAGCAGAGGGGAGCAAGGCTTGTAATCGCCAATCGCACCTATGGTTCACTTCTCTTTCTTTTTTACTGCTCATCAACTATTTCTGTTTTCACACACCATTTTCACCTAGATGATTGTTTTTGTTCGAAATATCCTTATATCATTTCGAGAAATTACCACAGAATAGTTTGACGGAAAACACCACTGGTGCAACGAGGGACCTAATTTGACGGCAATTGAAGTTATTATTGGAATTTAAGGATATAAATATAAATTGGACTACAATTTAGCCTAAAATCTATTTTGAAAAAGAAAAATTATTGAAACTGAAAATCATTGTTTTTTTTTAGTACAAACGATAGTCTAAACTATAGGAGAGGGGGTTTCTTACACAAACATACACTACTAAGATGACGTGGGGGTTTGAACCTAAGACTTCTTGCCTTCAAGTCAAGGACCTTTTTTATTGGGCCAGACCCCCTTGGCGGAAATCTTTATTGGGCATTCTATTTTCAAGTTGGGGTTTGCTTTTGGGCATTAGTTACTTTTTTGTGTTTTGGGCCTTTATGCTTTATTGTTACGTGAGTCTTGTTGGGCTTGGTGCCCTTTTTTCTTGTGGATATTGGGTTTATTTTCTGTTTAGTCCAGAGCCTTAGGCGTTTTATTGAGTTGTGCTGCTGCTCTTTATTTATGTTAAAGAACTTACAAGAGGCATATAGCTCAAATATTTAAGAGTAGTTGCACCGCAAACGGTTCGAAAACAAATCATAACAGATTATATACTTGTAAATCCTCTTTAGAAGAAAAAATAAATCAAACCAATATCAAAATATTTCTAGCTGAATGATTTTTATAAACAAACTTTATTAATTTGTCCCAAAAATCCCCATGTAATAAGTTCTTGAAGAAAGAACTCCTTATTGATAACACTCTTTCCAGACAAAGTCCTAACTTTAGAATATAAAGTGAATTACTTGCAAAACCTTATACATGATGCAATAACATTTGGCTAAATTATAATTTAGTTTTCTTAACTTTTGTTAAATATTTAAGAAAGAAAAAAACAGCGAGACTATTTATTTTCTTCCTGGTGATGACTTACAATTTATTTATTTGTCTTATTCAAGATCGAGCTAGAGAACTTGCAGACATAGTCGGTGGAGATGCTTTGTCTCTTGATGATCTACCTGACATTCCCCCAGAGGATGGTATGATTCTTGCAAACACAACATCTATTGGAATGCAGCCTAAAGTTGATGACACGCCCATTTCCAAGGTTTGAACTAACCAACATGTATTTTTTTTTTTTTATTTATACAAATGATAGGGACGGGGATTCGATGGAGGGGTGACTGCTTTTAACAACTTAAGCTACAAGCACTTTGCAACTAACTTGTATTTCTAACATGCATATAATTGCTCGTAATTGAAAATAAATAACTAATTAATTAAAGAAATTAAAGAGAATTAATGGGTTAATTTCCATTTTCGCAGCATGCTCTGAGATCATATTCATTGGTTTTTGATGCCATTTACACCCCCAGAGTGACCAGACTCTTGAGGGAAGCAGCAGAGTGTGGTGTCACAGTTGTTAGTGGGTTGGAGATGTTCATTGGACAGGCATATGAACAATTTGAAAAGTTCACTGGATTGCCAGGTAAAAATAAGCTATATATTGCGTATAGAATTCAAATTGTACCAAAAATATTGTCTCTATTTTGTTTCTCTTATTGTTTTTGTTTTTTTCGAACCGTAAATTGCAGCTCCAAAGGAACTGTTTAGAAAAGTAATGGAAAATCATTCTTGAGGTTAGTTTGACTAATTCTTTTATGTTTCCTAAAAAACGTGTGATTGATTTTCTTGAGCAAGTTTTTGTGGATCGTTCTTGAAATTCAGCATCTTCTAATTGCAGTCTGCGTACTTAGGGTTGATGCCTTGTGTTTCAAGTCAAGCAGCAGAGAAGAAAAGTAATTTCATCTCCTCACCTCCATGATGAGTGCTGGTAATAAGGTTTAATGCAACAAGGCACCGTTGCTTTCTTATACCAATCATCTCTATCAAAGATACCAGAAACGGCACCGTATTAGGTCTTTCATGGAGCTTATTATAGTCTAAAATAGTAAGTAAATTCTGTGTACCAATTACCAAACACCCGTGCTTCTTCTATTGATCAGCAGTGGGTGGATTTGTACGAGAATATGCAGTGAAATTAAAGAAGAAAGTAGGGATAGCCCCTACAGTTTCTATTTCCTAGAAGTCAAATTTAAACTAAAATGCCCCGTAAAATATAAAAGGTCATAATACTTCTACATATTTACATTTGTTTGCCACCAAACTTCAGTCAACTTGACGGTTTTGAAGCATGTCGCTAAGTCTTTCATTTATGATTAGTACTCATTTATAGCATATCAATGAGTTTTTTTTTGGGGAAATAGCTCTAAATGCCACCATTTTGTTAATTTTAACTTGAAATTCCACCTCCCCCTACAAATTTTGCAAATTTCACCTATAAATACATACTTATTGCCAAC
The DNA here is from genome assembly GCF_029339155.1 of Prunus mume. Lineage (NCBI taxonomy): Eukaryota > Viridiplantae > Streptophyta > Magnoliopsida > Rosales > Rosaceae > Prunus > Prunus mume. Next base: position 5,380,688 of record NC_142698.1, on the reverse strand, counting down.
TTATTGGCCAGATAACACTTTTGGTCAGTTTTTGGTTTCTCTCTACTCTCTCTTCTCTCTCTCTCTCTCTCTCTCTCTCTCTCTCTCTCTCTCTCTCTCTCTCTCTCTCTCTCTCTCTCTCTCTCTCTCTCTCTCTCTCTCTCTCTCTCCATCTAGCTAACTACGCCTTTTCTCACGAAGAAGATCAAGAACAACCTAGTTTTTCCTCTTCCTCTCTGTTTTCTTCTCTACCCAAATCCAAACCCCAACTTCGTCTCTCTTCGAATCCCTTCTGCAACCTAAACAAACCCAAACAAAACCATCTTTTCTGAATATGACAGCATGTCTTGGCATTAGGTAGCCATTGTTTGAGCATTTTGGTCCAATTTTGGGGGGTTTTGAAGTCTGGGTTTACATGCCCTCTTCAAGAATAGCTTCTCCAGAAAATTAATTGTTGGGAATATGTAAGTTTTGATGTTAAATTGAATTTGATTATTGAAATTGGAATTGTGATTGATTTCGTCTGTATTTTGTGTAGAAAGTGAAGTATTGGGATTGATTTTGTTTGTCTGAAACAATAAATGTGTTTGTTCTTTGTCGATTGATTCTTGCATTTGGTATTGGGATTTTCTATGAACTTGTTATGATTATATCATAGTGAGGTAGCATCGTTGATTTGCTATTGCAATCGTATTGTGATTTTATTGTGGTCGTATTGTAGTGGTATTGCTTTTGGATTGCTATGGTATTGCTGTTATATTGATTTTTTTAGGTGTTTTATTGATATGTCACTGTAATTTACTAGGAATATATGTCGATATCATTTTTCTTTATCTGCTTGTGATTTGTGTAGGAGTTGAGATTATTCTTGGCTGAAGTATTATTTATGATCTCTCTCTCTCTCTCTCTCTCTCTCTCTGCTCTTCGTATTTTTCTCAACATTTATGTGTTAATTTAATGTCTGGTATTGTTTTGGAACCATAATCATTGTCAATCTCATTGTTTCTTTAAAAGATTGCTATGAAATTGTGACTTCATTTTCTTCTTTCCTTTGTTTTAAGATATTTTTGTTTGGAGAAAAAGAACTCTATTTTTGTAATCTAAAAGACTAGGTAACTATGTCCCACATCTTGGGACTAATTGAATGTGCTTTTTATATTGAAAGGAAGCTGGCATCTTTGGTTGAAAAAATGAAGGTGTTACTACTGAAGTAATTTCTACTTGATTTCAATTTGCCTATAAAACTTGTTGACTGGTGCTCAACAAGTTGGGTTTTTGTAGCTTGAGTTGGCGTATAATTTAGGTTCGCTTTTTGCATGTGAGTGTTTTAATGGATTGGATCTTCTACCTGTATGTTTGTCAAATCTTGTTTGGGGCCGTTGAAAATCATGGCCGGATTTGAGGCTTGGGAAGAGATTGCAGCTGGGCTGTGTGAAGAGATTAAAGTGCACCGATTACATAAACAGACCTTCAAACCATAAACAGGACTTCAAACCACAAACGTCTACAACATTACCATAAACAGACCTTAAATTAAAAACATTAAACAGAAGGTAAACTTCCCACTTTAAATAAAAACAAACAAAACCCAAAACACACTTTAATACCCATATCATACCATGGATATTTAAATTAAATCCACGAGGTCGCCTACGGAGTTTGCGCGAAGCAGTACAACTCCCTCTTCCATTTGCAAGCGGTTCCAAGTATCTACCGTGTAAGAGTATTCGCCCCATGTCCCATAAGAAATACTACTCCGGTTACCCTCACAGTTAACGCGGTTAAGAATTTTTTTTTTTCAGCAGTAAACTTTGCAAGAGTTGGAGGAGTCACCAAGCCCAAAATTGTATACCTCATCAGTCGATTCATAATTGATTCCCTGCATTCTTGCATGTCAATTTTCTTCGTTTTGCTTAGATGGCACAACAATTCCATCGCATCCTCTTCGCCCTTCGTAGGGTTCACCAATCCTAGCAAGCCAACAATGAAGGAGGATTCCATATGCCCTGCCATAGCCGCCACCTAGAAATTGTTGACAGCCTCATCATCTTTGAATATGAAGAATTGAGTTACAGCTGGTTTGTCAATGATTTTTGGATTGTTGTGTTCCTTGCACTTTAGCAAGAACTCAACAAGTTTCTCTTGATGAAACCTGTACCATTCTGGATGCCATTGGTACTTCTCTACAGACACGGTTCGCTAAACCTTAGGATCATTCAACATTTCTTCAAATAACTTGCATGTCCCCGCCATGCTGTACAGATCTTTAGAGGAGTGTTTTGCAACCAAAAGCAGCACCTTAAACCATGCCAAGTCTGGGATGTCCATATTTGGGTTGTTGGAGAAGAGGGAGTGCAAAAGATATGTGGAGGAATAATGAACGGTGTTTCTAGACAAATCAGGAAGAAATGTATATGTTGGAACCAACCGTTGTCACCTAAATTATGGACAAAGGCAACATTGGGTTTAGATCATGTATTATTGGCTTCATTTCCCAACCAGAGTGATTGAAAACACACCTCGATGATCCAGGTTTTGGCGGCAAATTGGTGTTCTCGCAGCCACATGCCTAGTTACAGCTCTTGGGTGTTCGCATTTATGATACTACTTATCAACGCCAGTAGTCAAAAAATTAAATAAACTTTTTATGATAATGATTATGCAAATATCACATCACTACTTATGGAGGTAAATTCGTTGCATTTGAACATGACCAAGTGAATAATATAACAGGCAAATATGAAACTAAATATCAACGCACCATTAATAGTATAGAAAATGAAAACAATGTTTATGACATCACCAGTTATGAAGGTAATCTGAATTTAACATCAGCATGTAAACAATTTCATCTTCTCAAATATGACACTAAATATCAACGCACCATTAACAGTAAAGAAAATGAAAACAGTGTTTATGACATCACCAGTTATGAAGGTAATCTTCTGAATTTAACATGAGAAAGTAAACAATTTCATCTTCTCAAATATGATACTAAATATGAACTCAGATCACCAGTAAAGAAAAAGAAAAATGTGTTTATGGTACTTATGATGCAAATATCACATCACAAGTTGTGAAGGTAACTTACATTTGAACATGACCAAGTAAATAGTTTCATCTTGGCAAATATGATACTAAATACGAATACTAAAGAAAATTAAAATATTGTTTATGACACAAATAATGCAAATATGACATCACCAGTTCTCAAGGTAACTAAAGTTCCAACTCCCCACTCGAAGTCAACATTGACATTTTGCCAGGTAAAATGAAAATGGGGACTGCTCTATACATACCAATGTAAGAGTACATTACCTCCCATTGCACCACCACTTGCTCCAAACAAGCCGAAACTCAAAATGGGTTCCCCTACAAAAATCCCCCTCATACTTATAACAACTCCAGCAAAACATGCAGATCTTTGTCACAAAGGAATATTAAAGCTGAAGATGTTGCTGATGGAGTTGCAAAATCCATAAATTTTTCATCTGGGGACCACGATGATGCAGCTTGGATCGGCAAGATGCGGTATGATGCGTTGATCATGGAAATTAAACGCTTGAAGATACGTCTAAGATGGTATCAAGAAACATTGGGGAAGGAGAAAAATAAAGTGAAATTCCACCTTCGATCAATCCAAATAATGAAAGTGAGGGTTAGGCTTGTGAAAGGATAAGGTTTTCGAAGGTTTAGTACTTCGAATGAGTCTGCATGCAGATGAGGGAAGGAAAAGCATGCAAAGGGTTTGACCTGTTCCGCGAGTTTGCAAGATGTGTTGTCCTAAGCTACAACTGGGACGGGATCTCCATGGAGTAAACCATCGCTGGAGAAAGTTAAATTTGGGGTTTTGCAGTATTTTGTTTGTAACAAATGTGTGGTTCATTTTGAGTATGTTTTTTTGGCATTTTGTGTGGGCTCCTGAAAGTGTAAAAACTCTGGTTTGAAGTGTTCATACTTCTTAGGTAATGTATCCAAACTGTAAGATGTGAAGGAAAACTGTAAACAAATGGGGAAACTGTTTTGGGTTTATTAAGCGTACTTTTGTCTACATAAATTGTTGTGCTTTTATGAAGTTTGTTTATATTATTTTATGTGAACATATTTCTTTGTGTTATTGTATAACGCCTAAAAGGCATGGAATAGAAACAACAGAGGTGGATTTGTTGATAATCCAAGTATTTATGTCTCATAGTAATCAAGTAATGGAGGGTTGGCTTTATCTCATTCGTGTAGGGATGACAATGGGCTGAATTGGGGGTGGGTATGCCATTTCCATGGCCTGCCCCATTAGGGAAGAAAAAAACTAATTATATAACTACTATGTTGAAAAGAAAAGAAAGAAGTAAGACAAGATAATGAATATATAGAATACATACTTAGAAGGCAATATAACAAATAAATAAGTAGTGTGGCTTAAGATTTTTATACCATATAATCTACTAAAACTTAGTCGATACTCTGTATGTTAATAGCATACTTATATATGAGGTAAATGCTCTTGTGTGTTTCTATTTTGGGTCATTTGAATAAAATAATGCAGCTATGCAGAAAAATATATTAGTAAATACAGTGCTGAATAAATTTATTTGGAAGTCTGTTTTTTGTTTCCCCCTTTTTTAAGTAATTGGGTGAGTTTTGAGGTTTGAGCATTTATTTGATCACTTATATGCTAACTAATTATGTTCGTAACTTGGCATTTTAGAGGTTTGCTTATTGGTTTCAAATATATAATTTTAGCAATAAAATAACAAGAACTATATTGTGTTTGTTAATTGAAAGGAGAAAATATAGAAATATTTTTCCGAAGAATTATATATGAAGCAAATGAAACTGATACTTGTGTTCTTATAAACACTAAGGAAGTATACTTCTAATTTTTGCAAAATATAATGTTATAGTTCAAAAGAAAGCAAGTTATCACCATATTCCGAAGATGGAGTGTGCACTCTGTATTATCACATCAGATGAAATTCAGTACGAAATTGAGTTTTCATTGGATGATTTATAGCTTCCCCCAATTTTGTAACGGCACAAGGAGCGGGAAGCAATTTTTCCGGCATTTTTCCAATTTTTCTTCTATTTATTACCATATTTTAAATCATTTTGCATTCAAAAATTTCAAACATAAAGAAATAACACACATGGCGACAGCTGACCACATCCCCCTTCAATAGGTGCATACGTGTACGCCAGTGACCATTACCAAATCCTTCCTTTGAAACAGAATTTAAATGAATATTTCTATTTTCTTAGAAAATTCTTAACTATATATAAAAAAATCGGGAAAAAATTTCGCAAATTGCTACGAACTCATTCAAACTTGATAAATCAAAATTCAAATGTGTGCTGACATTTTTACTAATCATATGAGGCTCCTATGATTAACTAAATCAAATACTCTGATTACTTAAAAAAGAAAGAAAATAAAGTGATGGGACAAAAGGAGAAAAGACAAAATGGAAAACTTCCGGACATAATATATAAACGTTGTTTTATGCCTATGGGATACTCATGCCTTACATCTCTCTTTTCTTCTTTCGAGTTGTCTTTTTTGCATACAAACCTTCAGTCGAATCCCCCAATCTGACGATTTTTTCAACATGTCCGCTAGTTCAAGTGCCAATGCGAATCAGGGGGCCTCCGATGGGTCATGATTATCCAAGGTCCCCTCCACCACCGCTGCCTCTTCCAACCTCCTCCATAGCGAGGGAGACTCTGATGATCCCGCTGTGGAAATAAATGATATGAAGAACAAAATAGAACACAACTCTTCCTTGGTCCATTATTGGACTCAAAAGTTTGTCGAAACTGAGCAGAAGTTGGCTTATTTGACTCAGCAAGTTAACAAAGCCCGTTACTGAAAAGAAAGTCGAGAATTCGTGCCTAAAGAAGAAAGCACAAGCGGAGGATTTGCATATGGCGAGAGGAGGATGCTACGTACGAATCTTTGAGCATCCACAAAGGAGGCGACAACCAAGGCCAGGCAATGTCTGTGGCTTTCAACGAAGGTTTTGAGAAATTCCGACGGTTCGCTGCAGATGTCCACAAAGATATTGACTAGGACACCATAACCCCGTTTGCTGCATAGGAAATCATCTCCATGATACGCCAAACAAAGTAAGGCCACCAACCAACAAAAGGCAACGATAATGAGTGGTGATAGCCATATCAATCCGTAGGCAATCCCTTAGCAGTTGTTTGTTTTTGTTAATGCCCGATCTGGGTTAGTGTTTAAATGTTAATGCTTGATCTGGGTTAGTGTTAATGCCTGATCTTGGCTTTGTGCAGCTTATTTCATTTTACATTGCAATCAGAGCTAGAGTTCAATCATAGCTCGATCACTAACTTCCAGATTATAAGCATTCATTTCGTAATAGTGCTCACATTTTTTTGTTTAATTCATTGACGGTGGGGAGACAATTTGTTTCAAGATTCTCTGACACAAATATTCGATTGGTTGAGACTTGACAGAGACATAGTGATGGTTTCAAGATTCTCTTACTGACACATAGTCTTGGTTTCAAGATTCCCTTGGATATTTTCATATTCATTGCAACCATTGCAAATTTGTGTATAAAACCCCTTGCATGATTCCCCCAAACTCATTCTCCTTCAAACAAGGGCTTCAGGTTCTGAAAACCCCAAAGCCCCAGAGGACATTCGGTACATCCACCTTCAACCAAAGATGGATCCAAAACTTCGAGTTACGCCTAATTATTGCAAGCATGGTGCCATTCACGACCATCATTGTGGGACGTGCAGGGATTTATTTGCAAGTGTAAACCCCCAAACTTAGAGTGGTGCCAGGATTGATACAATGACAAACTCTTTCTATATTAGGAGGAACGTGGCTGCTTTGAGTCAAGTGATGACTCTATTGTTGAGAACTAAGTGGCTCTTCAAGTAAGTTATTGTTGACTTTAATGTAGTTTTTTTTTTTTTTTTGTATCTCTGAATGTAAGTCATGCGATACTGAAGCTTCCAAATAGTTATGTGTTTAATGAACCATATTTCAGTATTAATGGACATGAGGCATTTACTAATATTCACTAACGCTTCCAAATACTTTTAAAAAAGATGTAAATAGGTATCAATAAATGTTCAAACTCCAGGACCATAAACAAAATCAAACTCTTCCAGATAGTTGTGTTTAATAAACAATAGTTCAGTATCAATGGACATGAGGCATTTACCTAAGATTCACTAACGCTTCCAGATACTTTCAAAAAAGATGTAAATAAGTATCAATAAGTGTTCAAACTCCGAGACCATAAATGAAATCCAACTCTTGCATAAATGACTCTGTCATAGTAGGTTCACTGTCCTGCGTGCTCTGAGTGGGCTGCAAATTCTTAGCAACTGGACCACCAAGTTCTATGTTGGAAGATGAAGAGCTGCCATATTAGGAAAAAAAAGAAAAATAAACATCAACAACACAAAATTCAAAGCAAAATATAACACATATTCACTTACGGGCTTGCAAGTTTTGGACAACTCCGTCTATCATGATCAGTCTTCCTACATTCAGTGCATCGACGTTTATGTCATTGCACTGCCTTCTCTTTTTCTCCTTTAACTTTTTTCGCATGCCCTTTTGCTTTCACTCGATGTGGATCTTTGATTCTCAATTGGGGATAACTAGTTCCAATGTCTCCATTGGGTTCTTCTTCGACATGAGCTCTTGATGACACTAACCTTGTAAGCTTCCCACGAATGTCGTCAAAAGATTTTTCCAGCAACTCAAAACCTTCATCACACAACAAAGCCGAATCAATCAAATCACTTGCAACTTTGCAGACTTTCGATCTCTTAACCAAAATCAAACCATCAACACAATCGTTAACTTCTTTGTGATTCTTATCATATATTACACTGTTTTTCGCACTTTGAAGCCATCGTTTCAATATGCACTTGTTTGGAAAGTGCTCAACCTGCTTCATTCTTAAGAATGCTAGGATGTGTCGGCACGGAATACCCCAAAATTCAAATCCTTTGCAGCTGCAATAAGCTTTATTGGCATCTTTATCATGCACAAGCTCCTTCATCCGTGTCACTCATAGATTTACCCGCTTACTTACTTTGTATATGCAGTGCGTCTCATCTTGCTCTACAAATTTGAACAAGCATAAAAGACTTCTGAAGTCTTCCCTCTCAAACATTTCAAGAATTTCCCGAGTGTAAATGCATCCCATTTGATGTTGCATTGGTATTTGAAATGGCAGTGGAGGTTTTTCATTGTTATCAACATGATCAGCCATTAACTGCTTGTGTCTCTGTGAACCAAGAGCTCTTTCAAAACGTAGAACGAATTCCATCAATGTGTTTTTTTGGTTAATATATTGTTTGAAAGATGAATGACAGCTTTCGGCCCGTTAACTATTTGACATCCCAGCTAAAAACACATGTTTTACATATGATGGAACCCAATTCTCCCGCATAGCATGAATTGAGCTCAGCCACGCATGGTCTTTCAGCCCATTGTTTGTGAGGATTTCCTCCCATTTGGCATCAAATTCTTCTTTTGTGTCCATACCCCATATGCATTTGCACATTTCTGAAAAATATTCTCCAATGTCGGGTTTCTCTGTAATCTTATTCAAGATATGCCATATGCAATATCTATGGAATGTTGTCGGGAGGGTTACAACAATTGCCTTTGACATGCTGTATCTTGATCAGTGATGATCATTTTGGGTGGCTCACCCGACATGGCTTTCTTGAATTCCTCTAACACCCATACAAATGAATTTGTGGTTTCACTAGTTAGGAATGCACGACGAAACAACACTGTCTGCCGATGGTTATTAATGCCTAACAAAGGAGCAAAGACCATCCCATAGCGGTTCGGGTTGAACGTCGTATCAAATACCACCACATCTCTAAAAAACCCATAAGCTCGTCTTGACCTTGCATCTGACCAGAAAACATTACCCATCCTTCCTTCCGAATCTACCTCCATCTTGAATAAAAGGATTCATTCTTTTCTTGCTAAGCCAAAAAATGCTCCTTGAGCAGCTCTGCATCATGCTCAATCACCTCTCCACGCACGTCCTTTAGCAAACCCAACATTTTCCAATCCCCCTACTTGCACCTTAAGAAGGCTTACCTGTTTATGTATAGGAATATTAACTTTGCTCATATGTGCACTATTGACCTTTGTAGACTCTGTTAAGTTATGGTGAGATCTCAATAGATGGACTTTATCAACTGTGGTCATGTCATGGTTGTGTATCTCATTGAATCCTACAATAATGTACTTATTCTTGCCTCACAACCAGTTCGAGTACAACCTCTTTGTCTTCTCTTACGACTAATTGTTCTTGTCAACGAATACCCCTGTTTACAACATACATACTCCTTCCATGTTACCTCTCTTGTCAGTGTGCACGTTCTTGTTGTAGAACACCGAATATCGAATCCGGCTTTCGCAGCATAGATATTATAGAAATTGAACACATCGTCACAACAATAAAATTTAAGTCCCAATTTTGGTTTTCAACTCCGACCTTACTTCCGGTGTCACTTGTCCTTCACACTCCATTTCACAGTTCTTGCAATTTAACCCTGAATTCACCACCGTCATACCAACATTGGCACATGCTTTCAAAGAGCTTTAAAATATATATATTAACTAACATATGAAATGAAAATGATTCTCTGGTGAAATATTAAAGACCTACATACAAACTAATGTAACTGTTTGTGCCTAAATAAATCACGGTCGTCAGAAGGGACCTCTTCTCGGCTGTGGCACCTATTCATGGACTGAAGCGGCCACGTTTCGTGAAATTTAGCCTTTTCGAAAGCAGAAGAAAATATGAAGGCAGGATCTTCTCGGCCTCACAACCACGGCATTATGGGCCGAGGCCGAGGTCCATGAGAGACACGGCCAAAGATACTATGGTCAAATCTCCACGTGGCCTCAAGGTCCCATGCCCCATTTAATGAAGCAGTGCCTCTGACCGCCACAGCAAAACCACTGGGTGCAAGAAGCATTTAATGCACGAGGCAGAAGGGAAGTGATTGAAGTCAAGATTTGGTAACAGAGAATCAGAGTGGTTAGGCGCAAACATTCTTACAATGCATTCTCACAGCTTGAGGTCAGATCACCAACCACTGAACCAAAGCATTAAATGCGTTCCCACGGCCAAGAGTGCAGAGTCCACGATCAGGGCGGTGGCTGAGATTTGCCGAGATTTATGGGGGTCACACCACCATGCTTCACGATTCCAAATGCCGATTTGACTACCCACTTGCCCCGATCAGACTCCACCATGCAGATATTTTCAAGCCATTAGGCAGATCTTTTTTCAGCCTCGATTGGCCCTCCAGGACTCCCTATAAATACTAAGCTCAAGACCACGTTCAAGGGGTTCAAACACCAAACCAAAAGCCTCCTACGGAGCAACTTATATTTTCTATAATGCACTTTCAATACCTTTATTTGCTTTCTTAGGAGTAGTGGTAGACTGTAAGGAAAATCCATTCATCAATATATCATACGAACCTTGATTTTCAAGGCGCCGGAGCACCACCTCTGTTATCCCCTCACTCACCCTATATATCATACGACCGTAGCTCTCTGAGCAGCGCCGGAGCACCGCCTAAAACCCACCACCAACACCACCACTAAACGGCCTTGTAGCTCGGGCCGTGAACATGACGGTCGAGATTCGTTCCTCACTCGGTCACAATGTCGTTTGATTAGGAGTCGAGCGCAAAGCAGCGCAACATTTAAAACCATCTTCTACCTGAACCTCATCATCACCTCGACACACGGTAGACCGTGTTGGCATGCCCGCGCACAACCGCACCGCATCCAAAAGGAGGACATCACGTGTTGGCGCACATCCCCTCGGCCGGAGCACCAGGCCGCGAGATTTGCAACGGACCAACAGTAACTCATGCCTATGCCTAATAATAAACTTGATAAATATAGTATATCACTTACCTCGTGAGCCATTTCCAACTTCAAAATTTCTACAAATATGACAATGTCGCCCTTTTAGATCTGGACGTCAACCCTAAACACTTTTCATCTTCCTCAACCCCTGTTTCGACCGTGCTCAACGATTTCAAAACCAAGAGAATAGAACAACGGTCGCGGTCACTAGTTTCCAACTCAAGACATTGCTCAAGGATTGACGAATGTTCCAACCAGAAAGATGATAATATAAAATACACGAACACTTTATTTCGCCTAAATGAGAAATCCAGAAAAATGAGGGCTATACTTCTGCGTTCTTCCTCGAATCGAATAAGGAATAACAGGGGCACTCTCTCTTCGTGTTATTGGTCTTGCTCAATCAAAGTTGATAAAAAAATTGGGCACTTGATTGAACAAACAGAAATGGATTGGAGGGGACGTTTGTTTTCGACTCGATGTTTTGGAGGCAGGCGAGAGAAGAACACCTCGTTCTAATACAACACTTACACTTACAATTGCTTTTCATGCAGCCGTTAGATTAGATCCAATGGTGTTCTCATGTAATGTTCTCACATAAGCGTTCTCATTAAAGGCCCAATTTTATTTGGTTACCTACAACATTTTTCCCACCCAAAATGGCTTATATAGATTAATGGGTTTGTTCTAGGCTCAAAATAGAATGATATGCACTCAAACTTTCTTCCAACCAATGTCAAAGATAGCAGCCCTTGCAAGGTCCGGTCAGATAACACGTGCCCACAAGCTATTTGACGAAATGTCTCATAGAGACTCGATCACTTGGAATGCAATGCTTACTAGCTATATCCAACTGGGTTTTCACCAAGAAGCCATTTCTCTTTTCCACCACATGAGAATTTCGACACTGGGCCTGATCACTTCACCCTTACCGCAACTTTAAGCGCATGTGCTGGCGCATTCAATCTGCAGTGTGGAATCGATGTTCATGCTTTAATAACTTTTTTGGGCTACCAGTTGTACTTGCCGGTTAATAATTCTTTTATTGATATGTATGGGAAGTATTTGAATCCCTCTAGTGCTAGGAGAGTGTTTGAAGAGATGAAACTTAGGAATGAAATAACTTGGTGTTCGTTTTTATTTGCCCAAACAAACTCTGGTCAGCTTGATGTTGCTGGGAATTGTTTTCTTTGATGCCAAGAAGGGTGGAGATAGCTTGGAATATTATGATTGTGGGTTATGCATGATATGGGGAAGTGGAGTCTTGCTTGGATTTGTTGAATGAGATGATAGAGAGTTTGTGTCAGCTGAATTAGTGGACTTTCAGTGCTCTGATGGATGCTTGCTCTGAAGCATTGGAATTTTGGCATGGTTGCATGGTGCATGCTCTTATCATTACAAGTGGTTGGAGCTCTGCCGCATAGGTAAATAACTCAGTTTCAGTTTTTAAAGGTTTTTGAGTCCATGGAATTCGACACGGTGTCTGGAATGCCATGATTGATGCCTACGTGAGACTGGGAATACCCACGAGGCACTTCTTATATTTGAGCAAGCCCCTGAAAAGAATATTGTCTCCTGGACATCTATGATATCCGGGTATGCAGGAAATGGACATAGGGAAGAAGCTGCTACCTTCTTTGTGGATTTGGTGAGAAGTGGTGTCCAACCAGATGATATCATATTCAAAGCTGTCCTTCATGCATGCTCAAGCTAGGCAACACTTGGACATGGTAAAATGGTCCATGGTTGCATACTTCACTATGGCTTTCATGCTTACGTCTTTATTGGGAATGGTTTACTTAACACGTATGCTAAATGTGGGGATTTACAAGGGTCAGTTCTTGTGTTCAGTGATATTTTCAAGAAGTATCTGGTATCTTGGAATGCTATGTTGTTTGCATTTGATTGCATAGGCAAGCTACCCAAGCTCAACAGGTTTTTAAAGAAATGGTAGAAAATGGAGTAAAACCAGATAATGTGACCTTCATTGGTCTGTTGATGACTTGCAGCCATAATGGGCTTATAGAGGAAAGTCGCGTGGGTTTTGAAACCATGGGGGTCAGTTTATGGGATTTCTCCTGAAATGGATCATGTGGCATGCATGGTGGATATGCTTGGCAAGGCGGTTACTTAGCTGAAGCGAAAGAGTTGATTGATAAGTACATAAGAGTAGGTAGTGCTCATATGAGCTCGTGCGAAGCTCTATTTGGAGCTTGTTTCCATAGGGGGATGTAGGAGTTGTGTGGAAAATAATAGGGAGAATATGTATAAGATTACATAGGAGTAGGTAGTGCTCTGTTTGGAGCTTGTTTTGTTTACAAGATTACATAGGTATATATGTATAAGCTGGGGAAGGCTAATATCCACTGGCCAGGTTAAGAACCATTGGCAGTCTAAGAGCTGTTGGCCAACACACCATAACATTTAACCCCTAATTATAGGAAAACTGTAATTACGAGTAACAATATCAAATCCCCTAAATTAAGGACGTGTAAATCAATCACAGCTAGCAGCCACCAAGCTAATCATAGCTATCAGCTACCAATACTTCCAATACTCCCCCTCAAGCTGGATCAAGGGGATTAATTGATCTAAGCTTGGAGAGCAAGCATTGAAACTGAGTGGAAGCAAGAGACTTGGTGAAAACGTCAGCAAGTTGATCATGGCTCCGAGTGAATGTTGTTTGAATTACCTTGGACTGAACTTGTTCACGAACATAGTGACAGTCAACTTCAATGTGTTTCGTGCATTCATGGAACACGGGATTGGAGGCAATATGCATAGTTGCCTGATTGTCACAAAAAAAGAGACATAGGTTTGTTGCTCGAAAAAACCAAGTTTGCCAATGAGTTCACATGTAGTGGAAGCCATGGCTCTATACTCAGCTTCGGCACTTGAGAGAGCAATTACATTTAGTTTTTCTCTCTTCCATGTCACGATGTTTCCTCCAACAAATGTGCGTAGCCAGTAGTGGATTTTCTATCAATAGCATTCCCTGCCCAGTCAGCATCGGTGTATGCCACGATTTGAGTATGACCATTGTTCTTCATCATAATTCCCCGACCAATGGAGCCCTTGAGGTATCGTAGAATCCTTTTAACAATATTTAAATAAGCCTCAGTGGGTGCACGCATGAATTGGCTTAAAAGATTGATGGCGTAAGTTATATCGGGTCTAGTAATGGTGAGATATATAAGCTTACTCACCGGTCTTTGGTAGTAAATTATATCGCTAAGAGGCTCTCCTTCCAAGTCCAACTTCAATTTGCTATCAAGAAGGGATACGAGCTAGTTTGCAATCTATCATCTTCACTTCTTGAAGCAAGTCAATCACATATTTCCGTTGACTTAAAAACAGTACCTTGGGAGAAGTAGCCATTTCAATCACAAGGAGAGCCCAGTTTGATTTCCACCAGTCAATACTTTGCTTGTGCTTCCTTTTTTGGTTTAAAGATAGGCTGAGAACTTATTTATCTAGTTAGCCAGATTGGCTGTGAAGTTCATTAGCCCATCAATTGATGTAGCAGCAGCAGCAACATGGTTTTTGTTTGTATGTGATCTAGTTTGTGAGCCCTTGTAGTCTCTTGAAGGCTTGTTCTCAAACTTTGGCTTCAACTCAAGGTGTAATATCCAGCATTGATCTATTAGATGTCCAATATTATTGTAGTGTAAACACCTCAGATCTGCCCTTTTTCCCTTGTACACTTTATCTCCAGATGACTTGTGGTTTGTCACAAAAGCTTTAGCCTTAGACACACTAGATTTTATGTCAACATTCATGACTTTCCTACGTACTTCTTCTCGCTGGATAATAGTGCAAGCACTTGCAAATGATGGAAGTTTAGGGTTCATTAGAATATGGCTTCTAAGATCTTCATATTCAGACCCCAAACTTGCAAGCAAATGAAATTTTTTGTCTTCGTCGGACCTTTTTAACAGTAAGGCAGCATCAATAGTATGTGGTCGATACATATCTAGTTCGTTCCACATATTTTTCATGCAACCGAGATGATGAACAAAGGATTTATCACCTTGTTGGAGACTTGCAAGATTCCTCTTAAGTTGGAACACTCGAGCTGCATTGTTTTGATTGCCATACATATCTTTGACTACCTTCCAAAGAGAAAGAGAGGATTATGAAAAATTGAAAATTTCAGACAAGTTAGGATCCATGGAGTTGACGAGCCACGACATGACCAATTGGTCTTTGCACATCCATGCTTCATACTCCAGAGACGAATCGTTAGGTGCCTCAATGCTTCCATTAACAAATCCGAGTTTGGATCTTCCTCCAAGGGAAAGAGATACTACTCTAGACCATGGAAGATAGTTAAACTCATTTAACAACATAGAGCACAGTCGTTGGTTTGGGTTGACTTCAGCTTCTGGAAAACTAGAACGAGGTGCTATGAAGCTTTCCGCTTCAGAGCCAAAAGGGTTATCTTCTGCCATTATTGAGTAGAATGTACAAAAAAACTTAGGAAAAAAATGGAGACAAGCCGGTTAAGGTTCCTACTCTGATACCATGTGGAAAATAATAGGGAGAATATGTTTTCTCATTATGTTTTGTTTACAAGATTACACAGGTATATATGTATGAGCTGGGGAAGGCTAATATCCGCTGGCCAGGTTAAGAACCATTGGCCAGTCTAAAAGCTGTTGGCTAACAGACCACAACCTTAACTTTAACCCCTAATTATAGGAAAACTCTAATTACAAGTAACAAGATCAAATCCCCTAAATCAAGGACGTGTAAATCAATCACAGCTAGCAACCACTAAGCTAATCACAACTATCAGCTACCAATACTTCCAATAAGTTGGAAGAAATTTAGGCGAAAGTCTGAAGATATTAGAACCAAATAAAGAGACGAACTATGTGTTGCTGTCAAATTTGTATTGTGCAAGTGGACAAAGGAAGGAAGCAGAAATGGTTAGGAAGATGATAGTTGACCAAGGGGTGAAGAAAATTCATGGTTGTTGTTGGATTGAGAAACAAGGTTGTTGCTTTTGTAGTTGGGAAGATATTCACCCGATTTGATTTAGTTCCTGTGGTGGTAGGGTAAAATTCCCCATTGGCTTGAAAACCATTGGTGGTCAACAAATCAACTTTCTTTGGTGTGCGAGCATGCCATTGTAGCTATTAAAACCCTAACAGACTTATAAAAAATAAATAACTTGCCCTACAAATTACTGACTTTAAACAAGTGATTGTGAATTTGGGTGAGGAATATCTCCCAAGTTCTTTTCTTGCCTCAAACGGTTGAGGACTTTACAATTTCCACAGTAAAAACTAGTAATTCTAACCAAAATAAAGATTGAAAAATAAATCAAACTGTTTCAAAGAGAACTGCCTTTTGCACAATTTAAACAAAAGAGAACTGCCATGTATGGAAGGACATCAGAACATTGGGCTTCGATTTTTGCTTGGACAGCCTATGACTCAGGCTGGATTGAATATATCTATGCTGGATTTCAATGTCAGCACGTTCAACTGATGGGGTTCTTTTGGAAATCTATTCCAATGTTGAGATTGGCAGAGCTTTAATCAATTTTAGCCATGGAGAGGCTTGCCAAATGGGGCAGAACTGAAACTCTTTAGTTTGGACTAGACTAGAAGTGGTTGGATGGATGATTGATGACCTGGAACTATACTTCAGTACCTATTATGCTAAATTGTGGATCACCTGAGAGCTATTCTAGTGATTCTGAGATGTTAAGGCATCTTTGTAAATTTGTTGAGGTTTTCATATTATGAAAAACCTGAATTCTGCTTGATTCACCTGTGCTGATCCAAATTTGTAATGAGAGAAATCTTGTCTCCTTTGTGAACTGCTTCCTTAAGTTGAGCTAAAATCAAAAACTTAAGTTCTGCCTGTTCTGTCCGAGACTGGATGTCTTTTATAAACCAAAGAACTTAATTGCTTCAGAGTCTGAAGGCTTTTTGTTTTGATTGATTTTCTTTTGCTGTCTTCAATCCTATTCACATCCTCTCATATTTATAGAGAATTTGCATGAGTGATTATTCCTTAATATTTGGAGGACATATCGTTGAAAGGATCCTCTGCTCTAGCCAAAAACGGTGGTGGTTTAGTCTGACAAGAAAGGGCCCCATCGAGAGTCAGTTTTCAAGATTGATCAGTTTTGACTTTTTAGACAACCAGCTTTCTTATTTCTTGTTTATCTCTTTATAAACCCAACTTTATACTAACGAGAAATCCTCACGAGTATGGGAAGGAACTTGGCCTTATTTTCTGGCATTTAATGGTTATGGGGAGTGGTTTTCCAGTTTAACCTTTCTACCAACTCCTCAGCACGTCCATTGCTCCTTCTTCTGTAGACATCTTGTCGTTGGAGATCATGTGGGCTTTTGTGGAGAGAAAAATCCTCCCCATTTTCTAGTGATTTGATTTCTGAATCTAGTGATAAAGGGGGGTGTTCAAATTTTGAGTCTTTGGGAAATAACAAACACTAGAAGCTGGGTATTTAATCAAACCAATTAAATCTGGATTCTTTTAGATTAAATTACCATAAATGGCAATTAACCCTTAACATGTGAAAAATATTTTTACAATTCGCTTGAAATAGTCCAGGCCTCAAAATAACCTGGGCTGGTTTCCAACTTTGGTAAAATAAGACCCAAACCTTTGTTATTGATAAAGCCCAATACCCAGATGGGCTGACACGCGGAGATGAGGCCCAAACAATGCCCCCTAGGTCTGAATCATTTATAGAACCCATTCATTGTTCACTCAAAACCTAACTCCTTCCAGCTCTCTAAGTATTCTAAAAAGCTCCTATCTTTGTTTGACTCCCTTTCAATCCTTCTTCAATTCAGCTCGAACTAAGATGTCTTCTCCAAAAACTCTCGCCAAAGGCTCTTCCTCTTCACTTTCTCCTCCTTACATTTCGGGAGCAGGTGTTGATAAATATGCGATTAAGATTCCCAGCAAGCTTCACCCGTACACCCAGAAGAACCTGGATGAAAACATCCTCCATATGTGTGGGAATATCCTTGTTCTGGGTCCGCACTGAGTTGGAAAAGTTCCTGAAGAAATGGCCACTCTTCGAGGAAGATGCTAAGGCTCCTCTCTACTACCAAAGTTCTTCTCTCGCTTCTCATTCCTGGGTTAGCAAGTACTTGAGCCGGTCATATCCTTTGAGCGAAGTAAGGAACAGCGACTGTAAAGTGGTCGACTAGATTGACAGGATTTTCTCAAGTATGGGGCGATCCTTTAGAAGCGGGCTGGAATCTACGATGCCATCATTCTGTCTGCCTGCAGTGAATAGGGACAAGAACACATTAGTCGCTGCTCTTTGTTTCGAATCTGCCAAGAACACCTTCGACTTCTGCGTGAGCCCAATGTCTCTAAATCTATTGTACATGGCCCAAGTCTTTGGGTTCATGCATTATGAAAGACCTGCTGATGCTGTTGGTGATTATCACAGGAGGAAGAATGGTGAGAAAGTGGCTAAGAAGTTCACCATCTCTTCTACAGTAATCAACTAGAACTGCTCATTCTCCAATTTTTTGAAAAGATTTAGTTTTGAGAAGGATAAGGATCAGCAGCACATGTTCTTCCTTCTATATTGGCTGAACAGGTTCGTATTTCCAAACTGGTCCTCAGCAATTCTACTCAAATATGGGCATCTAGCAGAGGCTCTGCACAACCATATAGGCGTGGGGCTTGGTCCCACAGTTCTGCCACACCTGTACAAGAACCTTCATAGCACTACTCTGGATAACCCACTGAATATCTCATCTCCGGGTACATTCTGGATGATACAGATCTGGCTACAGGTGTATTTCCGAAATTGACATAGTTCTGCTTAAGAACCAAGTCATGGCACTTCCTCTCATGTCACAGAGGTGCCCAAGAGGTCAATTGAAAAATATCTAATGTTCTTCAGCCTGCATGAAGAGGTCTCGCTGCAAAGTGGCGGTGGTGCTCGAAGAAGCTACCCTTGGTTCCATCCTAGGTACCGACTTTTTGAGGTGCTGAAGATGAAGCGGCCAAAATTGACTTTAGGAAGAAGTTCCTCAATGTCATGCTGACCCGGGACCTAACATTTGGTGGGGGTAAGCCACCCAACTCTCATCTGGTGGAGAAGTCTATCAACCGAACTTCGGTTCAAGGCAACTTGGTTGCCCCTAGCTGATCCCGCTAAAGTTTTATAAAGGCTGCAATAGGGGTACCTCCTGGAGAGATGCAGATGATCTGGAGGTGCACAAGAATTGTAGATGTGCAAGTGAACAAGATAAACAACAGTGTGGATGCTCTCTATCCCTCATAGGAGCCGAATTCTTGCTTCTGCAACTTTGACTCCTGGTGGAAGGCCAAATTTGCTGGTCTGTCTAATTGGAATGTTGGAACTATCCATGCAAAACCATATGCCAAGAAATTCATCATGCAGATGCTTCAGGGTATAAATGCCCAAGTGATCGCAGGTAAACTACCAGTTCTCCTTTTTCACTTTGAGTTATCATATTTCTGGGACATGATCTCACTCTTTAATGTTTATATTGTTTCAGATCCTTCTATGGCAAGCAACCTTAGTGGGTAGGCTGTCTGGACTAGACAAATGATTGGTGAGTCTTGAACCCTGTTCTCTTTGTTAAGTCCAATTGGGTTGAACTCCTTCTGTGAGAAAGAACAAAAGAAAAGAGACTACCCAAGTTGTAGACAGTGCTATCCAAATGAACTCCCAAGTAAACTTCGTTAAATCAACCCCTTTTGTCATTTTTTCTAGTCAGTTCTGAGTCAAAATTGACTTTGCCTTTGTTGCGTTTTTGCACTTGAAAGCCCTTCTCTTCCTCCTACCAAGATGAAGAGGCTCAGAAATAGGGCTACTGGGAAGACCAAGGTAGTGGAAGAACTTGTGGCTGCCCTCACGACCACCATGGAGACGGATGAAGAACTATAGGAGGCTTTTGATGCCGTTTATAAAGAAGAAGAAGCTACCAAGGATGAAGAAGAGGTGAGATTCCCCTAATTTATTATAACAGAATTGGTTTATATTGCACCATATATTTTTTATATGAATTTTGTTCCTTTGTAGGAGGAGATTCCTACTAAAGTGATAGTGGATAGCATAAAATTGGCCAAGAAACAACAAGAAGCTCAAGGAGGAGAGCTCACTCGCTCCGAACTGGCCTTGTTTGATGATGTGGAGGCAGAAAACTTTGCTGCTGTCCCATAACCTGAGGTAATTTCCCTTTATTCTCTCAAATCTACCTTGCTTTGGGAAAAGTACTAATCACTGCTCGCCCTTCCAGGGTGAAAAGACAGAATCTAAAGAACTAGCAAGAATGGCCACCTCTCTAGCCTATGGTTGTGGCTGTAAGTACTATTTAGGCCTTAGAATCCCATTTCCATACTTCAGTTTGAAGCAAAACTAATCTGAAACTACCTTTTATAGATGCCCATTTGTTCTGTCTTAGGCTCATGTAAACTGCCTCACATGCCGATCTAGAAATTGCAGAATTTGAAGCTATGGACCTGGAAGCTCAGCTGCTGAAAATTAAGAAACTAGGAGCATTCCCAAGCAAGGCCAAGTCCAAAGCAGTGGATGAAGCGATGGGCCAATTAAAATCTGGCAATCGATGAGCTAGATCTGGACGAGAACAAAGAAATCATCGATCACCGCTGATGAAAGATCTGGACCTGCTGCACGAGGAGAACATGGCTCATCGACCTATCCTTGAGATCAGCCTAGGTCTATCTAGAGATGTAGTCAATCGTCATAATCGATATGAAGATCTCAAACCCTCCTTCAATATTTCTGAATTCTGCAAGGCTACGCATGAAGCCAACTTGGTAGACTATTAGAAGTAGAAGTCAAAGCTGGATGCACTAGTTGTAGATTACAAAGAGACCAAATCTGCCTCTGATAAGCTGGAAAAGCATATTTTTGGATCTTCATAAGCAGAAGCATCTTGGAGCTGGATTGGGTGTGAAGACTAAGACCACTTTCCTTGTGCGGAGCATGGTCTTAGCTTCAAGGTCTGCATTGGAGATTGCAGAGGCTTCCGTTCATCAAGGTGTGCTTCTCTAAAAGTAAATCTCCATCAAGAAGGCTGGACTGCAAGAGACTCTCAAAAAACTAGGCCTTTAGAAAGTATCTATTTTGTAATAAAACTAGTCATTTATTAATGACAAAAATGAATGAAAAAAGGTTCTATTTATTTCTGCCAACTTGTATTTTTGCCAGATTCATACATATCATATGGGTAGAACAAACAAAAAATGAACCATACATATAATTAACTATTCAAAATTAGACAACAGTTCTATCCACTTCCTCTTCAATTCCAGAATCTGTTTGTACTACCTGTGAATCCTAAATAGTTGGATATAACTTTTTCTAGCTGGAATGAAAATCTAGAGGCCAATGATCGAAGCTTCATACTCTGCTCTGTTGTTGGTGCACTGAAAATCTAGCCGGAATGAATATCAGTGCCTTATTCCCAATCGATCTTCTAAAATAATTCCTGTGCTAGAGGCTAGGTCAATTTTAGATCCATCAAAATACAGCTTCCATGGAGTGAGATGGACCGAATATATGGGATTGATGAGATAAATGTGAGCTCTGCTTAGCAGATTTGCATTGGTGACATCCATGGAATCCATGTTCTCAATCTCTTCCCCTAGATGATCTGTCAAAAAATCTGTTATAGCTTGTTCTTTGATAGCTTTCTGAGGAACATAGTGGAAGGCAAATTCTGATAAGGCCTGGGTCCACTTACCAATTCTGCCTCTCAACATTGGTCTTATCAGCATGTATTTCAACAAGTCTGTCTTGGCAATGACGTCGATGGTAAAGGGTATCATGTAATGTCTGAGCTTTATAGCAGCGAAGTACAAAGCCATACATAGCCTTCAATCGCATAATATTTTCTTTCCACTTCATGAGTTCGCTGTAGTAGACTTCGCTCCTACCCTTCCTTGTTATCTTGGACTAAAGGCTCCCAATAGATACTTCTAATGCGGAAATATATAATTTGAGTGGCCTACCTTTCTTTGGTGGAGACAGAATTGGCGGACTCGAGAGATAACACTTGATTTCCTCAAAAGCCTACTGGTGTTGTTCTTCCCATCTAAATGTCTGTTCTTATTTCAACTTTAACAAAGAGGAGAAAGGCTGGATTTTACCGGTATAATTGGATATGAATCTTTTGAAAAAGTTGCTCTTGTTTGGGCCTAAAAATTGTTCGGAGCCTAGCTCATTTTTGAACACGCACAAGACATGTGCACCACTTGGGCTTGATTTAAAGACGTTGGGAAAGCAGCACAAAATCGAGAAAGCCTAGCCCAGGACCCATCAGCCCACGAGAAGAAACTTGGGCTTTTGAAAACAGAGAAAAGAAATCAGCCCACAGTCCCAAAACTCAACCTGGGCTTGGTGTCGTCAAATAAAAAAAGAAGAGCCCAAAATTAAAGCAAACCCACATGACTACCTGACTTTGAAAAAGTCAACAAATTCAACTAGTCACAAGAGAGTTGATGGGGGAATGAAGGCAAGACATTACAGGAAGACTTCTTTGAAACTCTGCAGCCAAAAAGATCAAAATCCCATTTTCTATATTCAGAAAAATTCTACTACAAAGTAGGTGCCATTTCCAGGATAAGCCGGCTATATTTTCTAAAGAGATAAGTAGGGAATAAGGAGTTCTTCATCTAGAAAATCAAACTAACCATCACGACAGATTGAATTCTAACAAAGAGCAGTTAAAGAAAAAAAAGCAGTAAAAGTAATCACCATAAATAACGACTGTTAATGGTTTGTTTGCTGAATAGATAAATTCCCTTTTTCTTTGACATTTAAAAATTAAAATCTTTCTTTTGAAAATCTGCTGCCCATTATTAAAAGATTAGAAAGCCCACTTCGGCATTTTCTATAAATATAAGAGGAGATGAACAGTTCAAGGATAGCCAAAAAATCAATCAAAAACCAAAACTCAAAATGATCACTTGATCTCAAAAAGCCTTCAAGACACTGAAGCAATCAAAGCTCATTGAGACACAACAAACAGGTCAACTAGAATTTAGAATCTCTAAGAGCCACCAGTTTCAGAGAAATAGTCATACAAAACGAGATTTCTCTACAAATTTGGTTCAAGCATCAGTCAAGTCAAGCAGAGTTCAAGTTTTACAAATATGAAAAGCTCAACAAATTTATGTTGAGCCCTGATCAAGTAGAACATGTACTACAAAGTTCCATTAGTAATCATCAAGTCCAATTACTTCTACCCTTCCGCACTAAAGAGGTTCCAATTCTGTCTTTCAAAGAGCCTTCCAAGGCTTGAAATAGATTAAAGCTCTGCCAAACTAGAATGTTGGTATCGATCTACAGCTGAAACTTGACAGCTTAAAGGTCTTGATAGTCCAATCAAGCACAGATATACTAAGTCCAACCCGGATCGTAAGCATCTATCCAGCAGTAAATTGAAGTCCAACGCTCTTTTTGTCTTTTTTAGAGTTGGTCTTCCCTTTGAGATTTGTAAAAGGCAGTATTGCCTAAAACAGTTCACTTCCTTATCATTCATTCTACCAGAACTACCAGTTTTGTACTTGTGAAAAATTGTGAAGTCCTCACCAGTATGAGGCAAGAAAAGAACTTACTTGGGAGATATTCCGTACCCAAATCACAATCGCTTGTTTGGAAATCAGTAACATAGGGCGCAAGTTATCTATTTTTAAGAAAGTCTGCTAGGGTTTTCATTGCTAGCAGTGGCATGCTCATACACAAAAGAAAGTTGACTTGTTGACCACTCAATGGTTTTCGAGACAATGGGGAACTTTACCCTACCATCACAGGAACAAATAGATCCTCCCTAAAAGAATTTGTAATTCTTTCTTGTTCCGAGGTGGCAAAGCCTCTATGATAGATTTTGCTTTGTTCTTGTCAATCTCTATGCCTCTTTGGTGAACCAAGAAACCGAAGAAATTGCAAGCTTGAACCCCAAAAATGCACTTCTTGAGATTCATCTTTAACTTGTGTTGTCTCATCCTTCAAAAAGCTTCCTTCAGATTAGATACATATTCTTTTTTTCTGGAGACTTGATCAGCACATCGTCTATGTACTCCTCTAGGGAATGGTCTATCATGTCATGGAATATAGAATTCATTACTCCACTACTACAAAAAAGGAAAACACGACGGGAATTCACCGTCGTGTATTCTGTTTTCAAATGGTCGGGAATCCACCGACATCTTTTCATAATAAAACCACGACGGTGAATAACCGCGTTGTTAAAAAAACGTCATCAAAAAATCAAAACCGACGTCTTTGTGCTGCAAAAAGACATAAAAAAATGGTCGAGGATGAGAATAGACGACCAACTCCAACAAAAAAATGTCGTTAAAAAGGAAACATATGACATATATTAACAGAACATGGCCGTTAAATAAATATTTAACGACAAATATAAATATGACGTCTTTACAATCATAATAGACGACGTTATTGACACCTACTACGTCACAACATTTCCAACAACCGTTGTAAAATAAATTTTCCACTTCGATTTTTCTATGAATTATGACGTGGAAATAGATGTCAGGGTCATTACTTACGACACATGTATTTACAGAGACGACGTTGAAATGAATAAACAACGTCGGTTCCAAATAAATGAGAGCCGTACTACAGAATTTATACGTCATATTTTGAAAATAAACGACGTGGAAAAAATGATGGGGTCATTAATTACGACACAGTAATATATAAGGACGACGTTGTCGTCCTATATACAACGTCGGTACCATGAAAAATATCGTCGTCTTTAATAATTTATACGTCCTTTATTAATAAAACTGACGTCGTCTAATTCATATATCTTAACGTCGACAAATTTAATGAAATTCAAATACCGTCATAAAATATATTTTCCACTTTGATTTTTCTAGGAATTCTGACGTGGAAATAGATGTCAGGGTCATTACTTATGACACATGTATTTACAGAGACGACGTTGAAATGAGTAAACAACGTCGGTTCCAAATAAATGAGAGCCGTGTTACAGAATTTATACATCATATTTTGAAAATAAACGACGTGGAAAAAATGATGGGGTCATTAATTACGACACTATAATTTATATGGACGACGTTGTCGTCTATATACAACGTCGTTACAATGAAAAAGACCATCGTGTTTAATAATTTATACGTCTTCATTAAGAAAATTAACGTCGTTTAATTCATATATCTTAACGTCAACAAATTTAATGGACTTCAAATACCGTCATGAATTCATCCTTTTCCACTTCGTTTATGAAAGAACATACGACGTGGTAAATTCATGACAACGCCGTCTTTTGTAACGCTCAGTTAAAATTTTGTCTTTTAGACGCCGGTATTATGGGATTGAGTCGTGTTATTTTGAATCACATGGCGGTTCTTTATGCTTGTCCGACGTGTTATCCTCGAATAACTGTTTCACAATAGCGCCGTGGTTCTTCATTGTTACGTTGCTTTAAGACGTCAGAATATATTGCGGTCGTTGAATGCTCCAAAACGTCGTTATTTATTAGAATGACGCTTGTTTTTCACATTTTTATCAAAACCGCCGTGTTTGTAATCGCAACCAAATTTTGTACTGATTGTTTTGTGGCCAAAACTCGTATAATGAAAGTGAAGAAATCACATTACAATATATTACAAAATTAATGTCATACACTGCCAATTACATAAAGCATCATTCAACCCATATATCTTCACACCCATCTCGAATATTTTGACTCCTAACTCAACCACCACTTCATCAAATGTGTCAACATTTGGCATCCCTCTAGTAAATGGCTCACACTCAATTCTCACATCACCTAAGACATCATCACCAATAACATCATTATATTCTCTATTAGGCATTGATAACACTACCGACCAACCACGATGCATCGGGTCGTCAATAAAAATACTTGTTTGACTTGAGAAGCCAAAACAAATTGGTCATTCCTATGTCCAATTCTACTCAAATCTACAAGGGTAAATCCAAGTTCGTCAACTACAAGACCAGAAGTATTATCAATCCAATCACACCTAAAGACTGGGATTGTAAACTTTTGGTAGTCAAGGTCCCAAATTTCTTGAATGACACCATAGAAACCCATATTTGAGAGAATTGGGTTTTATCCTTGGCACTAGCAACTTGCATAGTATGTGCAAGTAAATAAACTCCACTATTTTGAGTTGTCCGCACATCATCTTGTGCCTTGATGTTGAATTTAATACCTTTAATGAGATAGCTCCTATATAATGGCACTGCCATGTTTGGACCATGCTAGCCACCTTAAATTTTCTGATACGCCATGATTGTCTTCCTCATTAAGTTCACTTTGAACCTGCAAATTAATCATAACTTAATTCAATCTAACATAGAAAGAAGAAAATTAAAAGTCCAATATGTTATTCAATAACATATACCTTGAAGCGTAGCCATTGAATGAAAGTGCTATTGTGCTTATCCTGCAGCCACTTTGTTCTCTTTCTAAATTTTGGATAAGCGGTCTTAATGTGGATCATATGTTGCCTACATGACACACAAAATTCAAGTATTACGGTCCCAAACATATAAGATAAACATAAGAAATAATTTAAAATGGAAACTTAAAGAATAACTCATACGTACTCGATATAAGGTAGGACTTCCTCCGTATTCTCCAAGACATATAGATGTGCTTGGTTCAACAGGTCCCGATCAACTACGCTCACTATGCAACCTGATAATGGCTTTGAAACTCCCATCGTTTGGCTTGAAGGCACTCCAACTGTACTAACATCAGATAAATGCTCGGTACAAAACTCTACAGCTTCTTCAGCTATATACCGCTCAGCAATGCAACCTTCGGGACGAGTACGATTCTGAACATACCCCTTTAGCACTTTCATATATCTTTCAAACGGATACATCCATCTAAAATATACTGGCCCACATAGACGAACTTCTCTGACAAGATGTACTACTAGATGAACCATGATATCAAAGAATGAAGGGGGAAAGTACTTCTCAAGCAAACACAAAGTAACTACTACATCTTCTTCCAACTTATCTAGCTTGGAAACATCAACAGTCTTTGCACATATAGCATTGAAGAAGAAGCACAAACGAGTTATTACATACCTTGCAGGCTTCTCCAAAACAGAACGAATTGCCATAGGGAGCAATTGTTACATTAAGGTATGACAATCATGTGATTTAAGGCCAAGAAGTCTTGAATCTTGTAAAGATACAAGATTTTTTATATTTGAAGAATAACCTTCAGGGACCTTCATACCATAGAAAGAATTGCAAACCTCTCTCTTCTCTGCTCTTGACAAATTCCAAGGCCCGGGAGGCAAACGAGTACGTCTTTCTCCATACCGGGTTGCAAATCAGTTTTGACCCCATATTCAATAAATCTAATCGAGCAGCAATCCCATCTTTATTTTTTCCAGGGATCTCCAAAGAATGTACCAATGATACTATCGCAAACATTCTTCTCAATGTGCATAACATCTAGGACATGCCTCACAGAAGGTATTTCAAATACTCGAGATCAAAGAATATTGATTTCTTCTTCCAACAAACTTTGTCACCATCTTCAACCATATGCAGCACTTTTCTCCGGTTAATGGCTAAGGAGGCGTGCCATATTCAGTTTCCCATTAAAAGCTGCATGTTGCCTCCTATATGGATGATTGATTGGTAACCATTTTCTATGCACAATGTAACAAATTTTGTGGCCATTTTTCAACCTGTGACTAGGTGTATCATCGCCGATATTGGACAAGCTTTATATCCTTTAACAACACAACCAGATAAGTTTCCATAGGCGGGGAAATCATTAATTGTCCACATTAATGCAGCTCTAAGTGTAAAGTATTCTCCATTATGTGCATCATACACTCCTCCAATCCCATCCCACAAAGATGTTAAATCATCAATCAAAGGCTCCAAGTAGACATCTATATCATTTCCGGGCTGTTTAGGACCGAAATCAATAAGGTCAACATCATGAACTTTCGTTTCATGCACAGCCATGGAGGGAGATTATATGTAACTAAGATAACTGGCCAGCAACTATATCTGCTACTTAGAGAACTGTGGGGATTGAATCCATCAGATGAAAGAGCCAATCTCAAGTTTCTCGGCTCATTACCAAACTCGGGCCATTTATCATCAAGAAGTTTCCAAGACGGGAATCCGCGGATGAGACATATAACCGTCAATTGATTTTCTAGCAGCATGCCAAGTCAAACTCTTAGCGGTCTCATGTGATCGAAACATCCTTTTAAACCTTGGAATTGGAGGAAAATACCACACCACCTTCGCTGGCACACCCTCTTTCAAGATTGAATCTTTGCCTTCCTTCCACCTTGAGATACCACAAGTAGGACAATGAGTTAAATCCTCATACTCCTTCCTATACAAGATGCAATCATTGGGGCATGCGTGCATTTTCTCATAACTCAGCCCCAATGCACACAAAGTCTTTTTTGCCTCATACATAGAGGCTGGTATTGTATTTCCTTCTGGAAGCAAATCGCCTTGAAGTATCAATAATTCTGTAAAACAGACATCACTCATCCCATGTTTTGCCTTCAAATTATACAACTTCACTAATGCCGATAACTTTGTGTATTTTCTACAACCAGGGTACAATGGTTGATCTCCATCCCCAATCACATTCGCAAACTCATAAGGATCAGATCCAAAATCACCAAAATCATTATCATCCATCTCTATTTCTTCGACACAAAACTGTACCTACTATGGTCATCATCTTCTTCAACATTTCTACTAGCATTAGTAGTTGCTTCCCAAGGTTCTCCGTGAAATGTCCAATTCTTATAGCTTTGGTCAACTCCATTAAAGTATAAGTGATTCCTTATAATTCCAACCCCAAACAATTTCAAATTAACACATTTAACACATGGACAACGGATATGTGTTGTAGTTAGAAGATTTTCTACAGAAAAGTTCAAAATGCTTTCACCCCTAACTCATATGCCTTCGATCTTCTATCCGAGTGCATCATGACTTATCCATCTCCGACACTATACCCTATTATATATAATAAAGTGAAAAGACAAGCAATGACCATCACTATAGCAGATTATATAAAGTATAATAGCAAGTAATATACAACAGAGACGATGGTTTTTAAACAAAAACAGACGTATTTGACATATATAGACGACGGATTTTCAACAAACGTCGTCTAATTATAACCACGACGGTAGTTAAATAACACCGTTGTGTATAAGTAATAACAACAACGGTTTAAAGTAAAAACCGTCGTCGTATGCAAAACGCGTTGATATCCAGTTTATTTTCAAGATCCCAAAACCCTATTAAGAACACAACATATACATGAAACCAAGCATGAAACCAACATATACTAAGCATGAAAACAATAAATCCATTCTCAATTCAACATAACAGAGAGTGATTAAAAGATCCGACAAAATGAAATCCATTCCCTATTCAACATAACAGAGAGTGATCAAGAAAACATTAAACAGAAAATCCATGAACCCATACCTCCAACAACATTATTAACAGATCGCAAAACATATACCTAAAACCCTTTAACAAAACAACGTAATATCATTCAATGAATTTACAAGGGGAAGAGAGGGTTTGTACTTACAGGTTGGCAGACTCATGATTATGACCAAATTGGATTTGACACAGCCTGGAGAGCCCAACTTTGAATTAGAGATGAAGTGAGAGAGCAAATGTTATGTTGCGCGAAATCTGAAAATTTTAGGGTTCAGGGTTAGAAGTATAAAACTAAGAGCCAAATCTGAAAATTTTAGGTCCCGCGAATATTTTAAGAAAGCGCGCTCTTTAAAACATCGACCAAAAACAAACGTCGTTAAAATTTCACATTAAACATGACGCTTATTACATTAAGGACGTCGTGGTAAAACTATGTACGACGCAAAATCAAACAAAAGTCGTCAAAACTATGAAAAACCACGTCTAGGTTAAGTAATTAACGACGTCGTAAATAACAATAAACGACACACGTGTAAACAGAACGTCGTTTAAAAGAGAAACCATGGCGGATTTTTCACCATACAACGTAAAGTCAATATTCCACGACTCAATCACCGTCGTTAAAAGTAATACCCTAAACTTTAAAACCATAAATTATATATTTGTAAAATTTAATTTTATAAAATTATTTATGGTTTTACAGCCTAATATATAACAAACATAAACCCTAAACCCCAAAAATTATACTTTAACCCTAAACCCTAATAAATAACAACCCTAAACCCTAAACCATCAAACTATATAAGTGATGTTATGACTCATCAAAACTATTTTATTTTGGTTGGTCATTTTAAACTTTTATTACTCAAACTGCATTTTTTTGGGGTTTAGGGGAAAGAAAATATATCAATAACTTCATAGGAGTTGAAGTTGAATTTTTTGGATTTATTTTAAATTTTGAATTAAAATTTTGAATTAAAAATAATAAAATATTCTTATATCAACAACAAACCACGGCGGGTGTTTCACTATCCGACGTAAAATACATATTCCAACTGAATCACCGTCGTTAAAAGTATTAACCTAAACCCTAAACTCTAAATTATATAATAAACGACTTACTTGTTCAAAGGACGCTGCGTTAAAGCTTAAACCATGACGAAATTTTCACTAAAACGACGTCCCATGTATGTACAAACGGTATAACATGTCTAAATATCATTTTACGTCGGTTTTTTACATAATTATGTCGTTAGAAAGTTATTACACGTCGGTTACGCAAGTTGTTTTTTCTTTTATATTATGAAAACCTCAACAAATTTTCAGGGAAAAAAGGATGTATATTATAGACAAAATTTGTACATTATATATTATAGACAAAATTAGTACATATAAAAATATCATGTGTTCCAAAAATCCTCTATTCCATATGAAGGCAAACAAACTCTGCCCATTCTTTCCGACTTCATCAATGGCTGCTTGGGGGTATGGCGCTTGATCTTTTCCCTTGGCAAACTGCAATCCATGAACAATGATTATTAAGCTAAATAAAAAGAAATTCAGTCACAGACGACGCTTTTTTTCATAACCGACGTAGTCTATCGATTCAACGACGGTAATTTTAAAGGACCGTCGTTGATAATACAAAAAACCACATAAAATGTTTCTGAAACTTTTCTTCTTACCTTTTCTCAAACTCCAATGAAGGATCCATGATGATGTCCCTCATGAAGCGCATCACATAATACCCGTGATTCGACATCGGGTTGCTTTGGTGTGCCTGGCAGAGTTTTCCAAATTGGTGCTTTACGGTGGTCTGCCTATGTGGGAATTATAAATTTTTAAAGCACTGTTCACGATGTTTTTGCCCTCCTCATCAACCACACGATTTCCAGGCAGAGGATCCAGAAAATAGACGGTTTCCCTCTTTGCTCTCACAATCAGCAAGACCCAATGACGGCTGCACAAAATTAAAATAAAAAACGACGGTTAATATAAAAAGTCAGCACAAGAAAACAAACGACGGTTATTTATAAAAACCGACGTATTATATAGTTTCACACGACGTAATAACGTAATCATCGACGTCATTATAAATTTATCACGACGGTAATTAACTACCGACGTGGTTAGTTGTTTCAAACGACCCAATAAATAAATAACCGACGTGGTTAGATGTTTCAAACGATACAAAATTA
Source organism: Prunus mume (assembly GCF_029339155.1). Taxonomy (NCBI): domain Eukaryota; kingdom Viridiplantae; phylum Streptophyta; class Magnoliopsida; order Rosales; family Rosaceae; genus Prunus; species Prunus mume. Next base: position 5,349,118 of record NC_142698.1, on the reverse strand, counting down.
GTTAAACAGTTTTATAAGTGGTCAGTTAGTGAAAATCATACAAACAAAATCCTTTTAAGGAGACTAACCCTGGATTGTAAGGCATCATGAAAATCTGTTCACCATCTGTTTTCTGAAGTCTATCGCTACATTGCGATCTCGCCGCTTAGTGACCAAGCGTTGGCACTAACTTGATCAGGGTCAATAAAGCCAATCATGCTGCACATATTTGCTTCTCTCAAACGATCATATAAGCCCCTGAATATATAAAACAAACGACGGTTATTCATAAACAAATGACGTATTATACAATTTCACACGACGAACTGAAATAGAAACAGACGTTATAACTAATTTATCACGACGGTAAAAAAAGAACGACGTGGTTAGTGGTTTAAAACGACGCAATAATTAAACCACCGACGTCTTATGCTATAATGTTTGATATTTGATAAGGACAAACCTCATATATACTGCAACCACAGTAGCCCCAATTTCTTCCATGCCTGCAAACTGTGTAATATCTTCATGCAAGACGGTTATCTGCGCTCTGCACTAAACACCTCCTCAATTGTGAAGGTCATGATCTTCTCCTGAGGCTTTAGTGTCGTTTCCACATAACGACAAAGGGACTGTAAGGAAGATGGCACCTCCACATTTGAATAATCAACTACTTCATTACCCTGTTTAAAGAAATAAAGCAAAATAAAATGACGTGGTAATTCAATAAAAACGATGGTTTAAATTAAAAAACGTCGTCTGATAATAATTTAAACGACGGTAATAAAAACCCGTCGTTTTAAACAATTTATTACGTCATAGGAAATAAATTCCGACGTCTAATTTGAAAACAAACGACGGTTTAAAGAAAAATATCGACGTCTGAAATGTGAAAAACAAATAAAAAAGGGAAAGTTTTGAGAATATACCTCTTCGTCATGCTTTTCTTCATCTTATTTTTCTTCTTTCTTCTCTTCATCATTTTTGTCTTCCTTTTTGCCTTCATCTTTTTTCTCTTTTTTTTCTTCCTTCTTCCTTCATCTTTTTCTTCTCCCTTCTTCTCTTTATCTTTTTTTTCTTCTTTCTTCTCTTCATCTTGATTTTCTAAAGCCCCAGATTTCTGTTTTAAGTAATAAAGAAATATATATATATAAGACAGATTGTACAGAAAGTAAAAAAATTAAATCAAAACGTCGTGGTAAGGCATAACATAAGACGGTATGTAAGAATTATGGACGTCTTAAAATTATTAAACGATGGTAAATAATAAACGTCGTGGTAATTGTCTATTACGTCGGTAAGGACTAAAACCGTCGTCTAAAAACCGCAAAGTACGACGTCTAATGGCGTGTAAAACAAGTAAACTAAAACGACGTGGTATTTAAATAAAAACGACGGTTTATTTATAAAATCGTCGTGGTATAGTTTTAAAATGACGGGTTTCTTCATAATAACGACGTCTAATGTTTAAAAAAAAAACAGAGAATTCAAAGTTCAGATATGTTACCATTTCTTCCTGCTGTTCCCCATTTTTGGCAGTATCATCCTCTAAATGTAGGGATCTCATATCAGCCCTGAACAGCTTGCTTTATCAGACATTGGATTTTTGGGACTTTGCTCTAGACCTTGGTTTTGACAGGGGCTAGTTTTCGGTTTAAGCATGCTTGGATCAAAATTGGGGATGAGTTGGGAAAGCTGACTTAGTATATGTTCCCTCTCAGCCTCTACCAATTGTTTGGTTCTAGCCTCCATCCTTAAAGCCTCTTCCCTTGATCTAGCTTCCATCTTCTTAGTCTCTTCTTGAAGGACAATTCTTACACTTTCCTTCAATTGATCGGCAAACTTTACCCTCTGTTGTCTAGGTAAATTGAAGAATTGCCTAGGGGAAATCCCAGCACCTACCCCTCTTACTCTCCCTGGATGCTCGGGACCCAAAGCCAAGGTCAACACATCATTACTGCCAGTTACACTAAGACTGCCTTCAGCCACTTGTTTTTGCAATTCATCCTAAAACAAAGACATATAAAAAAGTCAGCACAAGAAAACACACGACGGTTATTTATAAACAAACGACGCATTATATAATTTCACACGACGCAACAACATAGAAATCGACGTTATAATACATTTATAACGACCTTACTTAAATAACGACGTGGTTAGTTGTTTCAAACGACGAAATAAATAAACCACCGACGTCTTATGCTATAATTACAGAAAACAGAGTTGTGATTCCAGATTTAGATCTTTCACGACGTTTTTGAAAACATTTCGACGTAGTAATATCATTCACACGACGAAAAAATTAACCACCGACGTCTTATGCTATAATTACAGAAAACAGAGTTGTGATTCCAGATTTAGATCTTTCACGACGCTTTTTAAAACATTTCGACGTAGTAAAATCATTCACACGACGGAAAAATATAACATAAGACGTAATAAGAATTATACACAGTTTAATAAAAATTTAAAACAGAGTGTGTAGGCTTACAATTAATTTTGCTTTCTCTGCCACCTTTGGATCCGGGATGTTACCATGTTTGTCCTGTCTAGCTTTCTTCCATAAGGTAGATCGATCAATTTCTACCCCAGGCATGGTTTCCTCCAATTGATCCTCCAAACCAGCATATCCTTTTCGAGACAATCGATGATTGTACTCAAGTTTCTCCCTAATCTGTGAATGTTGAGAATGCACAGACTCAAATTCTTTGGATAACCTTGAAGCTACAAAGGCATCCCATTCTGCTTTCTCTATGAATTTATATACTTCAGGGGGTTGGCTTAATTTCTCCCTCTCCTTGATGTATGGAAGGATATAATGTCTCGTCAGTGTAGACTTGAAATCCTTCCATTTCTTGGCAGCAGAAGATAACACCGAGGTCTTGCCCCTTGACCTACCACAAAAGCCATGTCAATGGCTTCCCAAATCTGCTCCTTTATATCCTTGGGGAATTTCAGCCCATTTCTTGTCCACAAGTGGGACTCTGGAGCGTGCCAACACACCAATGTAGGATTGCATCTCAGTATGTGCAGGTCACATCCTTTCCCCCTTTATTGTACTCAACAACTGGCTTGATTTTCTACAATTTTCTCTTCACAACACGAGGCATTGTGCTCATACCTCGACCTGACTTTGAATCCTCAGAAATTGTTGTCGTGCTGGTTGGTTCTGTCTCAACAGATGAAACAAACTTCATCTTCTTCAAGGGCTTGTCTTGAGGAGTTACCATTCCAAGCTCCTTACCTCCATTTTTTTTGGAGCCAGAGTCCTTACTTTGGTCTTGAGAAACCATGGTTACAGAAAAAACAAACCTGCAAGTGAAAATATTTCAGGAAAAAAATTAGAACACAAACGACGGTTATTTATAAAATACGACGTATGATAAGATTTTACACGACGTAATAACATAACATCAGACGTAATAAATGTTTAAAACGAGAGTATTCAAACAACGACGAAACAATATTACAGAAGACGTAATAAGAACTTATTACGGCGATATTTACACGACGTCGTGATATTCAAATTCACACGACGTAAATATTAATATAACGTCGTGTTATGGATATTCACACGACGTAAATAATAAGCTACCGTCGTATTTATAAGAAACCAAAAACCTTTTTCTTTCTCTGTGAATGTTTGATTGCAGGTTTAATTTCTCAAACATGGTTTTTGTTTTTCCTAATTTGATAAAATACAAAGAAAAAGAAAGAAAGGTTTGGCATCTTTTATAGACGACGGTATCTTAGTATAACGTCGTGGTATGAACATTCACACGGCGTCAATAATAAGATACCGTCGTCTATATAAGATACCAAACCCTATTTTCTTTGTCTTTGTATTTTATCAAATTAGAAAAAACGAAAACCATGGTTCAGAGAAATCAAACCTGCAATTAAACAAGCAAATAAAAAATTGACCGTCATTTTAAAAACAACTTAGATCAATTTTAAGATGACGCTAGGACGACTGATGAACCGTCGTGGTCTACATATTTAACCACGTAAATAAGAAGCTACCGTCGTCTTATTTAGTTGAATTAGTTGTGTTCAAAGTTGGAAACTTTCCCTCTCTGTCTATGTATTTTATCAAACTTGGAAAGAATAAAAATGATTTTCGCCAGAAAAAAGGTAAAAAGATTTTGAAAACAAAAACCGTATGAGCATGCAAAATAGCAACAAAAATAGTGAGAAATGAAAGCTTACCTTTATGCGTGCAATGAAAGCTTTCTCTCGGAGTTTGGTGTTTAAGTTCACAGACGACGACTTAAGACGAGAGGAAGACGATGAGATACTCCGATGCTCGACAAGGAAAAAGACGAAAAGTTTTCTCTGGGAGATTGAAATTTTTTCTCGGTTTGGAAACAGTGCATGCGTAAGTCGGTAGACGAAAAGTTGTATATGTATACAAACCGTTTCTTAGTAATAAGACGGCGTGTTTATATAGAACGACGACGTATTAATAGACAAACTACGACGATAATTTGAACTTAGGACGTGGTAAATAAATACGACAGTAGTGTTGTAGATACCGCCGTAGTAAACTCCTAAATAAAAGTCGATAAATCAATATCTCGCGTCATGGTAGAATTATTTACACGACGGTTTTTTGTAATGTGCCGACGTTTATTTTTATAATATACGTCGTTTTGTTGTAATATACCAACGTGGAATTTTGTAAATAGACGGCGGTTTTTGTAAGGACCGCCGTTGGTTTTAAAAATTTATTGTATAAATTTGTCGCTTTCTTTCAGTTTCAGTTTTCATTTAGGTTTCCAAGTTCTTCCTCTCTCAAAGACACTCTCTCTCACATCTCGAAGACAATAATTTGGATGTCTTTCTCAAAGAGAAATGGAGCTTACTCTCCAACAAATCTATGTCCACAAGAGGAAGCTTGTCAATCCTGATAGGAGACTTAGTGCTTCTGAATACTCCTTGCTTTCCATCAAAAGAGATGCAAGCCTGACCTCCCTCGCTGTCGAAGGAAAGTTCGCTTTCAGGAAACTCAAGATCGATGTCACCTCTGCTCGATTTTCTTGGCTAAGAAGATCCGTCAGGTTTGTGATAGAAGAAGATGGGTTATCGGCATTAGTGAAGAAGATGGGTTATCCGTAGAGCTTCTGAAGAAGAAGATGGGTTTTCAAGAATGCGATAAAGAATAGAAATGGCTTCAGAAAGAGAACGGTTAAAGAAATTGAAACAACGACGGTTTTATGTTCTACCGACGTCTTTTTGTAAACTAAGACGACGTAATAATTTTTTTCGCGACGTGTATTCGTTTTAAAACGTCTTATGTGTAATATAAAAGACGTGGATTGTATTTTTATAATTATAAATAGAATTTTTTTCCCTTGTTCTTTTAGTTTATTTTTCAAAAACAGTGCCTTATAAATAGAGTTTTTTTTCCCGAGGAAATTAAAGTTCTAGAATTTGTAAAGTTTCTTTTCTGGAGGACTGATTTAAATCAAATACCAATATAAAAAACAACGACTGTTTGTTGTTATACCGTCGTCTTTTTTAACTAAAACGACGCAATATTTTTTTTGCGACGTGGATTCGTTTTTCAAACGTCGTTATGTGTAATATAACCAACGTGGATTGTATTTTTATAATTATAAATAGAATTTTTTTTCCCTTGTTCTTTCAGTTTATTTTTCAAAAACAGTGCCTTATAAATAGAGTTTTTTTTCCCGAGGAAATTAAAATTCTAGAATTTGTAAAGTTTCTTTTCTGGAGTACTGATTTAAATCAAATACCAATATAAAAAACAACGACTGTTTGTTGTTATACCGTCGTCTTTTTTAACTAAAACGACGCAATATTTTTTTTGCGACGTGGATTCGTTTTTCAAACGTCGTTATGTGTAATATAACCGACGTGGATTGTATTTTTATAATTATAAATAGAATTTTTTTTCCCTTGTTCTTTCAGTTTATTTTTCAAAAACAGTGCCTTATAAATAGAGTTTTTTTTCCCGAGGAAATTAAAATTCTAGAATTTGTAAAGTTTCTTTTCTGGAGTACTGATTTAAATCAAATACCAATATAAAAAACAACGACTGTTTGTTGTTATACCGTCGTCTTTTTTAACTAAAACGACGCAATATTTTTTTTGCGACGTGGATTCGTTTTTCAAACGTCGTTATGTGTAATATAACCGACATGAATTGTATTTTTATAATTATAAATAGAATTTTTTTCCCTTGTTCTTTAGTTTATTTTTCAAAAACAGTGCCTTATAAATAGAGTTTTTTTTCCCGAGGAAATTAAAGTTCTAGAATTTGTAAAGTTTCTTTTCTGGAGGACTGATTTAAATCAAATACCAATATAAAAACAACGACTGTTTGTTGTTATACCGTGCGTCTTTTTCAACTAAAACGACGCAATATTTTTTTACGACGTGGATTCGTTTTTCAAACGTCGTTATGTATAATATAACCGACGTGGATTGTATTTTTATAATTATAAATAGAATTTTTTTCCCTTGTTCTTTCAGTTTATTTTTCAAAAACAGTGCCTTATAAATAGAGTTTTTTTTCCGAGGAAATTAATGTTCTAGAATTTGTAAAGTTTCTTTTCTGGGAGACTGATTTAAATCAAATACCAATATAAAAACAACGACTGTTTGTTGTTATACCGTCATCTTTTTAAACTAAAGCGACGCAATATTTTTTTCGCGACGTGGATTCGTTTTTCAAACATCGTTATGTGTAATATAACCGACGTGGATTTTATTTTTATAATTATAAATATAATTTTTTTCCCCTTTTTCTTTCAATTTATTTTTCAAAAACAGTGCCTTATAAATAGAGTTTTTTTTCCCGAGGAAATTAATGTTCTAGAATTTGTAAAGTTTCTTTTCTGGGTGACTGATTTAAATTAAATACGAATATAAAAACAACGACTGTTTTTTGTTATACCGTCGTCTTTTCTTGTCGTCTTAAGTAAGACTAAAACGACGTAATGTATTGTTAACCGACGTGGATTATTTTTGTTAAACGTCGTTATGTGTAATATAACCGACGTGGATTTGGTTTTTTAATTATAAATAGGGTTTTTTTTCACGGGTGCTTTCAGTTTTAGTATTCGATTAGGGTTTCAACTTCTTCTTGCCCCTTTCTCTGTCTCACCTCATCTCTTGGGAGGCAATTGCTTGAATTTGGTTTGTGTGTATGTTTGTGTATCTGATTCACAAACATACACACATCACCAATTTTAAAAAATTGTCTCTCTGATTGCAAATCTGTGGCTGCCGTCGTGAAGTTTTAGGAGGCAATTGTTTGGATGTTGATGTGTGTGTGCGTTTGTGTAGATACACAAATGCACACACATCATCCATTTCCAAAATTGTCTCTCTGATTGCAAATCTGAGGCTGCCGCACAAATTTCAGAATCACTTTTTTGATGTTAATGTGTATGTGCGCTTGTGTATCTCAAAGACACAAATACACATACATCATTAACCTCTAAAGTATTGTCTTTCTGGTAAGATTATGATGAGCAACAGAGTTCCATCTTGTAAGATTTCCTAACCCTTGTGATCTCAGAAAAATCTGATTATGTCGGCGGTTTTCTATATAAACCGTCGTAGTTATTTCAATTCTTGTCATTAAGTAGATCTACCGATGTAGGATAACAAAATCCAAGAAATAAATTGTTAAAAAAAATTCTTATTCAGACGGCGGTTTAAATATAATGTATGACGTATAAAGTGGATAAATACGACGTTAAATTGTATAATACGTCGTTAAATGAAAACCCCAACTTGGTGAGATTTAAAGATATCGTCGTAGAAATACGAGAAAGACGTCGTTATATTTATCTTTGCCGTAGTTGTACATTAATTTAATACGACGATATTTTGTATTTTACCGCCATGGATTTATTTGTAATTATACGGCGCCTTATACGAAAACTTGGTCGTGTTAATGTCTGGGTAAAACGACGGCTTTTTTGAAATCGTCGCCTTTACTTTCTACGTTGGTCGGTTCATCACTTCCGCCGTTATTTGTTGGCTATGATTTCACCACTTGAAAATCCTATTTCAATAAGACGTCGGTTTTTTTAATTAAGTACGTCGTGTTTTAGGAACAGCCATTTGAATCTCCATTTTTTAGTTGTCTAAGGTGTTATTACACGGCGGTTTTATAAAACCGTCGTCTTTTAAAAAACAACGACGGTTTTCACTTAGACCGTCGTGTTTTTCTGGTCGTCTTTTTCACTTTTTGTAGTAGTGCTCTTTGATAGGTAGCCCTTGCGTTCCTCAAACCAAAAGGCATTACAACATATTCAAAAGCACCTATATGTCCTGGACACATAAAAGCAGTTTTGTGGATGTCCTCTTCTGCCACCATTATCTGATTGTAACTTGCATTGCTATCCATGAATGCATTTGGTTATGAGCGGCTCTGTCTACCAACATGTCTACCATTGGCATGGGGTACTCATCTTTGGGAGATGCCTAATTCATGTTCCTGTAATCCAAGCAAACTCAGACTGCTCTTGTCTTTCTTTTGAGAACCAGTACAATATTAGACAACCAACAAGCATAAATGGCTAGTCTAATAAAACCTGCCTTGAGCAGTCTTTCAATTTTCTATTTGACTTTCAGCTCTGTCTCCATGGACATTCTTCTTCCGGCATGCTTGACTGGTAAGTAACCTTCTTTTATCGGCAATTTGTGCTCCACCAATCTTTTGTCCAGTCCAGGCATTTCATAGTAATGCCATGCAAAACAGTCCCTGAAATCATGCAAAAGTGCAATGATTTCACCATTCAATGGATCTTCTAGCAATGCACTGATAAAGTTGTAGGCCTAGGATCATCTTCTGTCCCCAAGTTTATTTCTTGCACAGGGTCTTTCACCTTTATACTTTCATGCATGAATTCTACCATATTAACTGCTAGATTCTGCATAGAAAGCTTCCCTTCTGCCCAATATACCAACAATCCATTCGTAATGGATTAGATTGTTGCAGCTCGATCCTTCTCTTGTTGGTTTGAGTTAAACATTAAAGATTTGGAGGTTTAGGACAAAAGACCTATTCCAATCTTCTAGAGAACCGGCCAGACCTTCTTCAATAAGCCTCTGGGCAGTGACAACATAGGGGCAGCCATTCTGATTGACTCCAAAGAAAGTAAAAGGACCAAGATCATCATGATAATACCTGGCCTCGAAACATAAGGCAGAAGGTAAAAATGGTTGTGGATCGACCTCTACTATCTCCTCTTATGCTAGAGGGCCAACTGTTGGTGTATAATGGAAGGAACACATAGGCTCTGATGGATCCAGTCCCTCCCGAGCAGTGCATTGTAGGTAGTAGAAGTGGTTCCCACTATGACATCCACATCTAGTATCCCATGAGTCTTGGTGATGCCCCCAACGAAATTGGTGACTGTAAGACGTATTGGGATTAGATCTTTCTCTATTTTGCCCTGCTTAACCAACATATCGTAAGGTAGTAGATTGATCGCTGCACCTCAAACTACCCTTACTTTAGGACAGGAGTCCCTCCAAAGTGTGCAGTGATGAACATGGGTCTAAGATGATTGGCCACCTTCTTGGTAGGTTTGGAAAAACACAACTATTCTGCAACTATTTTTGGGGCATTTTGCCTATTTCGAAAACATTGTTTTGTTGTTATGGCAATTCCTCCTCTCAATTAGCTTGCAATCGAAGCTTTCTTGGGATACTACATCCCCCTCCATATCGTTTTTTTGTCCTTCTGCTGCTCTAAACTTCTCTGACAAGAGAAACACCATATTGATGCCCAAATCACCCTACAACAAGCTTTCCAATTCTGCATCGAAAGCTTGAGTTTCTTCATCTTGTTCTCCTCTGTATTTCACCTGTTCTTCTTCATACTCTTCAGTCCAGTTCTCTTGATCATCCTCTTCAGCCCGATCTTGCTATTACAAAGGTCCCAACTGATCGTCTGAAGATGGTTCATAATCCACCTGTTCTTTTTCATATTCTTTAGTCCAGTTCTCTTGGTCATCTGCTAAAAGGAATCCGGCCTAATCCTGTATCTGTGAGAGCTCCAACTGATTACTCAAAGATGAACCTTGGTGGAAAGAGGATTCATTTGGGAATCTTGCTCCCTTCAGTTCCTCCAGTTGATACACTGTCTGTTATGCTTGAATATCCTTTTTCGGATCATTCTCGATTCTGGCATAATTGACTTTGTAAACACTTGCATGTTATCCTTGTTCTTGAGGAAGGTGTAGTATTGCCTCTGGATCCTCTTCCTCTGTGTTCTGGTTAGCTCTAAAGTTGGCCTGCCATTCTTTCCTGCAGAATACCACCTGCCCTCTATGATAGTTTCCAATGGTCTATCATTTCCGGGCATTTTAATTGGCATTTCCTTCCTTTTTTGCTCAGTTATCTTTCTAACATGTTGGGCATGTTTCTGATAGGTTCTCTGTTTAGCTATGTTCCCGGATAGAACCGAAACTGTGGTATGTTGGTGTGATGCTCCGATTCTATAAAAAATGCCCAGAGTATGTCGATTCTATTCATCCAGAGTTATTTCTAGCTCACATTCGCACTTGCACCTACTGCACAGAACTACTCCAACTGAGATATTAGCCTTTGGCCTTTGGTTCACCTCTTTTGTGACCCTTCTACCCATTTTAGTGCTGACTTCCACAATCAGTTTGCCTTTCTCCTGTTTTGGCCAGTTTAGGTTGACCATGTTCACTTGAGGTTGAGGAAAAGGGTCTTCTGTCACTGTAGGAGGTTTCTCAGCTAGTTTGAGCCTTCTTGCCATTATCCCTTATTGTACAACGTCCATGAAAACAAGACAACTGTTATTGGAATGATTCCAAGAGTTGTGCATATGTCATACTGCCTTCCCTTGAGCTCTTCCAGTTTAGGCAATTTGTGACGCGTCTCTATGGCCTTTTGTAAGAGCATCTCATCGAACCTAACGTCAACTTTGGTCAAATCAAAAGAGTAGATTTTGTTTTGTGCTGGATTGTCTGGTACAAAATCGCCTGTGAATAGTGGCGGCTTTTAATCCTTTGGCGTCTTTGTCAAATCCTTGCAACTGATAGGATGCTTTAACTTTGCCATTTCTGCCACCGCCACCTCCATCTCTTCTGGACTCTCTTGACCCTCTTCCGATTCCACCTCAACCAAATGGACTGATGAAGATGGTGTCTTGTAGTATGTACCTTTGCAAGAACATTTCTCTTCTATTGTTCTTCATTTAACAGTTCCTTACACTTGGAGGCTTTATCTGCCAGTTTTGCCAAGTCTCCAAACACCATTCCATTGAATCTAATTTTCAGAGAAATCTTGAGGGCGATTTGAGCCATTTGGATGAAATGTTTTTCTTCCATGGGGATTCTGCATTTCATTTTGAGCTTCCTGAACCTAATGATGAAATCTTGAGCAGGTTCATCTTCACTCTGTTTAAGAGCAGCAAGATCATTGATGGTGACCTCTAATCTGAATTCTAAAATAGTAGTCGTGGAAAGCATTTTCTATCTGCTCCCATGTCTGGATGTAATTGGCTGGTAAATTGGTGTACCCAGTAACGGCTTGTTCAGATAGGGAATTCCCAAAAGGCCTAAGCTTCAACAAGGGATTATTCTCTATGGCTAAGCATTGGACTGAGAATCTGTCTTCTCCATTGAATAGAGTGAAGTTTGGTACTTTTAAAACCAGATGGCAAAGGCATTTGATCAATGTAAGTCGAATATGGCTTCCTGTAGGTTGGTCTCTCTCCCCTCCTGCCTCATGATCCATCTCTCTAATCATTCTCTGTAGTGCCCCAATGTCGTTTAAAGCATTAACATGAGTTAGGTTCTGACCCTGTTCTATTCAATTCTGTGTGGTCTGGGTACTATCTCCTCCTTTTGTTGTTTTTCTTCTTCTAAATCTAGATGGTTTCTCCAGTTTGCTCCCTATTCCTGTCAAAGTTGGCAAAAGGGTTAACTCCTCATCTGCCTATTCTAACTCCTGCTAGTGGGGGAAATGGATTAGGATCCATTCTTCTAGGTCTATAAGGCACCACTATTGGCTATTCAGGCAGATGGCAACCGGTGGTCCTTGTGGAGCCTCCGGCCATGGAGTAGGTGGGAGTTCTAGCTAATTTTAGGGAGCCAGAACTGCTACTAGGCCTACTGGAAAAGCTGGAACTTCCTGTTCTTGGATGATAAGGGCTCCTCCCCTTAGTCCAGCCCGAGTCTCTGACAGTTCAAGTACTCCAACCATCTGTGCAATAAGGGGATTTTCTTGATATGGCCAGGCAATCCTGGTGGAGGTCCGAAGGGAGTTCTAGTCATTGGACTACAGCGTCTGGATTTGGAATTCTTGCAGCAGCAACTTCACGATCCTTCCTGAATTTTCTGTTACCTTGCCATTACATCATGGAAGTCATGTTGTTTAGAGTATCTTGGCTTCTCTGAGCTGCAACCTCCTGCCGAGTATAGCAACCTATATCTGATTTATCCTTTGGGAGTTTGATCCGGAACGTCTACTCATGGTACTGCCGTGAGTTGATTGCCTAGCATCACTCTCTTCTGACTCATGTCCTTCCTAGAAATCTGGTTGATCTCTTTCCATGGAAAAGCGTGGAATTTGGCTAGATGTTTTTAGGAGTATGTATACTGTGAGGTCCCACCGGGCTTGCCAAATTGTTCACCCGATTTGATTTAGTTCCTGTGGTGGTATGGTAAAATTCCCCATTGGCTTGAAAACCATTGGTGGTCAACAAGTCAACTTTCTTTGGTGTGTGAGTATGCCACTGTTAGCGGTTAAAACCCTAATAGACTTATGGAAAATAAATAACTTGTGCCCCAAGTTACTAACTTTAAATAAGTGATTGTGAATTTGGGTGAGGAATATCTCCCAAGTTCTTTTCTTGCCGCAAATGGGTGAGGATTTTACAATATCTCATAGTAAAAACTAGTAATTTTAAGCAAAATAAATATTGAAAAATACATCAAACTGCTTCAAAGCGAACTGCCTTTTGCACAATTTAAACAAAAAAGAACTACCAAGTCTTGAATTGTTGCCTATGACTCAGGCTAGATTGAATATATCTGTGCTGGATTTGAACCTCAACACCTTCAACTAATGGGGTTCAGCTGGAAATCAATACAAATGTGGAGATTGGCAGAGCTTTAATCAATTCTAGCTATGGAGAGGCTTGCCAAATGGGTAGAATTGAGGTCTCTTCACCGACGGGACCGGAAGTGGTGTATGGACCATTGATGACCTAGAGCTCTACTTCAGTACCTATTCTGCTTAATTGTGGATCACCTGAGAGCTATTCTGGTGATTCTGAGATGTCAATGCATCTTTGTAAATTTGTTGAGGTTTTCATATTATGAAAAACCTGAATTTTGCTTGATTCTCATGTGCTGAACCAATTTTGTAACGAGAGAAATCTCGTCTCCTTTGTGAACTACTTCCTTGATTTGAACTAAAGTCTGAAATCTGAGTTCTACCTGTTCTGTGAAAGACTGGATGTCTTTTAAACCAAAAAATTTAATTGCCTCAAAGTCTGAAGGCTTTTGAGATATTGTGATCTTGCTTGATTTTGTCAGTAGTGTGACTGAGAGTTTTTGTTTTGATTGAATTTTTTTGTTGTCTTCAATCCTGTTCACACCCTCTCATATTTATAGAGAATCTGCATGAGTGATTATACTGTAATATCTGGAGGACATATCGTTGAAAGGATCATTTGCTCCAGCACAAAAAGGGTGGTGGTTTAGTCTGACGAGAAAGGTCCCCATCAAGAGTCAGTTTTCAAGGTTGATTAGTTTTGACTTTTTAGACAACCCTCTTATTTCTTGTTTATCTCTTATAAAACCACTTTTATACTGACGAGAAATCCTCACGAGTATGGGAAGGAACTTGGCCTTATTTTCTGGCATTTAATGGTTGTTGGGAGTGGTTTTCTGGTTTAACCTTTCTACCAACTCCCTAGCATGTCCTCTGCTCCTTCTGTAGACGTCTTGTCGTTGGGGATCACGTGGGCTTTTGTGGAGAGAACAATCCTCCCCATTTTCTGCTGATTTAATTTCTGAATCTGGTGATCAACAGTGGTGATCAAATTTTGAGCCTTTGAGAAAAAACAAACACTAGAAGCTGGGTATTTAATCAAACCAATTAAATCTGGATTCTTTAAGATTAAATTACCATAAATGGTAATTAACCCTTAACTTGTGAAAAATATTTTTACAATTGGCTTGAAATAGTCTGGGTCTCAAAACAATTTGGGTTGGTTTCCAACTTTGGTAAAATAAGACCCAAACTTTGTTATTGATAAACCCCAGTACCATGATGAGCTGACGGGCAGAAATTAGGCCCAAACAGAAGCATTCTAATTCATATACGAATGAGCAATATAATATATTACATTTAATTGATTTTGAAATGAGAAATCCATGCTTTGTTAACATTGATCATTGAAAGAATTCAAATGCTTAGTTCACATTGTTTTCAAATGAGGAATCCACGCTTTGCTGTTGTCCACTATGGTCGTAAGTCTCCAAAGCACAGAGCAATGGCACAATTATTATCCCGTCCAGAAGAGCATGACCTTCAGCAATAAGCACATATATACCACAAGAACAAGTGCTAGCATATAGAGGGGAACCATTTGAATCCCTAATAACATAACCCGCCGAACAGTTTCCATCGAAACGAACCGAGCCATCAAAGTTGATCTTCAAATAGCTAGGAGCAGCAGGATTCCATTTGATGGTTGGAGGTGGGGGCGACTGGTTTGTCAAAATGACGCTAGCTTCCCAGAAACTAGCTCCTATAGAAGCAGCCTTGTGTATCACTCTAACAGGATGAGGGTTTTCTTGGTTGAAAATCTTCTGATTCCTAGACTCCCAAACTTGCCAGCAAATGAGAAGCAACTTGCTTAGAAGAAGCTCACTGCTACCACCAATTTGAATATTTAGGACAGAGTTTTGTAATCAACGTACTAGGTCACTAGATGGAGGAGGAGTAGGACTGCACACAACTCCAAACAGCACGAACTAGAGGGTAATCCTCAAAAAAATGATTTAGAGTTTGGGTTAATTACGGTAATGGTCCCTGAATTTGTACATGTGTTTCACTTTGGTATATTCTCAGTTATTAAATTCTATAGCCCTAATATTTTTACTCATACACTTTCGTCCTTACCGTTCTGTCAAAAATTTTGTTGACTTCAAGAGTCATTAGTAACTGCAGTTCTCATCTTAAACAAAAAGATGATTTACTAGGCTAATGGTCCCTAAATGTGTAACCAGTTTCACTTTGGTCCCTCAATTTATTGACATTTTGTTGAACTTAGGGTGGCTGTGGGTAGGGATGATGAGGGGGGCTAGGATGAAGCCCTAATTATGATTACTCTATGTTTTTAATTGTTTAAGTTATATGCATTCCTGATTTTATTGTTGAAGTCTTAATCATTGTTTTACTTGGTGATTGTTTCGAAATTCTCTTCTTGATCACCATTAGTGTTGTAAATCTATAGTCTATTTGCTGCGCAATTATGCGATTGATATCATATTGCATGTTTGGAATGCTTCTTCGGATGTAAGAGCTGTGAATTCATGATGCATACCCAGATATATTGTGGTTTGTATGTAGAAATATTTGAACCTATCGTACCAAAGGGTAGATTTCATCCTTGGAAGAACTTGTGGCATATGTACTCGACCAAGATCATATGTGTGAAAACCGTCAACAACTATCTGTAAATGTGTTAACTTGTTACTGAGAATTTGAGTAAAGAGTATTTTTTGTTTTTGTTTTTTAGGTCAAGAGTAAGAGTATTAGTGGTGGATTCAGATGCGTTTAAGGGTCCGTTTTATAACCATTGCATTTTCACTTTTTAAAAAAATTAGTTTTCAAAATCATCCTTAGTTTTGAAAACAACTTGAAAGTGTTTTTAATTTTCAATTTTTGTTTTCATTTATTTTTTCCTCCTTTATCATTCATCCAATTTTACATCACCACACATACAATGCACTCCAATAGTCAAAACTTGTTATTTGGGACCTCTCGACTTGGACTCGGCTGCTCAACTCTTGCATTTGGGTGCTCACCTAGTCCGAGACTAGGGGATCTCTTGCTTTTCAATTCACCAAAAATTAATCCTAACCCCAAAAAATTCACTAAAAAATACTACGGACTAACTCTATGTAACATGCACTTTTATTCTATAACTTTAAAGTCATAATTTGATCCCAAAAAAATTTTCATTTGCAAATTCCACGAACTGTAATTAATTACCAAAACAACTATTAAACTGTTTTCGATTTTTTGAAAACTCAAATTTGGGTACCAAACAAGTTTCCTATTTTTTGTTTTTTTTAAATGAAAACTGAAAATTAAAAATTAAAAATTGAAATGGTTAACAAACAAGAGTGTTTCTTCATATGTTGTTACATCCTTAATTCTTGAAATTGCCTTCTTGGTATGCAAAATAATTGTTTTGCTACAAATTTCACAACCATTCACTGCCATAGAACCGTTCCAACTTGCTTGTTTTCTTGTTTACCTATTTCTGTGACTTTTAGGTTATTAGGTCTCAAAATCATTCTTCAATTAAGCTAGTTAGAATTAAGGGTCCATTTGGTATCTTATTAAAAATATATATATATATATATATATGAACTCAAAAATCATTTTTTTTAAAATATGGTTTTTAAATACTGATTTTAGAATCTAGAGAGAGAGAGAGAGAGAGAGAGAGAGAGAGAGGAGCAGAGGGAGAGAGAGGGAGGCGAGAGAGACAGACGAGAGAGAAAAAAACTGTAAAACCTCACTTTTTTGTTTTCAATAATGGGGGTGTTTTTGAGTTTTTTTTTTTTTTTTTTGTTTGAGTTTTTAAAAATGGGCTTGTCAAATGGGTTTTTCGAGTTTTGGACTTGAGATTTGTTTTTGAGTTTATAAAATTGGATCCAAGTAGAATACCAAATGGCCCTAAGTTATTTGAAAATCAACCTCTATGGGTATGACCTCGTTCTTACTTTCTGAATTGCAATACATTTGTACCTTGTGAGTTAGTAAAATTGGTTTGGAATTAATCTGTTTTACGTTGTTGTATATTTTCATGTTTATGCCATATCTGACCAGACCCTCTCAACTAGGACACATAGGATAGATGATCCAAATTAAAGGCCTATACACCCTAGCCCGATCACTACGGCTCGCAACAACCACCGGTTGGGATTAGCCTTTGGAATCTCACATGTTGATTCGACTGAACGAAGGTACCTGCCATACCACTTCCATCTAGGGACATGTGGTAGCCCCTCGAGTGACGCCAACAGTCCCACATTGAAGTAATGACCCAAGGTGCTCCACCTCTTTCCTCTATAAATAGGCCTCTCGCTCCAAAGCACCAGGTAATAGTAATTTGGCACTAGTACCGTTACTCTGTCTAATTACGTTACACACTCCGTCCTTAAGATAACTTAAGCATTCGAGAGCTTTCGTTGAGTACCACACTAGTGCCTAAGATCTTCACCTTTGCTACTCCTGCAGATCCGTTCTACATTTGCTGCAGGACGCACTCAACCGAAGGCAAGCTCACTTCTAAGTTGAATCCATTTTCCAACATCAACATTTGAAAAACACTAGCTTGTCCTAGCTATGCGCATTATCTGAATTAAACTTTTACAGCTCTACGTGGAATGATCGCACTCCATATACATCCTAGACAGAGAAAATAGAAATGAAACAAGGGATCCAAAGGGAAGCCGATTTGACAAGCAGAAGGTTCTAGGCTAAAGTAACTAATATATTTAACATTAAAAGTTTAAAAGGGATAAAATGTTTACACATATTTAGGCTTTTAAAAAATAACTTTATATTCTATCCAATCAAAAAATGTTAACAGTTGGAGAGTACCACTTGTAAATTTGCTTGTGTTATTCTGAGAAGTAATATCTCTCAATCAATCTTAACGAAGCCTTGATTGGCATAACCTAACAGATCATGTTTAGTGTATGTTGCTGTTGAGGACAAGAAAGGCCCACCAAGTAGACATAACACCACTGCATCCCACGTGATTTTCGTACATGACATTGTTCATCTCCTTATCTGAAAACGATCTTAGTCCCACCATTGCTGGGTTTTCTCCCTTCATTAATTAATGCATGGTTTCTTCCATGATTAATATCAACTACCTACATTATACATGTACTGATGTATATAAGTATCTGTAATTCCACTTCTTTCTTTTTTTCTTATATCTATTTACATGAATCTATACCAAGTTTTAAATAGTGTCAAGGAGTGGCTTGAGTTTATTCTTACAAATTATAGTTTGACATGGTTGATATTTCCATACCAAGTTTTAAATAGTGTCAAGGAGTTGCTTGAGTTTATTCTTACAAATTATAGTTTGACATGGTTGATATTTCCTTATAGGGAATAATATCAATAAATATTCACTTCAATTATCACACATGGAATAATTATAACACGTGACTGTACTACCGTACTATATATTATGCATAATAAAAAATGCCGGTTGATATTTGGAAGGAATTAAGTTAGGGATATGAAATATGAGAAGGAGGTAAAGAATGCTTGAAAAGCACGTCTTTATGTTTGTCCCCAGGCCCAGCACAGCCATTGTTAAATTTGCCTTCAACATGTATTCAAGTCCAGCTTAAATATTGTTTCACCGTACGTAGTTTTCAAAACCCCAAACAATAAAAAACTGAGCCACAAAAAAAAAAAAAAAAAAGGATAGGATTATAATTGATCAAAATAATTGGGTGCTAGTGATAAAACTGGTTGGATTATTCCTCTTGCTCAAGGGAAATCGCTCTCGATAAACATTTCCTTTCATTTTGAAAGTTTACCTAACAGAACTTGTCATGGTCTGGTTATTAGGCTGGGAAATGTCTGTGCCCACTTCGTCCACCGCGGTTCAATATATGGCCTACAGATCTTGCTTGTTGTAAGGTGTTCCCTGGTCTCTATTTCTCAGAACAAGCAATGTCTAAACATAACCAGAAAATGAAGGAGAGCAAGCTGCAAAATTAAAGATAACTACCAACAGGGCTCAAAACACTCAACTGTTCACATGTATAAATGCTGTTTGTGTCGATCTATTTGGGTATTATATGATTGGAACTAAAAGAAAGAGGAAGTCAATGAAGTTTTATTCACCACAAATTAATCCAAGGCTACTGGTCAAAGCCTCGTCGAAAAGTGCTAGTTAAAGTTAACTTTGGTCCTATGCTTTCCTTAAATAACCTAGGGTTCATCTGGATACAAGGATTCCAAATCTAAGGATTTGTATGCATGCCAAGATTTGAATAAGAATGAAATGAATAAAACAAATGGATTTCAAATGACTCCTTGTATAGTAATTCCAAATTTTTTTAATGTATTACATCTAGTTATTTCAAATACATTGAATTTAATGTAATTGAGTTTTTCTTTCAAATACCTCCATCCAAATGAAAACTAAGATCTCCCGACGCATATATTACAAATGTGGGATTTAGCACGAAATCCAATTATGCAGTATTTCTACATGTCCGTCTCAAGAGTTTACGCGCAATAAAAGGGAAAAGAAACTATTGAGACGAATATTTAGAAAAATATTGGTTATAAAAGGAAAACTTTTAAGAAGACCATTTAGAAAGTACATTGGAAAAATAGATAAATAAATAATCTTTTTAAGACGCGCATAGCGCGAATGATTAAAAAATGCCTCTTGCACATGCGGAAGTGTGTGCGAAGTGGCTAGTATCCCTTTAAAATAAAACAAAAACTGCGTTCATAAATCAATTTTATTCATCTTTTTTTGTATCCCTCTAAAATAATAAAATTCACCTCGACTATAGGCTATAGCCTCCTCACCTTGGTTCGAACAAAAGCGAGACCCCTTTTAAGTAGCTGGTTGCCAAATTGAAGCAGATGACAAAACTGCATTAATGAATTTTTGGTCATTAATAAGAGGGTTTTGTCCAAGCATCTTTTCCACACTAGACCAGCAGGAGACATTGATGTTGACACTGTAAGACCTTCTTGCTCACGTAGAGAGTTACTACAAATTTAAGTCGCAGTCCAATTGCAGCACATGTCTAAGTATCTAGGTAGCACAAGACTGTTCATCCATCTGTCTATAAAGACCCTGACCATCAAGGCACTCTCTATATATGCAGATAGAAGGACTTGAGATTTGATCAATATTACATGTTGCACTACTACTTGGACTAGCTCAAGCTATAACCAAGTCTAATTATTAAGATCATATGGCCGCCATACCGTTCAAGCACCTTCTCCTTGTGGCCTTCATCTTGCTTTGTTTCATCTCTATCACAGCTGAAGGTAAATTATTTATATATATTTCTTCTTGTTTTGACACATAATACAAATTGCACAAATTAAGTCCAATTACTTAGCACTAATTAAACTTGGTTTATGTCTTGTGTTTGTGATTCGTCGCAGGACGAAGCTTGGGAGTGGTTAGTAAGAGTGCTGATGATGGTCATCAGAAGAGCCATGATCTTCATGACCCCTTTAAACAGAAAGAAGAGGTGCCAGATGAGAGCAATGATTTTCTGGCTATGGATTACACTCCAGCAAGTAAAAAGCCTCCAATCCATAACTAAACAAGCTGCGCCTTGAGGCGATTTGACGACGCCTCCCCATGACTCTCGCAAGCCTCAAAAACGCTTTTCAAAACCTTGGTATATTGCAGTTTTGTTCAAGCAGTACTAGCAAGTTAAGTTTTGCTTCCTAGCTAGCCCAAAACTCAGAAGAGTGTTAGCTTAGTCTCAATCTAGACATATATCCTCAATCCTCTACACAAAATATGAGAAAAACTGCTGAAAATACATGCTACCAGAAAATATTGTAAAGCTATAAAAACAATATTTATTATCTTATGGGATGGTGCTCTGTACAGGTCTTCTGTTCACAAAACCTTTGCTTCCTCCCAATCCATGGGGAATATGATGCACCAGTAGTTCATTGGTGAAAAATGTCCTTTTATCCCTCCCCTCAAAGCATTTTTATATATGCATTCATGAGCACCACTAACTAAACGGAACTTTTTTCAAATCTAAAGCAATATTAAATTCAAAGACGACAACTTGGAAAAGGCAAGTTTTCCAAACCTAACCAATATTTAAATCAAGTCTATCATTAGCAGCACTAAGCCACTCTTTCGAGATTAATTGTTTAATCAAGTTATATATATGTCTTACCAGCTGCTGCAAAGAGGTGTGTTCAAGTACATATTTCATTGCTGGTTGTTGATCAATGATCATTACATATATTTCACATCTTGGTTGCACTAAAAAAAAGAGTGTGCATTAATAATGTTCGTCTTCATACTTCAGTGGTTGTTCATGTCAACTATTCAAATGTTTTGAGGAGACAAAGAAAGGCGGAAAAAAAATTACGTGTTGTTGTTTATGTCGTGTGAAAGTGTTGTTGTGGTGGGATAGCATATAGTGACAGGTATATTTAAAAATTAATATTAAGCAATAAATTCAAATATGTTATACATTTGAACCGGATCACTGTGACAGGAATAATGTCATCGAATTTCTTCTCTTAAGAGAAAAGGACATAGTCCAATGATGATGTGTGCGGACAAACCTTTCTAAGAATTAATGACTGCATATTGGATTCGGGTCTCGTACGTAAGAACTTTAGGCCAGAATTTGAAGACAAATATGTATGTTGAGAGTATCTCATTTTGGAAGATGGAAGCTGTGCAATTGTCCTTCAAAGATTTTGGGCTTCTCTACTTATTGCCAGTTAGTTTTGGGTTGGATACTAACATTCTAATATGGTATATAACAATCAATGGTGGATCCATGAATTTTTCTTTCGAGGGCGAAATCAAATATTGATTAAGTTTTCAACTATTTATTTCACACAATCTGCTGGTGCTAAAACTGAAGGCACTTAGCTTAATTCATTAGTACCAATAATTACATGTTTTTTTAAAGCTAAAACTAAATGCAGTATATCATTCATAATGATATTAGTTTTCGATAAAAGCTTTTATACAACCACATTGCATAATATTAAGCACACCAATAAGTCAAACAAATTCATTAACACCCAAGCAATTGAGCCATAATCACTTGCTGGCAAGAGTGCAACATGTTCATAGACATATATGTGGGCAGCAATATGCCAATACTTGAATATGCAAGGTGTACTCTGTTGGATTTGCCCCTATCTCAGCCTCCTCTTTGGGGCATTTAGTCGAACATCTTGCAGGCTTTGCACCATGCTCCAAAAACACAACAAACCAGCTGGGCAATTTCTTGGGTGGATCTCAAAAGGAGGGAGGGCAAGCGCCTGCACTCGCCTATTATAATAATCCTAACATGTTTCTTCACCCTCCCTCACCACTTGCCTAACCCCAAGTAAGTGGGAAGCACAACTTAGAGAAAGGGCAATCGGAAAATTACTGCAGGCACTCACAATAGCATTTCCGAACCAAAAGATTTGGATACACAAGAAACAGCAACAGATTTGCGAGGATGCTACCAGCAGACAATACACAAATGAGACATCATTAAAATTCACAAATATTATAACTCGACTAAAATACAAGATGTCACATGTAAATGTGATTTTTCTCAACTCCATTATTGTTTGTCTTTTTTTAATTTTCGGTTTCTAGCTAAGAATTCTACTGTTGAGGTTGAATTTGCATGCGAGGTAGTGTACACATTCCAAGTTTTCCTTTTGTGAAAATTTCAAAATGGAGGTTGTGTAGTCCAACTAGCCTTGCTATGCGGACATTTCCAGGTCTCTCAAGTTGCAGAAGCCTATGGGCATTACCCTGGCTATCTTAAACCGCCTTTTTCTTGAACTGCATTTCATGTATCAGCATTTGAGCTTTCTGGAGTAAACTGGAATCCTTGGAACAGATTATAACCGATTTTCTGCAGGTGCATTCTTCAGCCTTCATTTTTTTCATAGAAGAGCAAGCTAGCTTCTGCAGCAAGAACAGCTTCCTTTGAAACACGACACACTTCTGAATCTGAAATAGAAAACCAGCATGGAGCAGCAGCCTCAAACTGATCATCAGATTCTTCTTCGCATAAATCAGCTCTCACGCTTCTGTAAACAGTGTAATGCCCGCTTCCAGCTCTTCCAAAATGCTCAACAACAGCAACAAGATGGTACAAACAAGGATCTTCGCAACTCTTAGACCACTGCACTAAGTACACAAACGTTAATATTCAACCTAAAAGTTTGTTATTCATCAAACACAACAAAAAATATATAATATATTTTTGTAAGTGAAAAACAAATACAGGGTTTAGATGCAAAACTTGCTCTTTTATGAGGAAAAGCAAAAGCCGGATTACTCTAAAATCAAACCATATACAAGGATAACAGCATACTTAAACTACCTGATCTAATCCTGAGTGCATGGTTTTTGAAAACCCTGCAGTTTGGGGAAAGCTGGATTCTCCTGGTAAATCTTGTGCATTTGCAGCAAATCGAGATATATCTGAAGCTAATTCTTCTGATATTCCTCCTCTCGTTAATCCATAGACATTATTATGCTTTCTCTCATCATACTGCATAGTGAACTGATTGGAACGAGTGCTGGGGTTTCTACTTTGTACCTGAGCTTGCCCTCTTCTCATGTTTTCTTCCCAACTGTTTATTTCTGACCCCCTTGTTGTGAACTGCGAAAGGTCCAAAACCAATGGAAAAGAAATACGGCCCTACAATCACCAGTACAGCAGCCCACTACTATGACATCTTTCAAACCATATTCCCAAGCAAGGAATATTTGTTATCAGGTAACATAAGCAAGAAAGAAGAGGGGTAAAAAAGGAAGGCAATGACACATTGGCGTACTTATATTTTAATCTGAGTACAGAAATTGGTGACATGTGTCCAATTATTTCAAATGCTATATGCATTGGCGTACATATGTTCTCATGGATCAAATAAAGTACAGCAGGAAAGTTTAAAATACCTGAAGTTTTACAAGTTCTCCAAATACATTGATTGAAACACGTTTAAGATGAATGCATAGAATCTGCAAGGACACAATCAGACCAATGGATATTCTTAGTGATTGAAGTACATAACTACGGTCTTTAGAGGAAAAGGAAGATGTCAGGATACCTCAATAAAATACAGAATACAGAAAGTGAGAAAACAACTAGAGCAGAGTAGCTGAATTATGAAAAAAAATTCCAAGAATCCTGTATCTTTTTTGCAAACAGGGTTATGTTACTGATGTAAGTCATAGGTAACGAGATCAAATAAACTAGTTTGGGTTGTTCTGGTCAAGTTTTTAGCTTTCCTCTAATCTTCTCATTCATAGTTTCACATAACCATGTGGTTCAATTCCCAATTCAGGCTTAGCTTTACCAACATAATTAAACCCATCCTACGCAATGTATCTTTTGTATAATTTTGAAGCTTCTGTTGATATAAAAATAATCTACTTTCATTAGATGTTTAAACATGATGACCCGTGATATTAAATATTTGATGTTTAAACCTGATGACATGTGATATCAGAAAATTTCATAACTATCAATAAACATTCCAGTCTCTCTTTGATGTGGGGTCACAAAGTGAAATGAAAATTCCTTTGTTTTTCTTTTACCTTCTTTTTCCTTTTTTCTACAAGCCAAATGAAGACAATAAGGAAAAGAAAAAAATATAACGGAATGTTGGATCCTGTTACTAAACCTCAAGAACCAAACATGCCAAGTCAATCCACTTTGGGTTCATGCATATTTGACAGTTACATTTACAGTAGCTTCCCCAAAATGAACGATAATAAACACATTGACCATAATTTTTTAGTTAGATTGGGCTTCTTTTGTCTTATGGAAATATCTACATCTCTTCCTACAGAATTTTCCTTCCTTTTTCTTTTAACCATAATAAGCTGATTCCAACACCTTTTTAGATACCCATGTCATGCCAAATTTCCTTACTCAATCTTTTAGATGATGCCTCAAGCAAAAAAGAAATATTGGATGAAGCAGCTGAGTTATTCTCATTATGGGTATTATACATTTTTTGTTTTGTGCACAGCAAGGATTCCACACAAATAAAACCAAGTCTTCAAGATGACTACCATGTCATGCCAAACAGTTCCCAATTCCCATTTATCTTTCTTGCGAACAAGAACTGTTCATCAGTGTTGACACCTGGAAAGTACCTCAGAGCTTATGAAAATAATAAAACAACAAAAAAAACAAACCTTTGGGCAACGAGCAATACTTATTTGCTTGAGAGTACATGAAAATTTATTTGACCACGGTAGCTTATCTAGATGAAAAAGTCTTCGACAGTCACAGGAATCTTGCTCAGTGCATCTCTTAATCTTTTCAATATCTGCCTGCAAAACAAGCACACACAAGCAACAATTAAGTATTTATAGCAGTCAATAGCTCTGAAAGAAAGGGATAAGAACCTCAAGAGCCAGACTAAGGCTAGCATAAGGTAAAATAGGATAAATTAAAAAAACAAAACTAGTATTGTCCCTAAAAAGCAGTCTGGTCACACATCTAAGCATGAAAGATGTTACTTAAGTGTCCCAGGGATGCAAAGCATTTATGGAATGTAATAAATTATGAAGGAATGTTTTTAGTTTTTTATAATGTAAGAAGTAGGGTGTTGGAATACTAAAATGTTACTTAAAGAATATCAAAAGAGGCTGTTACTAGTGTATTCTGGAAATTCTAAAAGCATGTTTAGGAACGAGTAAGAGTCAACCATAGTGTATTATATAAAAGGCACAGACCGCTATGTCTGCATGCAGCAACCAACCTGGTTCAAAATAATTTGAGGTGCCAAGTTTCTAACTATCCTATCAGGCTTCCCTCTATTAAACCTTTAGAAATCTAGGATCTGATGGTGTTTGAGTATCATCATTTCTTTACATAATGTGTAAGAAGACTTTCTTTCTTTTTTACAACAAAGACGAAAACAAAAGGACAAGGAAAGGAAAACAAAGATAAAGGAGTAACGAAAACCATAATACTGCTGCATTCATCATATGGTAAATAAGGCTATTGAGTTGCATACATATTCTTATTGGGGATAAAGACTATAAAATTACCTCATTTACTCCTCTAGCAAATAAATACTTGACCGCAGCAATATGCCAACAATGGTTACAGTGGTAATTCTCAACTCTGTCAGCAACAGTGAACTGCTTCAGGCAATCCTCCAAGTTACATCCAACCATCTAAATAGAAATAAATTAGATTAAGAAGAAAAAGAATTGTAAAAAGGTGACATTTAGTTTTAGAAGAGAACAATCATAAGAACAGAAGTTCAGTGATAGGCTCAAACATACACAATATCAAAGAGTGAAAACTTCAGTTCACATACAATTGTCTCACCACCATCAAGAACTGGCGAAAGAGGCAAACTGTGAAAAGATTCCAAATTCAATGATATCTGCAAAATAAAAGAGGCGAGATCTGAAAGATACA
Organism: Prunus mume; assembly: GCF_029339155.1. Classification (NCBI taxonomy): domain Eukaryota; kingdom Viridiplantae; phylum Streptophyta; class Magnoliopsida; order Rosales; family Rosaceae; genus Prunus; species Prunus mume. The sequence continues at coordinate 5,322,698 of NC_142698.1, read as the reverse complement.
AAATTTAATGATGCCTTAAATAAAAAGATAAATCATGGCTGAAGAATTGAACAGTGGCAAGTGAAAGTGGTATATTGTGAACAAATAACTTCATTTGCTAACATTTCGCACCTAAAACACAAGAAGACAGCCTACTACGATGACCAAGACTGAAAGATGCAAAATTCGAAACAATTTAAGGAAAATTAGGCATGTGAAATTCGCTCAAGTTCAAAGGAGTGGATTTGGAAACAGAAACAGTAGCACACCTACCAACGCCAGAGTTACAAATAATAAACTGTGCATATGTGCGAACATGAGATTAAGTATAACTCAAATAAGTGTTTCATAATATGAAGTTCCTTTAAAAAGTCATGTGAACCTGCGACGAACAACTTCGACATGTTAGGATGCTACCCAGAATTCCATCAAATGGTCCAAGGTAGTGTTGTTGCCATCTTGCCTGTTCACTCTGGTTCTCCATTCTCTTTGGAGTAATAATCCTACAATTAGAAGCAAATACTTCTACTAAAGAACATTGATTTGGAAGATAACAATCTGAAAATTCTTCTCTTAAAGAGGACAGAAGATGAAGAAATGCTTCTGCTGCATCCTACGTGCAAAAGTATTATGTATTAGACATTCAATTTTAATTTGCTCAAGTTGTGCATAGAAGGCAAAATAACACCTGCTGGCTTGTTAGATCGAAATTCTGAATATAATGTGCCATTGCAAGCATGACTCTTCGTGGACTTAATACAACTCTTCCTCCACCAACTACACGTAAATCTACAGAAATACTATAAAATTAATATGGTACACCTCATAGAAAAGCCAGAAAGTTATTAAATTTTTAAGACATGATGATATATGACTTCATTTTATGTCTTACTAAACAAAGTAGTATACCAAAAGGCATTTACATTTCCACTCAAACAAAATTCAAGTGATTCTAATAGGTTTGAACCTAACCTTCTAATAAAGCAGCCAATGCTATTGCAAGAGGAAAGCCAGAAACCTCATCCTCAACTGCTGAGAACTCATATTCCTCTAAAACCTTTTGAAGAAAGGGTTGAAAGTATGAACAGCTAGCCAGAGCCTGAGAAATTTTCAAGGGAGAAAAGAAAACCAACAATAAATCACACAATCATTATAAACTACAGAACTGCATTCATTTTGAATTTGGTATGAGAAAACACACAGACGCACATAATCTTCTCTTTTATGTTTTTAGAAATTATTTAACCTAATCAAAGGTATTAATCATGAGTCTGACAACATAATCTCTCTCTGTGTGATCGATTTCCATCGACTCAAACACGTATCAGTCAACGAACACTTCAGCACACGTGCAAGAATGCATATAATGTTCTCTTTTATGTTTTCAGACATAATTTAACCTGTCAGTGGGGCTGTGTTTGCGTGTGTGTGAACAATCTCATATTATTTAACCTGATCAATGGTGTTAACGTAGAGTGTGTATGTGTATATAACCGATTTCCATTTCCAAGCAGTTTATAAGACAGCAAACGCAATCAAACTGAAGTATTTGTTTTTCTGCTTTCCCTCCTTTGCTCTGTATTCTTAGAAGGCAACCATGCTACAAGAAACCACATACTCAAGTGTTACCTGTAAAATCACATTAAGAAAACAATTATTTCCAAGGTTTTGCAAGCCAGGTACCAAGCGCAGCTTCGGAGAACCATTGTCAGTCTTGGGCAGCCAGTCTAAGCTGCTTAGCCTGCTCAATTTCGAGTCTTTGAGAGCTAAAACAAAACCAGCAATACCCAGAAGACCAGCCACAGATATGTGAAACCCAGAAGATGAAATCAAGTTCGAACGAGAAAGAGCCTTAAACCCATGTTCGAATTGGCGAATCAAGGACTTCAAAGTTACCTCTTTTTCAAACTTCATTCTATCTCAATCTTTGGTACTCCGAATTTAGAGGACCTACACAAAGAGAGGGCAGAGACAGTGAACTAAAGAGAGAGGAACAAGAGTATTGCAAAACTGGTAAAGAAAACAGAGATTTCTCTGCAGAAACGTATATCAGCTTCTATGTGTAGATAAACAGAATGGTTTACCCTGAAACCCTTTAACAATTTGAGGTTGCCAGAAACCCTCCTTCTTTGCCTCCAATATCAAAATACTTTGCGTTTCTATAACTGGTGTCTGAACGTTCTCTAGGAGCCCGTTTGGAAGTGATTGGGTGCTTCACCATACAATAATTTTCATTAAAAATTCAATTATTATTATTTGGAAAAACACTTAGAAGTAGGCCAGTGAAAATGGCCCGAGCCTGATGGGCTGGCCCAAACTAGGCCCTATTTTTTGGGTTATGGTTTGGCCCGTTGTAAAAAGGATAGGGTCTGGACTACAATTTGGAAGCCCATAAACTGCCCTGTCCGCCCGATGTTTGAGTTAGTAAATAATATCTTTGAAAAGAACTTCTTTCTTTCCTGAAAAGTCAAATCATCTCTAATTACATCATAAGCAAGATAATTGACAAAATCAGCATACCATGGCTCTTTATCTTGAATGACAAAGAGTTGTTCATCCGGGAATGATTCATTGAGAGGCAAAATTTGTCCATCTCCATGGTTTTCATCAACAAGGCGCGACAAGTGATCAACAACAACATTTTCACTCCCTTTCTTGTCTCGAATTTCTAGGTCAAACTCTTGTAACAAGAGTATCCATCTTATCAAACGTGGTTTAGCATCTTTCTTGGTCAACAAAAACCTAAGAGCTGCATGATCAGAGTAAACAATAACTTTAGAGCCAACAAGATATGAACGAAATTTCTCTAAAGCAAAAATAACAACAAATAACTCATTCTCAGTTGTAGAGTAATTGAGTTGAGCATTGTTTAATGTCCGACTTGCATAGTAGATTACGTGTGGCAGCTTATTTACTCTTTGACCTAAAACAGCACCAATAGCATAGTCGGAGGCATCACACATTAGCTTAAAAGGCAAAGACCAATCTGGTGCCATAATGATAGGAGCATAGGTTAGTTCACATTTCAAGGTATTAAATGCAATCATACAATCTTTATCGAAGTGAAATACAACGTCTTTGGCCAAAAGATTGCATAATAGAAGAGTGATCTTGGAAAAATCCTTAATGTAACGACGATAAAAACCAACATGTCCTAGAAAGCTTCTCACTCTCTTCACTGAAGTAGGGGCTGCCATATTTGAGATAATGTCAATTTTTGCTTTGTCAACTTCAATACCCTTGCTGGATATTACATGCCCCAGCACAACACCTTGTTTCACCATAAATTGACACTTTTCCCAATTGAGAATCAAATTTGTTTCCTGACATCTTTGAAGCACTAGAGAGGTTAAGACAATTATCAAAAGAAGAACTAAAAACTGAAAAATCATCCATGAATACCTCAATAAATCTCTCAATCATATCTGAAAAGATTGCCAGCATACATCTTTGGAATATTGCTGGGGCATTGTAAAGGCCAAAAGGCATCCTCATATATTCAAAAGTGCCAAAAGGACAAGTGAATGTAGTCTTCTCTTGATCTTCCGGAGCAATCGCAATTTGATTATAACCTAAATATCCATCAAGTAAACAATAATATGCGTGACTAGCTAATTGCTCAAGCATTTAATCAATAAAAGGGATAGGAAAATAATCTTTTCTAGTGTCCGAATTCAACTTCCTGTAATCGGTGCAAACACACCAACTAGCTGCAAGTCTCGTTTGAACAAGATCTTTATGCTCATTTTTACCACTGTGATTCCAATCCTCTTAGGCTCTACTTGAACAGTGCTGACCCATTTGCTATTAGAAATCGAGTATATAATACCCACATCTAGCAACTTCAACACTTCAGCTCTCACTACTTCCTTCATGTGTGGATTGAGCCTTTTTTGTGGTTCACGAGTTGGTTTCACTCCCTCCTCCAATAAAATTTGATGCATGCACATGGTAGGGCTTATTCCCTTGATATCTGTAATAGACCAACCAACGGTTGATTTGAACTCTTTTAGCACCCTAATTAGCTTATCTTCTTCCAAAGGGATGAGGTCAGATATGGATGGTTCTAATGGCTCTATAAGAGGTGAAAGAGTGGAGGGATATGGCTTTAATGCTTCCAAGGCAGCCACCATCTCCATGAGTGCAAATTCTTCATCAAAATCATTTCGAGATTGACTCAAAATATATTGTAATGGATCATTGGATTGTGCCAGCAAAAACTTAGAGAAAACAAGTTAATCAAGTACATCAATCAAACAACAATCAATTGAACTAGAAGGGTGAGAAAGAGATTCAAACACTTTGAATTGTACAATTTCTCCTAAAACGATCATGGTGATGAGACCATTTTGCACATTTATGATAGTCTTTGTCATGGCCATAAAGGGTCTCCCAAGCAAAATAGATAACTCACGATCATGTATAGGAACCTCTTCCATGTCCAACACTACAAAATTCGCAGGCAAAATTAGTTTGACAACTTGAACTAAGATATCTTTCACTATACCTCTTAGATATTTCACTATTCGATTAGCAAGTTGCAATGAAATAGTTGTTGCCTTCAAATCCCCCAAACCTAATTGAAGGTACATTGAATAGGGCATTAAATTGATGCTAGCCCCCAAGTCAAGCATAGCCTTTTAAACTAGCTCGTCTCCAATGGTGATATTGATAGAAAACCTGCCGGATCCTTGAGTTTTGGTGGAGCTTTCTTTGAAGCACATGACTCACATTTTCATACACCATCACCTTCTCATTAGGTCCATACTTCCTCTTATAACTATTTAGCTCCTTGAAAAATTTACCATACGCTGGCATATTCCTAATGACATCAAGTAAAGGTAAATTAACATTCACTTTGCTTAAAATATCAAAAATTTCTTTAAATGACTTATCCTACTTGCTTTTGGCAAGTCTTCTTAGAAATGAGATGGGAGGAATGTAAGGTTTTTCAGCCTTGTGAAAATTTGGAGCTTCAGATGAAGAAGTGGCATTCCTTGTCGAACCTCATTAAATACTTTGTTATTTACTTTATATTTCAGCTTTTATTTATTTACAATACCCATTTTGAAATTCTTCAAGGCACCCAAAAATATGAAAACACCTACATGAAAGGGCGGAACTGTGTACAGCTGCATGGGGCTTTAGCCCAGGGCAGCTTTCGGCTTAAGTAAATTTTGCCCATAAGCTATAGGTTTTTATTATATTTAGCCCATCAAAACTAGCTTTAAAATATCAAGCCCAACTTTATGGCCCCAGAAAACTATACTTAGAAACAAAACCTGGAGAAGGAAGAGGATTCAAAATCGATGAGATTAAAAATAGCACTGGCATCTGGGAAAACTCATGATTCAGTCTTTGTCCGTATTTTGTCTCAGATTTTAGAAAAAAATTCGAGCAACCAATGTCTTGACCTGCCTCTTTACATGGTGGAAATAGAGTAAGCTGTTGAGACTCCAAGCACAAATGGCATCATCATCCAAGCTTCAAGCTATTCAAAGAATTGGGGGACTATTCCCGAAGATGAACTCTTTTCACAATTTAGAAAATAAGAAAGGTACCAAAGATGTCAATTATGACTTAATCAATTGAGTCCACATTACATTCTGTCTAATGAAGTTTGGCAGATTAATTCATTTCAAAGTTGATTTCTCTTGCAATAAATCTAATTCCGATTAATTCATTTCAAAGCTCTACTTCCGATTAATTCATTTCAAAGCTGATTTCTCTTGCAACAAATTCGGAAGAAACTATTCTCACACAGCTCAACAATATGGCCCAAAGTTTGTGACCTTAATTACTTTCTCTCAACTTATTAATGGCATGGTTGAAGAATACTTGTTCCCATCCTTTTCACGGCTTGACCTTTTAGCTATAGGGACAGTTTCACCGACCTAAGAGCCAATAAACTACGGTAGTCAGAAACTTCCCGTTGATTGAATGTCTATTTCAAAGTATGGAAGCCTTTAACTCTTCAACCACCAATTGTTCCAAGCATCAAAGCATTCTAACTTCCCCTTCTCAATGTCTTTAATTTAAATTATAAATGTTCTACTTTTCAATGTCTCCAGAACTAAAATTTCAGGTAGAAATAGGAATCAGCACCGGTTGAAAAGCAACACCAACTTCTAAAAACAGTAGATGTAAAACAAGAAACATAGTTAGAATGAGAATGCCAAATTGATTGATTGTATAAGAAAATCAGCCTCAGACATCCAAGGAAGGATAAAAGCAGCACAAGCTCTCAAGCCTGGCGAAGGCGAAAGCTCTTAGGCGGCCACTGCGAATGTTCTTGAGAAACAAGCCTTAGATTTGTCATCACAGGTTATTCAAACCAAACATACAGCACATTTAAATGGGATTTCAAAACTGTACGGAAATATAAATTTTGCCAAACCAAATTTCAACAATCTACGCCGGATTTTAAAAACAATTTGCAACATTAATGGAAATCCCGAAACCAAGCAGAAAACCAATTTACAGCATCAAATTTTAAAAACCAGAGGATTTTTGTATTGCAAAATCTCAGACATCCAAGGAAGGATAAAGCAGCATTAGCTCTCAAGCCTGGCGTGGCGAAAGCTCTTAGGCGGCCACTGCGAATGTTCTTGAGAAACAAGCCTTAGTTTTGTCATCATTGATTATAATATTTAAACATTTAAATTCAATAAAATAATCACAACAAAAAAACCAAGAACAACAGAGGTTTAAAACCCAGGTATCAAAAAATTATAAACAAAAATAATTAATTAATTAATTATATTTAACTGAAAATCATTGGGTAATTGAGATAAATTAATCCATCCCATCCAACAATGATCAGCCAGAAACAAACAGAAAACAGCTTACAAAGGTGAATGGAGAAAGATCAATTTGAGGGACCTGTTCATCCCCAAACCCTAAATCAAGAATAGTGGGCATGAACCAAATATATTTCTCAACGATAACAAAATCGAAAACCCAGAATAAAAAACCAACCAGTAAATACAGAATGCATTAAGAAAAACAGAGAAGCAGAGAAAAAAGTCTCAGACATCCAAGGAAGGATAAAAGCAGCACACGCTCTCGAGCCCGGCGAAAGGCGAAAGCACTTAGGCGGCCACTGCGAATGTTCTTGAGAAACAAGCCTTTGGATCTATCATCATCGACCGTTCATAATCACAACCCACAGACCAATACACAGCAAGCAACAGAAGAAAACAAGAATACAGAAACACATCTACAACAGATAATATGTAACCGGAGACGAAATCAGAGCAACCCAATCAAGAGGATTTTACAAGGTAGAAGGGAGGTACGAGGGAGAGGAAGGAGGAGGGGGTTTATTTATACAGGTCAGACAAGGTGGGGATTTTAGGGTTTCGTGGGATTAGACGGCTACGATTGGTTCGTGGAACAATCTTGACGATTTGAGAACTTTTACACGAAGGGGCATTTTTCGGATTGGGCTTTTATTTAGGGTAAACTACCGAATACCCCTGAACTATTTCAACTATCGAAATTACCACTTTAAATTAATTTTTCAGTTAATTTAGCCTCCATATTAAATTTATTCATCAATTTCACCCCTGATTTTGGCTTTTTCATAATTCCATCCAAATACCCATTAAAAATACCACGTGAATGGCACATGCGACTTCTGTTGAGGGTAATCTCATCCTTCTAATCCTCATACCCCTTTTAGCGCTCCGTATGCCCAATTCCCAAATCATACTTAGAGATTCGATTTGGGATTGAGAGAAAGAGAGATTGTGATTAAGAGATTCGACAAAACCCACCACTTTTTTACATAACCCACCCTTTATGACAGAACCCAACACCATTTGCAAGCATTCTAACATTCTCATTCCGCTTATGTTCATCAATTTCATGAACAAGACAAGAAATTGCAATTGAAGATAGGATGCATATGAACATACCTGCAGCTTTTACCGATCAAAGTATAAAAAAGAAAAGGTTTACAAAATGGAAATAAAAATAAAAGCCAACCCTTTTGTTGGCCGCCGCTCTTCCCTCCTCTCCGAACCATCGGCGCCACCCTTCCAAGTCATACAAAAGCCAGCTTAAGGTCTTAGAAGTGAAAGTGTATATCACAAAAAGCAAGAATAGTGGAAGAAGAAGATGAGCTTCAACAATTCTCAGGAACCCACAATACCTAGATTCTCATACATCCACTTTTGCTTCTTCTTCTTCTTCTTCTTCTGTTTTTTTTTTTTTTTTTTTTTGGTCGACAGAAACATCAATTTTTGCTTTATGTAGAAAATTTAAACCATGCCTTTTGAAGTGTGGGAGTGTCATTGAAGAGCTTTTGTTTTATTGAAGACATCTAAACAAGGATTTCAAATCAAATATAATTCTTCATAGATTAATTGAGATGCACAGGGTGATGAATTGACTTTAGGATATGCAACAACGTTAAAGGAAAATTCGACTAAGAGAAAACAAATTGATGAGTTTTACGGATGACACATTGCACATTGCACTTGCACATCCATCCATCAAAAAGTCTGTAGTTTATTTCCTTAGTTTTGGAGATAATTGAGGTCTTTAAAGGTCTCATCATTTTCATGTTTAATATAATTAAACTACTTGGCCTAGGACAACTATTACTCCAAATCATATTAGTAGTTGTACAATACTCCCATTATTTGTTTTGAAAACTAAATCAATTTCATAGAACTCTTTTATTTGAAATTGGGAATATGCACTCCTACTAACGAAAAACCTTGCATTCCTTAAGTTAAGTTCAATAGTTTTCTATAGACTCATGACTTATTATGGACTTGATTTCGATCTAACATCTAGCCAAGATGTCAGATCTTAGGTCTTTGGAAGGTGATTGATTTTATTACACGTCTTAACAACTTAAACATTCATGGTTGTTGGGCGTTAGACCCATAAATAATCCAAGTTATTGGACTTGATTATTCCTTCTTTTGTCTTCTTCAACGGGCTTCCACCTTCCTATTTACAAAACTATTTGAGAATAGAAGTCGTAAAGCCCAATGGACTTTAAGGGAGTTACATTCTTAGAGAGGTAGAATTTACAATTGAAATTGAGATAGGAGAGGCATGTAAGCCTCTATTTTATTTACAAACAAACTTTGAATAAATAAATTTACAACCATTAAATCAATCCTATTCCATTCATCTCATGAATAACGGCCAATCTCATAGTGTATTTGTATTCAGGGTCATAAGTCCATAATCATCCCTTCATCATTTAATCTAATTAGATAATTAATTTGGAATGCAATTCTAAAAACTTTTTATTGGATAATGTGGGCTTAATTTTGATGGAACATTTAAGTATGTTAATATGAATTATTCCTTTGATATGATTGTCTCGGTAAGATTTGAAGACTTCTTCTTTTAAATCTTATCCACTACTCTACATAGAGATTTGATCAATCATATCCTAGAAGTATTCTCTTTCCTTACTGAGTGTTCACCCGTTTTATGTGTGTTCCTGTGATGGTAGGGTAAAGTTTCTCATTACCTTGAAAACCATTGATTGGTCAACAAATAAAATTTCTTTAGTGTGCAAGTGTGCCACTGCTAGCAATGAAAAATCCTAGCAGACTTCTTAAAAATAAATAACTTGCCCCCTAAGTTACTGGTTTCTAAACAAGCGACTGTGAATTTGGGTGAGGAATATCTTCCAAGTAAGTTCTTTTCTTGCCTCAGACTTGTGAGGACTTCACAATTTTTCACAATATAAGATTGATAGTTCTAGCTAGAATAAATGATAAGAAAGTGAACTGTTTTTAGACGAAATTGTCTTTTACAAAACTTAAAAGGGAAAAACCAACTCCAAAAAAGACAAAAGGAGGGATGGACTTCCATTTCTGCTTGGATAAATGCTTCGATTCGGGCTGGATGAATATGTCTGTGTTGGACTAGACTATCAACAACTTCAACTGTTAAGTTTCAGCTGTAAATCGATACCAACGTTCGAGTTTGGCAAAACTTTAATCTATTTTAAGCCCTGGAAGGCTTTTTAAACGTGCAGAATTGAGGCCTCTTTAGTCTAGAAGGGGCGTAAGTGGTGGATTTGATGATTACTGAGCTAAAACTATACTACAGTACTTGTTCTGTTTGATCAAGGCTTTCCATAAATTTATTGAGGTTTTCATATTTGTAAAACCCGAACTCTGCTTAATTTGACTTATGCTGAACCAAATTTGTAATGAGAGAAATTTTGTTTTGAATGACTTATTTCTCTAAGTCTGAACTGGAGTTGGAAATTTTGATTTGTAGTTGGCTTCTTTCTTGTGGCTCAATGAGCTTGTGGAGAATTTTATTACTTATTCAGGATATCCACTTAAGTTCCTGTTGTGAAGCTGTTCAATTTCAACATGTTTACTCAAAAGCAAATTTCGCAATTGATGCTCTTGCCATGGGCTTAACTTCTCCTCCCTAAAGGAGCATGGACTTCCTCTTTCTAGTGTAAATGTTTTCTACTTCGACCTCTTTGAGCGCCCTTGGCCAACTAGTTCAACCTTTTCGGCCCTGATTGCCCAAAAAGGCTTTGGGCTGTAACTTTTCTTTTTCGTATTTAGAAAAAAAAAAACTCATGTACTAATGTGCCAACATTTGTTTCTTTTATATTTGGCCTCACATTAAATCTCATTTATTTAAAATCAACAAACAGCCAAAAGAGGTTTACCGTAGTGGAAGAAGGGTGTTGACATATAGACTAGTATATGTGTGAAAAATTCCCGCCCCACCATCCCCCCTTTTTTTCCACCCTTCTTGTAATTTAGAATAAAAACCAAAAAACACGAACGGAAGAAGGGTGTTGACATATAGACTAGTATATGTGTGAAAAATTCCCACCCCTTCTCTCCCTTTTTCCCCTTTCTTGTAATTTAGAATAAAAACCAAAAAACACACAAGTTTCGTGTATCATGCCAAATGAGTTGGTTGATGTGGTATTACTAATTACCTTATTGAGATATTTAGTCATATACCCATTCTTAGCATTAAAACTATAAATAAACCCTACACCATTTAATTTCTATAAACAAACTAAAAAAAAACCCAAAAAATGATAGCTTGCCCTATTAAATTGAATTTTGATTATTAAATTACTTTGATGTCCTATTGAGTGTTTTGGGCTTTTTTATGATGAGATTTTAGAGTCGAGTTTGTTTTAAGAAATCAATGACAATTTTGTAATTTAAAAGAAGTTAAAAGCTTTTTTGTTATGTTGTAAATAGGCTTTGGGTGTGTTTCTAAAGTCCATTTCATATAGGGTTTTTTTTAATAATAATTTGGGTTCCTATATTTGGTATAATAATGAATCTCCCTACTTTATTTTGTATCCAAGCTAAATGGAAGAAGTGATTAATCAAATGTAAGACCTTGGATGAAAAATAAATATTTTTAATTATGCAATAACTGAAAGTTCTATTTTTCTTTCTTCATTCCCCTTTTTCTTTCTTTTGATTAGACCCGTTCCTAAACCCCATTGCAATCAGTTGATCAAAATTCTGGATGTCCTTTTCCCCTTTTTTCCTTTGACAAAATGCAAATCCCACTGAAGTGTTCGACAGCGGGGGTTTACCTCTAAACCTCCATGAGCTGAAAGAGTAATGTCAACCTAATTACAAGCGTTGACTCCTTCCCAATAATAATTTGTAAAAGCAAACAGACAAAAAAAATAAAATTGTGCATATATTTCATAGCAAGGCTCAGCAGCAACAATATCATAATCAATGAAAAACAATTATGGTCAAGAAGTTTAGAAAAAGAAAAAAAAAAAGGGATGTTAATGAAATCATCTTGAGAAGGGTCCACTATAATGACTAGAGCTGGACCATTGCTTCGATTGAAAATCAGCAGCTGTACTATTCTGATCACTTGTGGCCGGTCTTAGGGGAAGCGAAGACTGAGTCCAAAAAAGTGAAGAGAAAGCAGGTGGTGGTGGCGAAGAAGAAGATGAAGAAACAGAGGAGGCAAGTGGAGAAGAAGAAGATGAAGAAACAGATGGAGTTGCAGGGGATGACAGAAGCATCTGATCATAAAGGCTCATAGGTTGCTGCCTCTGCACATCAACCGGCTTACAGTAGCTTAGAAGGTTTCTTGAAGCCTCATGAGAAGAATGCTGCATGGATTGGAATGCTTGAGAGTGGACAATAGGCTCGGTGGATGTAGCAACGGACAAAAGGGTATTGGAAGGAGCAGAAATTGTCAGTTGGGTGGCCGGAGAATCGGCAATCGGTGTTCGGAGCCGGACGTTTTCAGGGAAGTTGAGCTTGGCCTTGTTGCCCCTGAACCGGAGGGCGGCTTCGTCGTAGGCTTGGGCAGCGGCCTCTGCTGTTTCAAATGTGCCTAGCCACACTCTTGCAGCCTTGAAGGGGTCTCTGATTTCAGCTGCCCATTTGCCCCATGGCCTCTGCCTTACTCCTCTGTATCTTCTTCTTATTGGTTCTGCTATTTGGGTAGCGCTGTATACAAATGTGCTTGGAGGGAATGCTGTTTGTGTTGGTGGTGTTGTGCTTGAGCCTTCTGCAGATACTGGCAACAAATATGAAAAACGTTAAACAAAAAAAAGAAAACAAACGAACAGATAAAAACAAAACACAGAGGCCAAGAGAGATAATTCATCACTCTATTATTATTTTTCTTATGGTCTGGATTGTTCAAGTAACTTCATGTGAAAGGAATTGAACGCGTGCACGATTTTATTTCAATCAGTCAACCCTTGTAAAATCCAAAAGAATTAAGTGAAAAATGAAATTACCTCCTAAAACAGGGGAAGAGCTCTGCCGTGGAAATTCACCAAAAGCTCTACAAAGCCTGGTAACCGACTGGCTACCATCACCTTCCTCTTCTTCTCGTCCTCTCTTCGTCCCAGAATCCGAACCACCTACGCTTGACGAAATCAAACCACCACCAACATCTTCACTCTGTCTATTAATTACAAAACTACTCTCTGCAGCTGCCAGCTCCTCATCCCCAGCCACCACATGCGCCAAAGCCGATACCATGGCAGACATCTCTCTCTCCCTATCCAACCGCAGCAGCATTGACGACCCGGCGGAAGCTAATATTTCACTCCCTCCTCCTCCACCACCGCTGCCGCCCCCGCGTTGTCGTTGTTGCTGCTGCGGCTGTTGTGAAAAAACAAGGGGCTCATAGAGCCATTCTTCAATGCTATGCTCTGTCCCAGTATTGCTATGCCTTGCGGCACGTTGGTCTTTTTCCGCCACTTTTAGCACACACATATATATTATATATCCACCCAAAGAACTTAAAACACACCAAATATTGTAGAGCTGAGCTTAGGCAACGTCAAGAAATTAACAAACACAAACGCCCACCACACCAAGCTTAGCTTTGAACCGGCATCTAAATATATGCAATATTGCTGGACGCTCTACACACACGCATATATATATATATATATATATATATATTAATTAAACGCCGCCAAGAATATATATATGTCGGTTAAATGGTCTTTGCCGGAACCATCTTCATGTTGAAGAAATCCCATATAATATTAAATATTAAAATTGAATAGTATAAACCGTCTGAGAGAATTCGGTGCTTGCCTTGGCAACCGGCTTGATTTTAGAATGGATAGATATAGGAAGGAATTTTTATTGGGTCAAAAGCAAAGGGTGTGAACTGAAAAATTAGGAGGAGTTTGTCGTGTGAACCGAAAATATGTGACAGGCATTTGAGCTTAGGGGGAACCCAAGCCAATCAATCAAAATGACGGTTTCGAAATTAGTCGGTATTGGGTTACAAAAAGAGAAGCTACAGCCGACATAAATTCAGACAACCTTTTTCGCCTGCTGTTTTCGGTTTGGTTACAACTTGGATTAACTAGTTTTTAAGGAACTATAGTAAAGTGAAAAGCCGTTTTATTTTTTAATAAAAAGAAAGGAAAAAGTCAATGGGGGTGGGGGAGAGGTTTGACCCCTTGGGAAGTTTGAAAGTCTAGCAAACTTTGTCTCAGCTCATATGACATCAGCCCCAGCTCTGCGATTTTTAGGCCCACAAGATGTCACAAAACAAACCCATTGCACCTTGTTACTAAAAAGAAATGCTATTTGGACAGGGTGGTATAACTCAGTTAATTGAGCTTTTTCACTTTTATTTATGTGGGTAGATGTTTAAAACTCCTAAGCACCTAATGAATATTTGTGTAAACCTTCTCCTCCAATATCTTGTACAAAAATAAAAAATATTATTTGTACCACATTTACTGACAATTTCTCTAATATAGGTGAATTCTACGCTAACCACCTCTCTAATAGATGTGCGCTCCACAAATATAGATGGCCCCACATGCATTTGTGGGACACAGCTCGATTAGAGAGGTGGTCAACTATGCGATCTATAAATGTGATACAATTGGTATTATTGGAAAAGAATAGACTAAAATGTAGCAAGGTCCCTAAACTAAGAACCGATTTTACTTTTCGTCCTCAACTCCAAAAATTGTTATGGTTGTCCTCCAATTAGATCTCATGTTGCATCATTGGTCTTTCCGTCAATTCTATTAAGTTTTCTGTTAAATTAAGGGAAAATTGGCAAATTCATAACAAATATTTATGAGATAAATAAATGCATTAAAAAAAAAAGTAACTGATAAACTTTGAGATATAGGTTTCAGAGAGTCCATGGTTGCTCAAAAGGGCTGAAACAGAGTCTGCTCCTTGTGAGGATTGCAACTCTACCCTTTTGGATGATGAAATTGCGTCTTTTGGCGAGATAACTGACATGACTTGACCCAAATTTCACTTTGAAATATGTGTCGAACTCTATGCGTGTCCAACACTGGCAGTGCAGGCACACTTGACCAAATTGCCCTTTTAACTAAAGCTAAAAAATTATTTTAAGGTTTGATTTCTACAGAAAAATCGGCAGAGTCTCCCTTGTAAATTGCTCGTTTCCCAATAATTTACACTTGTACAAAATGCAATTCTTATATCCACAAGCGTTCAACATGCACAATATTAGAGCACACACACAATCTAACAGTAAATCTGTGTGGCCTTAGGCCTTACAGAAATCCTAGGGTAATATCAAAGCCTACTAATTAATTTAATTTACAAAAAGAGTACGGTTATAGTAGAATATCCTACATAAAGGAAGTGGATGAGTGGTGGGTGATAAACGCCTAGCGGTGGTGCTCCGGTACTCGATTACAACCTGAGGGTGCAAAACATTAAAAGCGTGAGTAGACAAAAGAAAGTTTTGCAAAATATAATATCAACATACTAACCCCATTGTTAAAACCATTTGAAAATTCATTGAATCCATGTTCTATATTTGTACAAAAATCAAGCATGCATATTTATATTCATATAATTGTTCATACATCCAATCAATTCATCAAAACCATTTGAAAGCATTGGAAAATAATAATTCCTTTCCACCTAGGTGTAGCCTTCATAAATCTGTCAATTCCATGATTTTTCTATTTACTTCCAACATTATGCCGTCAATTCCAAGTGTCATATAAGCGATACCTCCTCGCAGAACTCGGAAACACAAAGTTAATCCGAGCCGCATTCCTCGCAGAACTCAGGAGACACTTGGTCAACCAAAGGCAACAAGAATGGCCTTGGACATCATTATATCCGAAGGCAACAGTTTATTCAAAGGCAACATTTTGGGTACCTATGGTGGTTTAAAATTCCTTCCTGAAAAATTATAATACTGTTTCTCACTCAATCTTTAAATCATGTTACCATTTCCTTTTCTACTTTCCAAGCCATTCACATTTAATCATAAACAAAATTTTATAAACGCATTTGAATTCAAATTGTATGCTTGGAAAGAAAAAAACCATAAATAATTCATTCAAGATCAATTAATAAAACTTTTACTACATAAAATTCATTTATATAAAAAAAAAAACGTCCACTCACAGTGCGTCCGAGCTCGCCTTACCCTTCAAGGGTCTTTCCTGCAGGCTAGGTGGAGCCTAAGTAACTATTTAAGCAATTAAAATATTTAATTAATAAAATAGCTCAACCACAAATATTTAATCAAAACCCTGACCCCCGACCTTAAAGTGCGTGTGCGTAACTTAAGAAAGTTCCTAGGCCTTCAATAGTTGTGACAATTGGAATGGTCTGAAAAGACCTGAGATTGAATATACGATTAAATTCTTATATTAGTCAACCCGGTCCCCCACCCCCTCCCCCCCGGCCTCCGATTAATAATCCGAAAGTCCAACGAGTTCAACAAAATTTACTAAACACGTCCTGCAAGTTTGGTCTAGATCGAGCGGTTGGATCAATCACGATCGCACGATCGGACAGTCACCGTTTTACGTAATCATTGAATCATTGATTCGGAGTATCCGGGACTTTGATTCTCAATCTGTGAGTTCCTACATGATCCTAAAGGTTCCTAGATCAACATATTTGGAAATAGAGTCTATCCAACAGTCCGAACATATCGAACCCGAATATCGCATAATATGTAAAACTTCGTACGACCGTCAAACGATAACCAAATTCGAATATGAACATACTGTCGTGCTCGAGACAACATGGAGATCATTTTAGGACCAATTGGGCCACCCAGACTCAGCTCACGCTCCCCCGCCATACGCGTCGGCAGAGTGTGGGTGGTTTGAGAAAATCCCGGCAACTGAAAAATTCTCAAAACACATAACAACACTTATACCTACATGATCCGGACAACTAGTGGAACAACTTTTGTTCTTCGCCATGGCCAAAAAGTGGTCGAAGCTTGCCGAAAATTTGAGCCGAAAATCGGTCAAAACTTAGATCGTAAATCGAACTTCAAAACTTCAAAATCAATCCTAGCCAACCCAACCATCAACTAAGTCACGTTGAAAGGATGAGAAAACATACCTGATGTAGGGGTCTTTTTGTTCCAGCAGCCTGATGAATGGGCTTGGGCTGCCGTAAGAGAAAAACGAACCAAGATTCCCCAAGTGTTTGAGTTCAGAAACCAGGCTCCCAAAAGAGTTTTTGAAGAGCTTGATGCAACTCTAGAAAAAACACTCTTAGGTTCTTTTCACCAATAGCCAAGTGGACATAATAAGTTGTTGAGTGGCTTAGCTTGAGTAGCTTGTAGCACGGGAGCTAAGCTTTCATAAGTTTAGCAATTAGAGAGAGAGAGAGAGAGAGAATCGTGAGTTTCTTACAGAGAACAAAGGGTTAGAATAGAACAGAGGAAGATTAGGGAGATTTCTTTCTTAGAGAAAGGAGAAAACAGACAAGGAAGAAGATTGGGTGGCTTGAGTAAATTCTCAGTTGCTTGACAAAGCTTGGTCAGGCCTTTGATGTTGATTTTGTTGGGTAGATGAAGGTGCCTTTTATAGGCACAAAGAATCCCTAATTTTGTCTAACCTCCTTCTTCCTTTTTCTTTGCTTCTTTCCATTCAATCCTATTCGGTGAAATTTTC
The DNA here is from genome assembly GCF_029339155.1 of Prunus mume. Taxonomy (NCBI): domain Eukaryota; kingdom Viridiplantae; phylum Streptophyta; class Magnoliopsida; order Rosales; family Rosaceae; genus Prunus; species Prunus mume. The sequence continues at coordinate 5,305,312 of NC_142698.1, read as the reverse complement.
CTATCTAAGGCGCCTAGGTAAGGAGCCCTTTGTGGTTCCAAGGTTTTGGCACAGCTGGTCTTCTCCATAGGGGTGAAACGTCTCCCACTTTCTTCTTGGTTTTCCTACGGGAGCTAACAGAGGAAAGAAAAATGAGTAGAGTCTTTTGTCCAATGGGTATTCATCATTCCTTCATGGATTTCCTTTGGTCCCTGCCATGGCTCTTTGTTGACCATCTTGGGATTATGACGAGGGTGAACCACGATGGCAGATTTTCCTACAAGTTGCTGGGCTGGGCTTGTGCGTACAATATTGGTTTATTAACATATTATTTCCAGTGCCTAATGGGTTTTCGTCAAGTTGTTGGAAACAGCCTTTTAATTTTGGGCATTTTATTGATGCTGGCTTTGTCTAAGTGCTATGGCAGACTATTAGATATCCTCCTAAGGCATTGGATCATTTTCTCCCCTCTCTCATCCTAACCCATGTGTTTGGGATCAAGAAATGGGCTTGAGTTTTGGGGCTCCCAAGCAGCCCAAAACTTCCATTTCTTGGCTCATCAATGGGCCTCATGAAAGTTTGTTACCATCCATACCACAACGCACTCAAGCAAGGCCCGAGTATTTTGCTTGGCTTGAGCCCACTTAAGCTTGTAGCGTGGCTAGGTGTAATAATAATGATTTTTCCCTTGGCATTGCATGTCGCTTGGCGTGCTTGAATTTTGTCGCTTTGAAGATGGATATGACGCTTGACGGGATAATTAGTTGGGGCTCATAAAGCCAGTACTTATTTCAACTCTTAGCATGAGAGATTGCATATTTATTTGGCATGGCACGTGGTCGTTGCTCGTGCAAGCGTGAATGACGAATTTTGCATGCTCCAAACAGGGTCTTTTTTTAATAAGGTGTCGCATTGGGCCAGGAATTTATTTGGGCCCAACCCTGGATTTTTGGGCCTCAACACCTGGATAGATAAATGTGGTGATCGGAATCGTCGGAAATGATGATGAAAAATTCGAAGAGAAAACTGGCGATTTTTTAATCTAATTTTGGAGGCACAGTGGCGGTTGAGGAAGGGATGAGATGCAAAGAGGAAGGTGTGCGTTCGTTTGGGACCAGTCTCGTGGTCAACGGTGGCGGAAGAGTGAGATTGCTTGCCAAACAATGGTCGGCTGTACGAGATAGGTGAGAGATCGGGGGAGGAGGAGAGAGAAAGGGGAGAGACGCGTGAGAGAGAGAGACCAGTTTTTTTTTTTTTTCAATCTGACTTCAAAATATTTATGGTTGTGCCACTGCTCTTCCATTGATCGTAACTTTTTCTTTAAAACTCCGATTTGAGCCCATTACATGTCTACGAACTTGTATTGATGCGCTTTACGCAATGGTGCTACTAAATCCCCAAATTATTTATAGAAAAAAAAGTCAATTTTTAAATCCATTAAAATACTGTCAGGGTAAAATTGTCTTTTACTTGAATAATTTAAGAATTAATTACTAATTTAGGAATGGGATATTACAACAACCCACATAAGTGGCCGGACACGATGGTGGTTCCGGTGGCCTGGTTCATGGTTTGGGTGGCTAGGTTGCTGTCGTTTGTTAGTTTTATTTATTTTTATTTTTCGGCTTTCGATACGGATCTGCTGTTTCTGACATTGCGCGACAAATTTGCATTGGAGGTTGAGTAGGTGTGCTTTCGGTTGCTGAATCTGGGATTTTAATCAGTTTTTGAGTTGTGTGTTATACTCTCTAGATCAATTCAACTTCTTGTTGTGTTTGATCGCTGGAGAAGATTTATTCATATTCAACACCATAGTGTCTTTGTACTTGTTCCGTTCCTCTTATCAATAAAATACTATGGCTCTTTATCGAAAAAAATTTAGATGACAACGTACGTAGGTTTAATTTAGTAGTTTAAGAAAGGAAAAATGTTTTCAGAATGCTTGCACCCATCGATCCCATGGAGACGTGTGGGCAAGCAAAGACAACAACTTTATTGCAAAGGAGCAATTTCGGTTACATGGGGAGAAATTTCAGTGGTCTAAGTAACAGTGAACATTGAAATTTCTCTTCTTTCAGTGATTGTAACAACGAAAAATCTGGAGAGTTTCAAATGACACTGTCTCATAAGATGTGGCTTCTGTTTTCTTGCACTTTAGACAACTCCAACAATATGATTCGCTAGCTCATTGCCGACGCGCAAGCAAGCGGCCATGAAGATCAGGCTACTCATCAAGAACAAGTTTGAAAATCGATTGAGGAAGAGGAAAATCGACCCTAGAAGCTTGGATTTTCACATGGTGGTGGTGTGCTAAGAGTGGAAGCGAACGTGATGGGGAGAGAAGTCAGGTTCGATGAAGGAAGCTTGTCGAGCTCGTCTATGGCGGCTTTTGCCTTCTTGAGGAGCCAATCTCGGGCCTTTTGGATTTAGGGTTGCTATGACCATGTTGTGAAATCCGCATATTATGGTTTTTTTTCCTTTCATTTTTTAAATCTGTTTATTTTCTAAATGTTTTGGTTCTTAATAATAATAATTAAAAAAAACTCAAATAATAAGTCACGTGAACCACATGTGTCCATTTAGATGTTAAAGTACATGAAATTCAAAAATATTAACAGTAAGGGATAAATTGACTATTTTAATGACTTAAGGTGTTAAATTTACTGATTTTTAGCTAAGGGGGGTTAAATTATACAAGGATCATAGTTAAGGGGGTAAAACAGCTAAAAATCCTGTTAATTATTATAATATAGATACTTGTGGATTAAACCAACTAAATTACAATCTTAAGTAAATAATTTCAATGTAGTCCTCAAACTCTATTCAATTAGTAAGTTAATATAGTTCTAACTACTCGTTTTGGCTCATTGCACAATCTATCTCATAATTTGAATTGTTTACCTTTTTGATCTTCATTGCAAGATCATTCTTGTCAAAATTAGTTCAAATTGAAAAGTATTCGAACACACGACCTCATATATAGAAATAAATTTTTTTAATTATTTGAACTACAAACTCCATTTAATGTTATATATTTAAATATAAATTATAGGAACATTCATCGTTACATTGTTGAATTACCATCGCTTTTGCATGTATAGAAAAAAGAAGGAAAAGCATAGCGAAATTTAGGAAAAAACCCAAAAGAAACAAGCAGCTCTCAAAAACACCCAAACACTTTTCAAAATGGCAAAAAGGCCCATTATCTTTAGCTTTGGAGACATGCAAGTCCTAGAACTCTTTCCTCTGCCATCAGCATGTGAATATTTTATCTTCAAGCAACCAGGCCATGCGAAGCCTTTGTCACTTTGCATCTGTCCAAACTGCTCTTACTGCGCAACGACAGTACAAGATATAGTGTTTTGTTTCTTTATACATATTTCATAGTGCATGTATAGAGAGGAATCGTTTGTTTGCCATTAGTGTGCATGTGAAGTTCATATGAAACTTCAGAGAGATAGTATCAGATAGAGAGTTTTAGATAAAGAAGAACTCTTCTTCTTATCCTTAGCCATGGTAGAAGTCGGTGTAATTTGTGTATATAGTTTGTAACTCCGAAGAAAGAAGTACAGAACACCAGAGAAGAAAAAATCTCAGTACTTCCTCCTTCAAATGTTCAATAAAACTCTCTTTGTTCATACACTTTCCCTTATTGTATTTACTTATTCTGACCACTGTTAATACCGTCGTTCACTGTCAATATTTCAAACCACTGTTTATACCCGGTGATAACAGTAGTTCCAGCAACATAAGCAATTAAGTAAGTCATTTTTCTCTTTTATTCTTGGTTTTCTTAGTAGACTTCTTGTCCAAAATAGGGAAACGCTGTTCATAATTATGTTATTATCTTGCTAAACTGACGATCAATACTGTGTTTAAGCACTTGGTCATGTTTGATATTTGTTATAACAATAATTGGATGTCTGTCAGGGAACCTTTGAGTTCAGAGGACCTCTGAGTTTTGCTCCATAGCCCTTAAGTTGGCATCTTTGCAGTTCCATGTTCTAGTTCCATGTTCTAGTTCCATGTTCTAGGCATGGTGTGTGGTTGTTATTTTAGCCTTTAGAAAACCTTGACCGAAACCCCGCTTTAAAAATGATATCAGAGCTTTAGTTTAGCACCTTAATAATATAGTTATAACAGTAAAGTACCTTGAGGACAGAAGTCAGTCAACACAACTGATAAAAACCAACATTTTATAATCTGTTAAAATTTTGTTAAGTACCAGAAAACAGTAAACCGTTTGCATGTTTGGCCCTTGGTGGACACCTATTAGAATAAAAGAAAGGTTACAAGAATTAAAGAAACGGAAAGTAGAATACCAAAAAGAAATTAGGAATCTAGAAGAATTTATAAAATCACCATAAGTAGATAATTATTCTAGAAGAAAATTAGAAGTATAGAATAGCATAACAAGAAACCAGTATCATTTAGAAGTCTATAAAGAATCTATAGAAGCTTTCCAGGAGCATTTAGGCATCTTAAAATAAAAAAGTAGACTTAGATAAAATTTATGATAGAATACCTTAATTTAGAAATCAGTGAACAACAAAAGAAAAAATTAACTCTAGATAATAATACATTAGTTTGTTATTTTCCACAAAAAGAACACAAACATCTTTTACATAGCAATAGTAATCCCTTAGAAAATAGTATTATTGACCTTTTAATTAGTCAAGCAAAAAGTGTAAAAGTTGAACATAACAAAAATAATAGGATAATTCAACAGTTACTAGAATATTTTCAGAAAAATTCCTTAAGAACAATTAGACAAAACTTAGACTATACAACATCCCAATTAGAAGATAATAATAGGAATATCCAAAGATTTCCTAGTAAGAAAGAAATCAAAGACCTCATAGATCTTATAGATAGTAAGCCAAAACAAATAGAACTCCAGTCACTAGAAATTATTGAGCAGTTAAAATTAGAAGTGCAAAAAATACAGTTAGTACAAAAAACATTAACTGAACAAGTAGAAAAGTTACATAGTAAAATAGATAGACTTTTGGCTTAATGACATATTCTAAAATTAATAATAAATATATCAAAGCATTAGAAGAAGTTGGTCAACTAGATAAGGAACCAGTAGGTCTTACAGAATTTACAACATCTGTAGTAAGTAGTAATATCCCTATAAGACAAAATAATTTAATTATCCAATTAATTTTAAATCTAGCCGAAAAAGTAGATCAGTTAGAAGAAAAAATAATAGAAATTAATCAAGTAGTACACAATTCCACTTCTACACTACCTAAAGACTTAGTTGATAAATTAGAAAACTTAACCTTAGGAAATAATCCTCATAGAAGAAAAAGTAGAATAAATCCATTTGATAATAGTAAATGGAACTCTTTAGAAGAAAAGGAAAAGAAATAGTTAGAACAGAAGATATATACCCTAGTGAACAAGAAGCACAAGAATTTCTTAGAAAAGGCTTTGAAAAATCATAGAAAAATAAATATAATTTATATCAATTAGGAAGATTTGAATATAGGCATAGTATTGTAAGTAGCATCAGTCAACATGAAGTAAGCTGTATAGATAAAGAAGTAACTCTTAATTTACTTAGTAACACAGCAATAGAACATCTTAGAAAATCACATTATCAACAAATTCATATAGGAACAATTATGATAGGAATAGCTGGACTCACTAGAGCACAAGTATACATATATGATGACAGATGGGATAACCATCAGCAAGCAGCTATAGCTACAGCAAAAGTAGATCTTAGCACAAACTTAGCAGTCATAGGATGTATTCCAAATTATGTCATGAATATTAGAGAATTTAGTAAACACATTAAAATTAGCATAAGGACAAAAAATTATAATATGAAAGGCGAGTACAAAAATTTAAGCATCAGTCTTATGTATGTAGGAAAAATTTCAGACTGTTATAATTACAAATTTAATGTAGAATTCCAAAATTTAGTACAAACTTTTGGTAGTAAACATGTTAATATGATAAAGGCAAAACCAGTAGATAATAGTTTTTTAGAAGGAACAGAATGGATTTTACCTAACTTACAAGTAGCAAAAAATAAACAACCTGATAAGGCACAAATTTTTGAAAATCGTATAGGTGAAGCAGTAGTAAGATGTACTAATTATAAACAAATAAATGATATAGAAGACTTAGAAAGTGAATTAGAAGAAGAAATACATATGGCGTTTGATAACTTGGAATTAAATATGATAGAACATAATTTTGATAATATAGTTGATAAACTCATAGATGACATAGATAATATAGATGAAGAAGAATATATAGAAAAATATAAAACTTATGATTTAGGATTACATAGATTATCAGATAAAGAAATGAAAGATTTAATTTTAAATATAGGATTAGAACATATTTTAGGAGAAAAAGAATTTCAAAATATGTTAATAGAAGTAGAATGCATGCCAGTAGAAGATCAATATAGTTCATCTGGACCATCTGTAGCCCCTGTAAGTAGAACAGACCAACAAAATCTTAGGCAAACTAATGAACCATATAGAGAAAATAATGAAAAAACAGGTAGAAATGCTTTTCAACAAGAAGCATTTGGAATAAGAAAAAATAGAATCCCTTATAAAGGAATTGAACAAATTAGTTTAGCAGGAAATATTAAATTTAGATCATGTAGACCCACAGGATTGGGGAAAAACTATAGAAAGATGGGCAAAAGGATGTGTACATGCTGCATTAATGTTAGATTTTTGTAATAATAAAGATATGTTAGATTACTTTGAACATACTTTAGATGGAATGGTTTTTGATTATTTTCAAGCATGGAAAACTAAAAATCCAATAGAACATCAAGCAGCAAAAGAAATGTTTAATATAGATGCTTTTGTTAAATTAATTAAATATGAATTTTTAGACCATAATAGATTAGATGGTAGAAATGAACAAGAACAAATTAGAGCCATAAGAAATTTAGAACAATTACAAATTTGTGATTTGCAATATATTAGTGAATATACTTCAGACTTTTTCAAGTATTTAGGAAGAACAGGTAGAATTGATGATCTTAATCTGTTAGATACTTATATGACAAAAAATTAAAGACCCAATAGGAGAAAGAATTTGGAATGATTAGCAGAAGCACCCTAGGAAATTAGATGTATCCATAGGTGCAAGAATACAACATGTATATGATATATTACGAACAGAATGTAGACAAATAAAAGCAAAAAGACAAATTAGAAAACAGTTTTACATGAGTTGTAAAAATATAGATTTACCAAAACAGTATGGATGTCATAGGAAATTTAGGCAGAAGAAGCCATATAGAAAAAGCTATAGAAAATATAAACCTTATAAACAACAAAATAAAAATTTTAGAATACAAGAAGAAAATATATCCCTAAGCAATTTAGGAAAAGAACAAATAAACCATGGATTAGAAAGTATAAAGTACCTAATAAAAGCACATGTAAATGTTATCTTTGTGGTGAAGTAGGACATATTAGACCTAAGTGTCCCAAATTAGGAAAACAACCTAGAGAAAAATTACAATTAATTGAGCAATTTCAATTAGAGGATGATGAGGACTTAGAATCAATCTATAGTCTAGATGATAACCTAAGTGATAATGAAAGTATTTATAGTGTTAATGCCTTAGACTCAGAATTAGAATTAGATTACTTTAGTAATTCCAATAGTGAATTAGATGAACATATGTGTATGTTTGAAGAACAAACAGAGCATGAAGAATTTAAATATGTTAATTTAGGATGGCCTCAAGAATGTAATCCATGTAAGAAAGTAGTGGTAGAAAAATATTACACTAAGACAATAGTTTATTGTAAACCTTGTTTTAATAATAGACCAATAGAAATACATACAGTTGAAATAGATAATCAAAAGAATAATTGCCCTAGTATAGAGAAACAAAAGACTAGTTCATTAATAACAATTAATTGTGAGTTAGAATTGTCGAAAGAAAATAAAATTCAAACAACAGCTATGATAGATACAGGAAGCACAAAAAATGTAATAAAAGAAGAGTTAGTGCCAGAACAATATAGGCAAAAATTAGCTAGACCAGTAAGAATCATACAGTTTGATACAAGACCTGTATACTTAACACATTGTATTAATAATATACCAATTAGGATAGAAAGACAATAGTTTAATTTACCCTTAACCTTTATATCCCCAGTAAGATCATATCCCTTTATCTTAGGATTAAATTTCTTAAAAAGTTTATAAGGAGGATTTTTATATACGCCTCCAGACATTACATTTTTTAAGAAAGGTATAACCACTGATCAAAGTAATATATTAGAGTCTTACAATAGTATTAACATAGAAGAACAAAATTTTAAATATAACATGGAAGAATTATAAGAAATAAGTAAAGAAAAAAAAAATGAACAAAATAATCTAGAATATGATGATATAATATTTGATCATGAGTATCCACTTATAGGAAACATTGAACCTCTAGAAATTATGCAAATAGATAGACCAAAAAATTTAGAAGAACTGTTACAATTAGCTGAACAAACTAGAATTCTAATAAAGATGACCAAACATTTAAGAAGTATAAGTGGATACTTATTCTTATTCTTACTCTTATTCCAAGCTAATTGTAAGCTGAACAAGCTAATTGTAATAATGTCTAATTTTGCTAATATCTTATTCTTATTCCAATGTAATGCCATTTGGATTAAAAAAATGCACCATCGATCTTTCAAAGAAAGATGACCAAACATTTAAGAAGTATGATAATTTTTGTAGTGTATATGTAGATGATATATTAGTTCATAGTAAAAATAAAAATGAACATAGAAAACACTTAGAAATTATTTTGAAAGAATTTATTGATAATGGTATAGTTATAAGTAGAAATAAAGTAGAACTTGAAAAACAAGATATAGAATTTTTAGGTATGTATATTAAGTTAGGAATCATACAATTACAAGAACACATAGCTAAAAAAGTGTTAGAATTTCCAGATAAGTTAGAGGATAAAAAGCAATTACAAGAATTTTTAGGTTTATTAAATTATGCTAGAAGTTTTATCTCTGATTTAGGAAGAAAGATTGCAGCTTTGCATAGCAAAACTAGTAAAACAGGACAAAAATATTTTAATAGTGAAGATATTAAGTTAGTTCAAAGCATAAAACAAGATATAACTCAACTTAAACCGTTAGCATTACCATTAGATAATAATTACAAAATAGTTGAAACAGACGCATCATCAATAGGATGGGCAGAAATTTTATATCAAAAGAAACATAAAGAAGAACCAAAATCAGAAGAAAAAGTTTGTAGATATGCATCAGGAAAATTTAATGATACACATGCTAGACTTCCAGCCACTGACTTAGATTTTAGGAGTCATTAATTCTCTTGAAGCATTTTCATTATTTTTACATAATGAAATATTTACTATTAGAATAGATTGTCAAAATATTGTTTCTCATTATAATAAAATTACTACTAATAAAAAAGTAGCTCGAAAATGGGTCAATTTTGTTGTTTCTATTACAGGAAATGGATTTAAGCCGATATTTGAGCATATTAAAGTTATGGATAATACTTTAGCAGATATCTTATCTCGTATTATTCATTAACAGGTATGCAGTATTTTGGACCATCATCATCTGGTAGCAAAAATAATGGTACACCATCACTAGGTGGTAATCCATTAAGCATAAGTAATCAAGCACGATCAGTAGTAAATACTTATTTTTATAATGGAATTTCTGTACAAGAAGTTAGAAATCCTGCTTTAAAGTATCGTACTCAAGTATCATTAGCAGAAAAACAAAAAGTTCTTTTAGATAACTTTTGGAATGTTAGAACAAATACTGAAAGCATGAGAAAATGGTATGAAAAACTTATTAGAGCCCTTGAGCAAGAATTTGTGGCCTATAATTATGATTATAGAATAGCAAAACAACAACTTGCTTTGTTGCAGGAAAAATATTTGGAGCAAAAGAAGGAATACGATTGCATAGTAAAGCATTTTAGAGTCATTAATATAAGATGTCAAAATCTACAAGAGGCTAATAAGCCCACCTTAATGGAGCATAATCTACAAGAAAAAGAGGCTAACAAGCCCAACTTACTTGAGCATAATAGTGAATTTTCTCTTGAGCAAAAATCTAAAAATCCCTATTTTCTTCAAACTCTAGCTAGAGAAAGGTATAAGTTTTTACCAGTAGATGTTAAGAGTCATATGATTAATTTAGAATATGAGCAAAATACATCTCTTCAACTTTATATTCAAGCTTTTTTTTTCAATTTAAAAAGTAATCCACATCCTGGCATCACAATTATTACCAAAAATTGTTCCCATTACACTATTTACTTAGCCAGCATTAACATGATTGAATATAGGGAACTGCATTTAGAGCATAAACAAAAAATAATCGTAGTTACTCCAGCATTATTAGCACAATATGGTTATTTAGGGAAACTTTATATTGAAAAAGGTGAGCATTTAGCTTCATTCCCCCAAAAATTTAGAGAAATTATAAGTTTTTATCTGCCTCTCTGGAAAAATGTAAAATTAGATTTCACTAGTATACCCCCAGAGTGGTTTAAAGATAGCATTTACCCAGATTTAGCACATCATAGGATTGTTATTTCTTTTGATGAATTACTTAGTCCGGGAGAATTAGCACAAACAGGAATGCCTACTAAGCAAGACATCCAACAATACGGAGGAGCAATAATAGCCGAGCAACAGCTATTTAATGATGATCGTCTGACCCTCCTGTACTAGTCCAAGTTTATCAAGGTGTATTCAGAATCCACATCCAGGAGACCAGATGATATATATAAATACAGGCACTACATGAGCAAAAGTTTTTGTGAAATCTACAATCGGATAGCAGAACAGATTACAGCAGAAGATAATGACAACTCATACTGGAATAGCTTAGGAGAAGAAGAGCTACACAACATAGATAACAGGATGGATGCATGAAGACCACGTGAAGAATCCATCCAGCAAAACAGCCGCCAAATTTCTTGGCTCCATACAGCAGCAACATATGAAAAGAACAAAGATTTCAGCTTCATACGGCTAGGATCCCCTAAGAAATCTAGAAATGAATAAGGGCATTACTGTTCAACCACTTTAATTTTGTCATTCTTTATAAATATTGTACCCATTTTGGATTTATTTATAAGTCTCCCAAAACCATATCAGTGAGTGGACTTCGTGTTTGGTGTATATGTATCCACGTTGATGGTGACATGGACATTTGTAATTTGCTCCCACATGTACAATGACGGTGTTGGTTTCTCTCAAGTCGACTTGAGTCAAAGAATCACATCATAAGTTTGTTTTGTTGTCCTATCTCTATCTTTGTTCATGTGGTGGTGGATCCGAAATGAACAAACAAAAAGCAGGTTTACGCGTATAGGGAGCTGCTACTAGATCGGTCCACTGTTTGACATTTTGAATGCACGCTTCCAAAGGCCATTGCTACAGAGTTTGCAATGCGATAAGACCTACGAAAATTGTCAATGCCCGAGTGGGAAACCTGAGACTTCGTTATGGTGATGTACGGGTACGGGCACAGTCAAAACAGTCCCATACTCTTATTTTTTTTATTAGATAAAAATGATATTAAAGAAGGGGAAAATTAAATTTAGAATTTTGGATAAATATTTTTAACTACTTGAGTTATAAGATGATTGCAAATAAATTATTCTTTTTATTTAGAGGTAAACATGAAGAGTGTTTTTTTATATATTCTATTTTTTTTATATTTTAAAAAAAAAAGTGTTTACCTTATATCAAGGTTAACAAATTCATCACACGCCGATCATATTTTAAAGGATTAAATGTAATTTTGATCACTATGTTTTTATTTTCTCAATTTGGCTATTTTGTTTGACTTTGTTAGTGTTCTAAAGGATCCAGTTAGCCCATAAAAATAAATGTGTACTAACTGAGTTTGGATAAAAATTAAATGCAAAATAAAAAAATTGGCTCCAACGTGAAAAATGAAGATGGACCTCTATCCACCAAACTTGCCGGTTTTATTTTTCAACAGAGAAAAAAATCAGTTCTCATTTAGTTGGGAAAGACACTTGACAAACAAAATGTGAAAATAATAATAATAGGAGTTGGGAGAGTACCCTACCTCAATATCTACCACGTGGAAAAGAAGATTATCTCTTAAATTAATTAATTGAACCAATTTATTTGGCTAATTAATTGATTGAGATAATATCTTAATTAATATGATATTATCTTAATTTAATAAGATAATATCATTAATTTAGATATTATCCTAATAAAGAGAAGATAATATCATTAATTCAGATATTATCCCAATAAAAAGATATAATCAAGTCCGATTCAGTCCCTACAAATTTGGGTAAAGAATAAACTCATCATAATAATAGTTTATTCTCTACGAAGCCCTAGCCTCTTCTTCTATAAATAGACGACTTCATTCATCATTCAACGTACACCTAAACCTACTCCTAATACTGGAGAAAAATACCCGAAACTCTCTCTCCCTCTCCACTCTCCATATTTTCTCCACACGGCTCCAGCCACTAGACACGACTCCGGCCGCCCGGTTCACACCATACATACAATTCCGTACCCTTTGCTTAGCTATTGTTTTCCTATAAACACTCGAACTGACTTAGACATCGGAGGGCCTTTGGCCAACACCCCCCCAGGTGTGGTCTATTTACTCCAATATTTTTTTTTTATAGGAATCGAGGAAGAGAGAGAAGGAAGATTGAAGGTTGAAGGATTTAGAAGCAAATATTCTCCCACAAACTTTATTTGAACAAGCCATCACACTAGGCTTTTCTGCTTCAAACAATGAGGTAGAATATGAGGCATTGCTTGCAAGAGTGCCCCTAACAAAACAACTGTCGATCAAGAGATTGACCATGTACTCAGACTCCCAGCTGATCACAAATCAAGCCTCAGGCGAGTACATGGAAAAACATCCAAGAATGATCCAGTACCTCGACAAAGTCCAAGGACTTTTCAAAGAATTCCCTACTTTCACCATCCAACAAGTTTCACGGGCAAAGAACACTCATGCAGATGCGTTGGTGAGCCTAGGATCAGCACTGGATACCCAGTTCAGACACTCAATCCCAGTCGAACACCTTGACTGGCCAAGCATCGAAGAAATAGAGCCAATCGACTCAATGCAAATCAATGAAAACCCCATCATCGACTACTTAGTGAATGGAAATCTGCCAATGGATAAGTCCGAAGCTAGGAAGGTCCAGCAGAAAATAGTGAGATACTACATGCAAGGCGACAAGCTCATTCGCAGTTCATACTCCGGCCCTCATCTCACTTGCATAAAATTCCCTCAAACACTTGAGGTCCTCTGCAAAATTCATGACGGCGAGTGTGGCAACCACTTTGGGGGCAGGTCACTCGCCCAGGAGGCTCTAAACATAGGCTATTTCTGGCCAACTACGCACCATGACTCCATTAAATATGTCAAAAGATGTGATCGCGGCCAACAGTACAAACTGGTTCCTAACTTGCTCACCAAAATCTACATCTGCAGAACAGTCCATGGCCTTTCATGCAATAGGCCATCGACCTAGTGGGCCCTATGCCAACGGCACCTGCCAAGAAATAAATGATGATCGTCACCACTGACTTACTATACTAAATGGTTCGAGGCCGAACCTCTATCATCTACTAAAGAAGCCGATATGGAACGATTTATTTGGAGAAACATTATTTACCATTTTGGCTGCCCACAATCACTAGTTACCAACAATGGCTCACAATTCATCGGCAAGCAGATCACTGCATTCTTCAAAAAAATATGGCATCAAGCAGTAACTGTCTACCTCGAGATATCCTCAGGGCAATGGCCAGGCTAGGCATCCAATAAAATAATATTGAATTGTCTAAAGACGAGATTAGAAGGCGCTGAAGGGAAATGGGTAGATGAGCTTCCTGGAGTGCTATGTGCTTATCACACCACCAAGCAGAGATCACCTGGCGAAACCCCGTTTTCCCTCGCCTATGGAACTGAAGCAATCATTCTTCCTCACGTCACTGTCTCCTCCATAGGCAATGAAGTGGGCTGTATTGAGCAAAACTCTGAGCAGATGAGGCTCAGCCTTGACTTACTTAAAGGTGAGCGCAAGAAGGTTACTGTCCAAGTCTCCTCTTATTAACAGCGGTTGAAGTCTTATTACGACAAAAGAGCCAAGATTAGACTGTTTCAACTAGGCAACCTTGTGCTAAGAAAGACCTTCATCACTACACAAAGACAAGGGTCTAAAAAGATGAAACCCAATTGGGAAGGCCCTTACGTGATCAGCTGGTTCGGGGGTAGAGGAAGCTATACATTTGACACCATGAAAGGGAAGGGGATTCCATGATAATGGAATGCCTGCCACCTCCAAAGATATTATCCATAACACTTCCTTATACCTGCTCAGTCCCCAGCAGGATGACTGAGCCATGCACATTTCTAAAGAAGAGAAGCAAGTATTGCAAATTCCAGACTGTGCCATAAAAAAAAAAAACACACACACACACACACACAAGCGATTGCCCATAAGCAGCGTCCTTCGGGAGATACAGGCGGCGACGAAGCATCTTTAGAGAGACACACCTACAAAGAAGCTTCCTAAGGGAGACTCAGGTGCGCTAGGAATTTACTCTGGAAAGTATCCAGGTTCCTATCCGTTTCCTAAAGGGGGCATGATGGTCATATAGTTGCCCATAAAAAGCGTCCTAAGGGAGAAGCAGGGCAACGACTAGAAGCGTCCTTCGGGAGATGCAGCTCGCAAAGTAGCATCCTAAGGGAGAAGCAGAGTGCACCAGGAATTTCTTAAAATGAGGTCTCCATACTTCCTGCGGGAAGTATCCAGGTTCCTATTCGTTTCCTAAGGGAGGCAGGATAGTCAAGCAGTTGCCCATAAAATGCATCCTAAGGGAGACATAGGGCGGCGGCTAGAAGCGTCCTTCAGAGACGCATCTCTCAAAGTAGTATCCTAAGGGAGTTGCAGGGTGCGCCAGGAATTTCCTAAGGGAGTTATCCAGGTTCCTATCCGTTTCCTAAGGGAGGTAGGATACTCATACTGATTGTTCATAAGCAGCGTCCTAAGGGAGACATAGGTCAACGACCAGAAGCATCCTTTAAGAGAAGTAGCCCGCAAAAAAGCATCCTAAGGGATACACAAGGTGAGCCAAGAATTTCCTAAGGGAGGTATCTAGTTCCTATCCGTTTCCTAAGGGAGGCATGATAGTCGTACAGTTGTCCATAAGCAGTGTCCTAATGGAGACGCAGGGCAATGACCAGAAGTGTCCTAAAGCGTTTTCCAAAAAATGCAAAATACGCTGGAGTCCCTCAAGGGGGACCCTGGCTTTTGCCAAAATCCTAAGGGAAATGTTCATCCAAGACACTAGCCGGTTACTCAAGCAGTTCACAAGACAATATGCAAATTGAAGTTGAAAAAAATTATAACTAAAATTTCTATAGCAAAGTGACCAACCGGCCAAGTTCAAACAAAAAGAAGATAGTCAAATAAGACCAATTATTCTAAACAAAAAGTAGACTACAAAAGCCGAAAAGAAATAAAAGAGTCTTCATCTACTCCGAAATGCTAGCACGAGATCCCTAATCTACCGCCTTTTCAGTCCACCTGATCACCACGTTCTCAGCAGCTTCATACGCCTCGGTAGCTCCACACGCTGATCTATGACGTCTGCCACCACCCCATTAGCTGCGTCCTCCTCTGCTCCATCCTTTTCAGCTACCGCCTCTTCAGCCACCCGCTCTTCAGCTCATTCCATGTTCACAACATTAACCTACTTACTTTGCACACGGAGCAAGTTAGGACAGAACATCTCGATGTCTTCATCTCTAATGGCATAGAAGGGATCATTTCCATTTGTGCAGTCCAAGTAGCCCAACTTGTAAGCATCCATGGTAGCTTCGGACTTGGATTCTTTAGCAGACTTATGATAGGCACGAAATCTAGCCAAAATTTTGTCATAGCTATAAGAGATGTCGGCACTCTTGCACTCAAGATGGAAGTAAGCATCTTTTCGACAAGTCAAGTCAACAGTAGAAGAGTTAAGCTCGAAATCCTTCTCAGCAAGAGAACTCATCACTCGATATCATCGCCTCAAATCGACGTCCTTCTTCTCATAACGGTCCTCGGCAAAGCTTGCTAACTAGCTCGACATTCTTCTTCTCTAACTCACTGAGCTGAGTAGAAGAGGGCACAACAACAGACGAGTTCTAAATGGTCTCAACAACAAAAAGTACTCCTTTTTGAAGCAGATGAAATGTTGCTTCCCTTTGTTTTTCCAAAGAAAGACATGAAAAAGTATCAAGATCGCCAGCCTGATGGATATGATCAACCAACTTGAAGCAATGAGATAGGCTTGACTGGAAGTTCGTCTTTAGCAGATTTGACACTTCTACATCCCCTCCAGGACTGGACTTGTCCACCTTGGAATCAGCCGCTGATGTTGTAGAAGACCTTTCCCCAGGGCAGATGACTCTCTCGCCTTCGTAGCCGCCGCCATCCTCACCTCCAATGGAGCCAACAATGCTTAATCAATTCCACGCTTAACTGATCGTGACTTAACAACTCCATCGTGATGGTAAGCCTATAATTTATATATATTTTATGCCTCGTTTACTTATTTATTTGTTAATTTCGTTGGGTTAAATTGGTTGTTTTAATTGGTTTTGTGAGATTTGTGAAGGAACTGTGGAAATAGGAGAAAATGTGCTAAAAATGGCAAGAAGATGAAGATTGGAGATTAATCAAGTCAAACAAGAAGAAATAAAGAAGACCATATTTTAGAAGGAATCCTACTTTTATAACAATTGTAATTATACCTTAGTTAGGATTTCTAGGAGTCTTATAAATAGGAAGTTTAGGTCATTGTTCAAAGGACCATCACCCATCACCCATCATCCTCCATATTCTTACTCATAGCCTAAATATCCAAAGGAGAATACGAAGAAAGCTTGCGCAACCTTGGCATTCTACTTGGAGAATTTGGTGCCTTCCATGTCTTCACCAACCATCATGATTCTCAATAAGTCATTCATGAACTAATTTCTTTTATTAGGGCTACGATGTAGCCTAGCTATGAATACTCAAATTCTCTGATATTGTTAATTTTATTTATCTATACATGTTGAGTGCTTGTTACCGTTCTTAATGCTTTCAATTAATTGGCCACTAATTGCATGATTGGAAGAATTAGGTTGAGACCGGAAGGAGATTCCTAGTAAATAGCTTCTTGTAACAAGTACCATAAATTACATAGCCGACTCGGAAGACTAGGTTATGGTTTGTGTAATCTTTATTGTTTTCCACAAATCTTAATGGGTTCTTAGCTATCTAAATCCATAACTAGGAATAGAGTGGGTTGACTGTAAGGAATACAACTGATATAACTCGGAAGAGAGTATTAGTGAGGTAAGGGAAAACGATTATCAGCATGTTAGGCAATTAGAATTAACAAGCTAGAAGGATTTGGGTGGGATTAGCTTGGTGAAATCGGTGCCCTAGTGCTTTATCATCTTTATTTTCATACTTTACATTATTTCCTTAATCTCAATTTATTTTCTCTGCTTAATTAGATTTTAATCATCATAATTCTCTTTTTGTTTAATTCAAATATAATTAGAAATAAATCACTCTAGTATTTAATAGATTATTTGATCCCTGTTGGAACGATACTTTACTTACTACTATATTAATTTGAGCGATATTGTCCACTTGCAATTAATCACATCAAATTTTGGAGTCGCTGCCGGGGATTGACTTAATCTGTTAATATTAGTGCGTTTTATTTTTCTAGTTCTACTTTGAATATTTAAGTAGTTAAATTTTTATTTCCATTATTTTTCTTTAGTTCACTTTGATTCCTATTTCACTTTATTGGATTGTTGTTTCTTGTTTTTTGTTTTTTATTATTTTAGGGCTGTTGCAACAAAAAAAAAAAAAAATCGAAAAGAGAGAGAACAGCACAAAGCAAGGCCAAAGGATTAGAAACGGAGCTTCATAAAGGAAACAAGCAGCTCTCTAGTTCCTTTTTCCATTCAAATTTCTTTTCCTTCTAGAATTAAAGTTTCTTTCTAATTTCCTTTGGGTTTTATAATTAAAGTTTCTTTTCCTAATTTGTTTGGGTTTTATTTCCTTCTTTAATTCTATTGTTCTCTCCTTATTTAAACTGTAATAACCCAAACCCAAAATTAATATTTAATTATTAATTTATTTGAGAAAAAGACAAAAATACCCCTAGAATATTTTATTAGTTTAAAAGTTGACTTTTTGACCGGGAAGGAATTTGGGGATTTTAGTTGTACCGTTGCGTAGAGCGCGACGAAACGAGTTCGTAGACATGTAATGGACTCAAATCGGAATTGTAACGAAGGAGTTACGATCAAAAGAAGTTCAGTGGCATAACCGTAAATATTTCGAAGTTCAGATTTTATAAACCCAGATTTTTCTGGTTTTCGGGAGAGGACGAGCCGACTTTGGGAGCTGTTTTCTCTCAGCTCCGACCCCGATTCAGGCAAGACCAGTGCCAGACGAACCACCAATCATCCCTCTTCCAACTTCAGCCCTTCGCCGCCTCTATCTGCTGCCATAGTCGCTGGAAAGAGCCGCGAAATAGGCGGTGTTCGACGATTCTTTCGTAAACTTTCGCCGCTCGTTCTCCGTCATCCGGCCACCATTTCTGGTGATCCAGGTATGGAAACTCATCTATTTCTCGAGCCCTAGCTGCTGGTTGGGTAGGATTTCAGAAATTGCTAGCGTAGATAACTCGATCTTGGATCCAAAGTTTAGCCGAATTTCGGGTTGAGATTCCGCCACTTCCGGCCAGTTTTTGGGGTAGGTCCAAGAACAAAAGTGGCTCCAAATAGGATGTTTACCTAGGATAGGAGTCTTGAGCCGAGATGTTGAGATTTTCCAGCGAAGCGTTATCGCTTAGGCACCACGCGCTACCAGCGTGTGGAGGCGCGTGGGTAACAGGGTGGGGACCACAGTCAGTCCTAGAATGATCTCCTAGTCCTCAAGAGCGCGTGGGATTTCACCGAACTTAATTCGGATATCGTTTGAACCCGAACGGATCTCGCCATCGTGCGATTTCCGGGTTCAATACGTTTGAACCGCTTGGATTGTAGTTATTTCCAAGTATGTTAATCTAGACTTTTCCAGGATCGTATGGTATTTGATGATCGTAAAACGGAGTCGGATACTCCGAAAGGTCAGCCCTAGAGTGAGGTTTACTGATAAAACAAACCGATTCTGTGTCCGAACAGAGAAAAGAACTACGTGTGGCTTGATCCTCGAAAGGCGTAGGCAGCCTACGATTATCAGTGCAGCCACGAATCGAGTCCTCGGTTGTATTCTGTTTTGGGCATTTTGGTCATTTATGAACCACGTCACAGTGTCGATTTTAAGCGAGTTTCGACCGGATTCCAAAGTGGAAATTGGATCAGTCGTTTCATAAACAATCCTTTGTCCTTGTTTTGCAGGTATAACAACTTCGATTATGAGCATACGGTGAATGACTGGTACCTGCTCTTCAACTAGCGAACTAGTTGAATTAGAACCTGAGATTGAACAAAAGCTTCGAGCAATTCGTAAGAGTCAAAAACAAGATAGAGAAAAGAAGAATCAACAAGAAGAAGAAGAGATGGCCCTTGTATAGAATGAAACAATGGGAGACCTTGATATCCCGACAATTCCGACGTCACCTTTAAGCATCGTTCTTCCTGCAGCTGCCAGGAATTTTGAATTAAAAAATATCCACTTTAATATGATGCCTTCTTTTCATGGATTAAGTTATGAAAATCCTTTAACTCATATTAGAGATATTTTTAACATGGTTTCTAACATGGCTTTGACAGAGGGAGTCACCGAAGAACATCTCAGGATGAAAGTCTTTCCCTACACACTGAAAGATAAAGCTAAGATGTGGCTAAACTCCTTAAGGCCTGGATTATTGACTAGCTGGACAGAGGTTCAAAACAAGTTCTTGGAGAAATTCTCTTCAACTCAGAAAACTGATGCACTAAGGGATAAAATCATGCAATTCAGTCAACAGACCGATGAGTCATTTTCAGAAGCTTGGGAAAGGTTCAATAATTTTTTAATACAGTGCCCTCACCATGGTTTGCTTACTCTAGTTCTCATGCGTATTTTTTATAAGGCACTAATCGTTTCGAGTAAGGCTGCAGTGAATAACTATGCAGGTGGATCTATTAAGAACAAGACACCAACTGAATGTCAAACTTTGTTTGATACACTAGCAATTGAAACACAGCATTCTGATACAAGAGGTAAGCGTGCTGGAATTTATGAAATTGGTAGTTCTAATGCTTTTGCTTCTAAAGAGCAGGTTGCCACTATAACCAGTAAATTGGACGCCTTGCTTGCTATGAATGGGAGAGCACCAACACAAGAGATTTGCTCCATTTGTGCTGTTCTCGGTCATGCCACCATATCTTGTCCTCATGGGGTTGATTTTCCAGAATTTCTGCAAGAACAAGCCAATATGGTGAATACCTATAGACGTCCTAGCAATGATCCATTCTCCAACACATACAATCCGGGATGGCAAAGGCACCCCAATTTTTCATGGAGCAATACTCAGAATGTCCAAAAACCACCACTTGGTTTTCCACCTCAAGAGAAAAAATCAGTTAACTATGTCTACCACCCAATTTATGACTAAAACCAAAACCCAACTTCAGAATCAGAGCGCTTCTATTCGGAACTTGGAGGTGCAAGTAGGCCAACTAGCTACTGTATTGAGTGAAAGAAGCCAAGGAGTATTGCCAAGCCAAACCGAGGTTAATCCAAAAAATCAAGAGCATGCGAAGGCAATTACACTTCGAAATGGGAGACCCATCAAAACTGCTGTAGATTTGGACTTAGGAAAGCACCACCAACAGTTGAGAGATACGAAAAAAGCTGAAGAAAATAGCCTACCAGCCGCCTTAAGCTCAACCGAAAATTCAGCAACACATGCAATGAATTTTTCTTCTTAGACCAACGAGTAAGCATCCACAAATCTCACCCCAAAATCCTATGTTCCACCAATTCCTTTTCCACAACGCTTGAAGAAAAATAAGAAGGATGCACAATTCTCCAAATTTCTTGGAATTTTTAGGAAATTGCAAATTACCATTCCATTTGGTGAAGCACTGGACCAAATGTCGAGCTATGGAAAGTTCCTTAAGGACATCTTAAGCAAAAAGAGACGTTTGGACGATACAGAGACGGTGAAACTGACAGAGGAGTGCAGTGCAGCAATACAAAGGCAATTACCACCTAAGCGAAAGGATCCAAGGAGTTTTTCTATTCCGTGCACCATTGGCACTATTTCTTTTCAAAGAGCATTGTGTGATCTAGGTTCTAGTATTAATTTAATGCCTTTGTCTGTAGCTAAAAGAATTGGTTTGGGGGAAATTAAGAAAACTAATATTTCTTTGCAGATGGCGGACATATCACTTACATATCCTCACGGCATCCTTGAAGATGTACTAGTGAAGGTGGATAAATTCATATTCCCTGCTGATTTCATAGTTTTGGATATGGAAGAAGATGTCGACACTCCAATTATTTTAGGCCGCCCATTTCTCATTACGGGAAGAATGATAATTGACGTAGAAAAAGGTTCTTTGATCCTATGAGATGCCGATCAAGAGGTGGAATTCAAAGTTTTTGATGCAACCAAGTATCCCATTGATTCAGAGTATTGTTTCCATTTAGAAGCAGTAGATCATGTTGTTCGACCACAATTCATGGCGGACCACCCAAATGATCCACTAAAAGCAAATTTGATTCATGAGATAGAGGTAGTAGAAGAGCCACACGTGCTCGAAATGGTGAACTCATTGAAAACCAAGGCCGTCCCAAGCACCATTGCTGCACCAACCTTCACTTTGCAAAGATACTTAGAAGAAAATTGCAATCAACAAAAGGAGACCTTCGCTCTCCATGATCCTGGGTGATAATCATCCCAAAAGTCGGGCTAGGGACTATAAACCAAGCACTTGTTGGGAGGCAACCCAACTAGGTACCTTCATTCCTTTCTTTTCATTTTTTTTAAATTTTTTTTAAAATTATTTCTCTATGCCTTTACTAATCGTTACATGCATTTACTTTAAACATTGAGGACAATGCTTAGTTTAGGTTTGGGGGTGTGGAATTTTGTTGTTTATGTTGTTTTTGGAGGTTTAAGTCATAAAGAAAAAGAAAAAGAAATAAAAAAACAGATTTTATGTTCCAAAGAAAGGATTTTGTGTTTCAAAGAACATTTCTTGAATTTTTCTAGCCCCAAGATGATTGCAAACATGTTGCAGATGTGTTATAGATGTTGTTTTGGTCATTATATGACTTTAAAACCCAGAAAATAGCAAAAGAGGTTATTATGTTCTTATTTTGGTCAAAATAAATTTTTTTGCCTATTTTCCTTTTTGATGTTTTTCAGGTAAATTTGAAGCCATCAACATGTTTAGAATGGTTATTATGATGATTTGAAATAGGTTTGGGAGTCTCAAGTGGTTTACATGACGTTTTAGGAAGTTTGGAAGCTAAAAAAGTGGCCTAAAACCCAAAAAAAGGCTAGCTGCAATTTGCCCAGAAATATGAAGATTTTTCGTCACAAAAGGGTTTTCAGCGGCGGTGTTCATCAGATTTTTCGTTGCTAAAGGATTTTCAGCGACGGTGTTCATCAGATTTTTCGTCACTAAAGGTCAATTTTTTAGAATTTTCTAATTTCATTCCAAATCAATTACGATCCATTCCATTCGCGATCAGAGGTTTCTAGGAGATATTCCAGGTGTGTCCTCTTCCTTTTGATGAAATTTCTTTATTCCTAAGAAATTAGAACTCATAAATTCATGCATATTTGTTTGCAAATCACAAAATTCCTTTAACTTTTGAAAAAAAATAAAACTTTGTTAAAGCCTGT
Source organism: Prunus mume (assembly GCF_029339155.1). Taxonomy (NCBI): domain Eukaryota; kingdom Viridiplantae; phylum Streptophyta; class Magnoliopsida; order Rosales; family Rosaceae; genus Prunus; species Prunus mume. The sequence goes on along the minus strand of NC_142698.1, from coordinate 5,282,400 downwards.
ACTTTCTCTTACTAATAGTGATGTATATGTAATGTTTGATAATATTTCTTTAACTAAAGTGTTGCTATGAACGTTTATGCATCATAATTATAGCACTTCACATAGCCATACTTCAAGTATTTTGATGGACAGGGTAGCTATAGTTGGATGATTGTGGAGAAATAGGGGAGACTACCATTGTGAGATACTTGAGCCAAATTGCCATTTATTGAGAGAGTATTGGGAATTATTCTTATACACTATTTTCTTTCTTTCTTATTTAGATTGATCTCAATTAGGCTTTTGAATTGAATACTAAGAACTAATTTCTCATTTGTATGAATAATCTTATGCTTTCACTTTTGAGTGGATGAACCTTGAGAGATGATGTTAGGCTATGCATGTTCTAACCACTAAATAAAGCCTCATGTCCTACCCATTGTGTCCATCAACCCTTTGAAGCCAAACACTTAGCCTTTTATTTCATCACCCACAATATTTCCTTACCCTTTTCACCCTATTTTTAGCCATACCCTATAACTTGGGATATGCCATGACACATGAAGACAAGGATGAAGGTTAAGCTCTACATCAACAAAAGACGTGGAGTGTACCGAGGAAATATGTGCTCAAAGTTCAAGAAAAAGAAAAGAAAAAGAAAAAAAGAAGATATATATTAAAAAAAAAAAAAAGAGAAAAAGAACAAGAAAAAAAGTGAAGCATATCAAAAATCCTGGACGCCTTTGTGAAATAAATTTGAAGAGCCAAGCCTTATGACACGATAAATGTCTTGGTATGTCTCAAGTTCTAGTATCTCCTATCCTTCTTTCATAACCCATAACCTAGCCCCTCATTACAACCATAGTAAAGACCTAACGGATCTTTGGGGACTTCTTACTCGGAAGTGGAGGTATGTACTTCATCTGTGGTTCTTAGTATTTGATTTCCTGTCCATGAGATCTATTTTCAGAAATTGCCTTTTATTCATTTTGGATGCATATGTGTCTTACATTTTGATTTCTTTACCTAACTCCATTCACATATGCTGGCTAAGAGTGCAACCCTAGGTTCTGTGAGAAAATTGAGAGTTATCCAGTGAGGCCTAGAGTCGAGGCGAATTTGTACACATGCCAAGTGTGGTTATCTTTAAGTTCGAGTACTTGGAGTATTGGCTTTACACTTACACTATGGTGCATTTTATTTGTAGTGGCATAACTTTAGTTTTTGAATTGTGATTGACATTCATTGGGTATTATTAGTTTGTTGGAAGTATTGCTTTAACGAATTTGTTTTGCAAGGAGCGTTTGTGGGTGTCATGACTGGTAAACTCTCAGGAGACACAACTCCTCTTGCTAGGGACACCTAGAGGTTTAAAGGCTTGTGGCACATGCTATGAAACGACCTGACCCAAATTCCACTTTGGAATCCGGGTCGAATCCTGTGCAAAATTGACACCTAGTGCCTGTGGGTCGTAAATGACCAAAATGCCCTGGAAGGCGATAACACAAACTCGGGGCCCTATCTCGTGGCTGCACTGTAATCAGTAGGCTGCCTACGTACCCTTCGAGGATCAAGCCACACGTAGTTCTTTCCTCTGTTCCGGACCTATAACTGGTTTGTTTTATCAGTAAACTCCACTCTAGGGCTGACATTTCTGGAGTATCCGGGACTCCGTTTTACGATCCGTCAAATACTATACGATCCTGGAATTACCTAGATCAACATACTTGAAAATAACTACGATCAAACGGTTCAAACATAGTGAACCCGGAAATCGCACAGTAGGCGAGATCCGTTCGGGGTTCAAACGATATCCGAATTAAGATCCGCGAAATCCTACGCGCTCATGAGGACTAGGAGATCATTCTAGGACTGACTGTGGTCCCCATCTTACTGCCCACGCGCCGCCACACGCGCTGGCAGCGCGTGGTGCATAAAGCGATAACGCTTCGCCGGAAAATCTCAACATCTCGGCTCAAGACTCCTATCCTAGGTAAAACACCCTATTTGGAGCCACTTTTGTTCTTGGACCAACCCCAAAAAGTGGCCGGAAATGGCCGAAACAGTGACTCGAAAACCGGCTGAAACCTAACTCGTAAATCGAGCTATTTACGCTAGAAATTTCCGAAATCCTACCCAACCAGCAGCTAGAGCATGAAAAATAGCTAGAAAACCATACCTCACTCGTCCGATTTGGTGGCCGGACGACGGAGAACGAACGCTTGGAAGTTCTGTCAAAAACTATCCAGCGCCGCCTGTTTCGTGGCTGTTTCCGGCGACTATGGCGGCGGATAATGGCGGCGAAGGGCTGGCGTTGGAAGAGGGAAGTTTCGTGGTTCATTTGGCACTGGTATTGCCTGAATCGGGGGTCGGAGCTGAGAGAAATCACCTCAGAAAGTTGGCTCCTCCTCTGCCCGAAACCCAGAAAAAATCTGGGTTTATAAAACTGAACTTCGAAATATTTACGGTTATGCCACTGAACTTCTTTTGATCGTAACTCCTTCGTTACAATTCCGATTTGAGTCCACTACAAGTCTACGAACTCGTTTCGTCGCGCTCTATGCAACGGTACAACTAAAATCCCCAAATTCCTTCCCGGTCAAAAAGTCAACTTTTAAACTAATAAAATATTCTAGGGGTATTTTAGTCTTTTTCTCAAATAAATTAATAGTTAAATATTAATTTTAGGTTTGGGTTGTTACATGCTAAGTGCCATCGAGATTACCTGCGAAAGTGGTTTAGTTTAGTTTGTTTGTTTTATTTTATTTTTTTGATTTTCAGTTTTGCTTGAGGACTAGCAAAAGATAGGTTTGGGGGTATTTGATAAGCCTATAATTTATATATATTTTATGCCTCGTTTACTTATTTATTTGTTAATTTTCTTGGGTTAAATTGGTTGTTTTAATTGGTTTTGTGAGATTTGTGAAGGAACTGTGGAAATAGGAGAAAGTGTGCTAAAAATGGCAAGAAGATGAAGATTGGAGATTAATCAAGTCAAACAAGAAGAAATAAAGAAGACCCTATTTTAGAAGGAATCCTACTTTTATAACAATTGTAATTATACCTTAGTTAGGATTTCTAGGAGTCTTATAAATAGGAAGTTTAGGTCATTGTTCAAAGGACCATCACCCATCACCCATCATCCTCCATATTCTTACTCATAGCCTAAATATCCAAAGGAGAATACGAAGAAAGCTTGCGCAACTTTGGCATTCTACTTGGAGAATTCGGTGCCTTCCATGTCTTCATCAACCATCATGATTCTCAATAAGTCCTTCATAAACTAATTTCTTTTACTAGGGCTACGATGTAGCCTAGCTATGAATACTCAAATTCTTTGATATTGTTAATTTTATTTATCTATACATGTTGAGTGCTTGTTACCGTTCTTAATGCTTTCAATTAATTGGCCACTAATTGCATGATTGGAAGAATTAGGTTGAGACCGGAAGGAGATTCCTAGTAAATAGCTTATTGTAACAAGTACCATAAATTACATAGCCGACTCGGAAGACTAGGTTATGGTTTGTGTAATCTTTATTGTTTTCCACAAATCTTAATGGGTTCTTAGCTATCTAAATCCATAACTAGGAATAGAGTGGGTTGACTGTAAGGAATACAACTGATATAGCTCGGAAGAGAGTATTAGTGAGGTAAGGGAAAACGATTATCAGCATGTTAGGCGATTAGAATTAATAAGCTAGAAGGATTTGGGTGGGATTAGCTAGGTGAAATCGGTGCCCTAGTGCTTTATCATCTTTATTTTCATATTTTACATTATTTCCTTAATCTCAATTTATTTTGTTTGCTTAATTAGATTTTAATCATCATAATTCTCTTTTCGTTTAATTCAAATATAATTAGAAATAAATCACTCTTGTATTTAATAGATTATTTGATCCCTGTTGGAACGATACTCTACTTACTACTATATTAATTTGAGCGATATTGTCCACTTGCAATTAATCACATCAATGGTTGGGCGGATGAGCAGTCCTCCCAGTTTGATCTATCCATACTTGTGCAGACGACTCGAACCTCGGAGAGCAATATCATAATCTCTTTTCCTCTCAGCAGGTGAACAAGTTCGTGAGTGGACTACTTCGCGGAGCATATCACAGTCTCCAAGCTTGTCTACAGGAGGCTTGAATGGAACATCCCGAATATTGTGCATACCTCCAATCTTCTTGTTATCTGCACCAACGAGATGTTCAACCCTAGTTGATGACAGGGGAATAGCTTCTACTTAAGTCTTCTTAGCATAAGGGATCCTTGGCTTCTTCCTCAACGGGGACACATCCTTTGCCGACAAAGTTGCAACTTCATTTCTTGAAGACTTGACATCAGTCTTCCTATTTATGGGGGGTTGGCAAAACAATCCTCCTGCCCAGCCGGCAGATCATCAGAGTATAGACCATTTTGCTTCCATCTCTCAACATCTTGGGTAGGGGGTAGACCACCAACTTCCTCACGATACTCACTCAGCAGCCACCAGCGACCACCGCTGCTCCAACCATCTCTTGGCAATCACGACGACCACTGGTCCCACCCAGTTGGTCCTCGCTGCTAAAAAGAGAAGACGAAGAAAAAATATTTGTGCTTGACTTACCTTGGGATGCAAGGCAACTCATCTCTTCGACAAGCAGTACAAATTCTCCAAGATCTCTCTCAAGCTAGAAAGTAGAGAAGTTAAGTTTGCAATGTGAAGAAGAGTGAAGAGAAACCCTGCATTTATACAAGTTGGGCATCCTAGGTCAAAAAGGAATCACAAGCCCATTCCTACTAGGAACCCAACTCCAAGAGCATTTAGAAGCCTACTCCAACTGGGAATCCGATCTGCAAAAGGGGTCCAACTCATAGAACAAAGTCCAGATATAGTTGGAGAGCCCGAAAAATAATTTCATCTCCTACATGCCACACAAGCGCCATGCAGAAGCTGGGGGGCATTTGTGGAAGCAAATATTTTTGTCTCCAATCACGGCACACCACGTGGAAAAGAAGATTATCTCTTAAATTAATTAATTGAACCAATTAATTTGGCCAATTAATTAATTGGGATAATATCTTAATTAATATGATATTATCTTTATTTAATAAGATAATATCATTAATTCAAATATTATCCTCATAAAGAGAAGATAATATCATTAATTCAGATATTATCCCAATAAAGAGATATAATCAAGTCCGACTCAATCCCTACGAATTTGGGTAAAGAATAACTCATCATAATAAGAGTTTATTCTCTACGAAACCCTAGCCCCGAGGCTCCTATAAATAGACGACTTCATTCATCATTCAAGGTACATCTAAACCTACTCCAAATACTCGAGAAAAATACTCGGAGCTCTTTCTCCCTCTCCACTCTCCATATTTTCTCCACACGGGTCCGGCCGCCCAGTTCACACCATACATACAATTTCGTACCCTTTGCTTAGCTATTGTTTTCCTATAAACACTTGAACTGACTTAGGCATCGGAGGGCCTTTGGTCAACACCCCCCGGGTGTGGTCTATTTACTCCAATCTTTTTTACAGGAATCGAGGAAGAGAGAGCAGGAAGATCAAAGGTTGAAGGATCTAGAAGCGAATATTCTCCAGTGAGATTATTTGCACAAACATCTATGGTCACTCAATCTTCCACCAATTACCTTTTTGATGTCTATAAAAAGACCTCAAGATAAATGTTCCAGTGGCATTTGTTGGAAAATCAACAATCAGTATTACACTAATAATAATTTAACAGTTAAGTTAAACAATAAATTAAATAACAAAATTAAATAATGTAATAAAATAAACACTGACTATTCTTTTAGATAGAGGCTTGCAGATTTGCAATTTCCTTGAAACAGAATTTCGCTTTGGCATTAAATCATAACTTGCTATTTGCAATTAAGTATTTTTTAGGCTAGTTTGATAACCATTTTTCAACTTTAAACATTTTATTTTCAGTTCTTTTGAAAATAAATAACATGGAAGAAATATTTATTAGCAGTTTTCAATTTTCTTTTCAAACCATTATTTATGAAAACAGCATTTCAGTTCTGACTTTTGAATTTTCGTTTTTATTTTTTTCCTCTCCTTTCTTATTCACTAATTTAACATCACCAAAAATACATCGCACTCAATTCCCAAACTTGGTATCTAGGACCTTCCAACTTGGACATGGTTGCTTGACTTTTGTGCTCAGCACCTAGTCCGAGCCACAAGACCTCCAAACCCAAAATTCACCAAAAATTCATCCTAACTCTGAAAAATTCACCGAAATACTACAGGCACATCCACTATGACCTCAAATTCACAATTTTACAACAAGAAAATTTTCATTTATAAGTTCCACATAAGTAGGTGTTAATTCAAAGTTTCATTAAAAAAAAAAATGAACTAAGTCAAAATTAAAATTATGATCTGGGGCTCGCCAGCTTAAGCAAGCAAACATCTGTGACCCCACGACACCCACCATGACTATCAGACTCGCTCACATGAATAACAAAAAAAGAGCTAAGTCAAAATCTATCTATGTATCTTTTAATTGTCTGCCACTCTTTTATGTAAGTTGCTGCGTGTAATTGTCAAGAGTACAAGCGATTGTTGGAGGATATTTTACAAAAATATTTATTGGGTATATGGAGGTTTTCAATCTCTGTCTATATAGATGGAGGTGGAAGAGCTCAACCAACTAAGCTATATACCCAATTGATAACTGCCAAGAAAATTACGTCCAAGTGCTGCGACACTTATTGAAACGGTAAACTCCACCTCAAGCTAAGATAAAACATAGTCACAAGTTGTAAACGTAAGCTGTTCAAATGAATGAGAGTGCAACAACTAATTGACAATTAATTTATAATAGGGAATGCCACCTCCAGTATTCTGCAAAGTTATTAATAACTGCTAGGATTTGAGGCAAAGTTGCTTAGGTAATGGAGTGTGCATGGTGAATAAATATTCTTCTATTAACAGTCTTCCATGTCTGTGGTTTTTTTTGTGGGTCGAATCTTCCATGTCTTGGTTAATCGTTGTCTGCGTAGAAATATTCATATTGGTTCCAAAGGGCCAACAAATAATTCTAAGGCATACTATAAAAAAAAATAATAAAAAAATAAAGCTAATAAACGTAGGATGCAACTAAGTGAATAAAAACTTATATATAAATGAGAAACTCCTCTCCCTTGTAGTTTAGATTATCGCTTGTGTTGTATATAAAAAAGAAGAAGTGTTGATTCCTTTCTTTTACAACAATATACATACTAAATTTAGAGTATACAATATTGGTTCACAGTTGTAATTTTTAGTTCAAGTGTTGATATAATATATGGTATGGACTTAAGATGTTTGAGAAAATGTTCAAGTTAACATTCATATTTTAGCTAAATATTTACTGAGTTATATCAATTATAATTTTCCACGAACTCTTCACTTTAAGCTTAATTTTCACAACCAATCTATTCAACTGATTGCAGTACCTACAATTGCTCCGAAAGATTATCTTCTTGTAGTTGATTTGCACCAATTCGCGCAGCATTTTGTTGTCCTTTTCCCACTACAAATTGACTGCTCATACAACATTTACATATCTAGCGCTGAGGCTTCAAGTTTTTGAATAAAACTGACAGTGATGGCACAAAGCCTTTGTGAACTTGTACAATATTGTGGGAACCAAATTCTAGCAAAACCCTAGATCAAATATTTCCTTATATTTGGGGATTATTTGATTTAGGGATCCTTGCCTCGAATTAGGGATTTGATTTTCATTAAATTCCTAATTGATTTAAATCTCCTAAAATCAGAAAAATAATTCCTTTCCCAATAAGGATTATTTTTCTCAAATCCTAACCCTACGAGGCTCTATAAATATATGGCTACACACAAAAGTTGAGGTACATCTAAATTCCTCTCTGAAACTCTGCATAAATTATCTTTCACAAACCCTAGCCACCATACTCTTTCTCTCTGTCACACAAGGCTCTGACTACCACACACGGCTCTAGCCGCGCGGTTCACACCATACATACATTTCTGTACCTTTTTATAGCTATTGTTTCCCTACGAATCAATTGAACTAACTTAGGCCTTGGAGGGACTTTGGCCAGCACTCCCGAGTGTGGTCCTTTCATTACGATTTATTTTGCAAGGAGAAAGAGACGACGAAAGGGAAGACAGAATCTTAGACGAATATTCCCGTGGGACGAAAATCGCTCCCACAAATATCCTTATATAAAAGTTCATGAGTAACTCAGAAGAGACTCAAAGAAAAGAACAAAGCAAAGACAAACATAATATGTGTGTGTTTGTGCAAATAATCCCGCAGGAGAATATTTGGTTCTAGATCATTCAACCTTCAATCCTCCTTCTCTCTCTTCCTCAATTCCTATAAAAAAAGGCCCGAGTAAATAGACCACAACCGAGGAGTGTTGGCCAAAAGCCCTCCAATGCCTAAGTTAGTTCGAGTGTTTGTAGAAAAATAATAGCTAACAAAATGGTACGGAGTTGTATTATAGTGTGAACCGGGCGACCAAAGCCGTGTGGAGAAAATATGGAGAGTGGAGAGTGGAGAGGGAGAGAGCTTCGGGTATTTTTCTCGGGTATTAGGAGTAGGTTTTTTGAAGTACCTTGAATGATGAATGAAGTCATCTATTTATAGGAGTCTCGGGGCTAGGGTTTCGTAGAGAATAAACTCTTATTAAGGTGAGTTTATTCTTTACGCAAATTCGTAGAGGTTGGGTCGGACTTGATTACATCTCCTTTATTATGATAATATCTGAATTAATGATATTATCTTTATTAATTATAAGATAATATCCTATAATTAAGATATTATCCCTATTAATTAATTGGCCAAATAAATTGGTTCAATTAATTAATTTAAGAGATAATCTTCTTTTTCACTTGGCGCGCTGTGATTGGAGACGAAAATATTTGCTCCCACAAATGCCCCCCACTTCTGCATGGCGCTTGTGTGGCATGTATGAGATGAAATTATTTTTCGGACTCTCCAACTGTGTCTAGGCTTTCTTCTGTGAGTTGGACTCCTTTCGCAGATCGGATTCCCAATTGGAGTAGGCTTCTGATTGTTCTTGGAGTTGGATTCCTAGTAGGAATGAGCTTGCGATTCCTTCTTGACCGGGGTTGTCCAACTTGTATAAATACAAGGCTTCTCTTCACTCTTCCTCACATTGCAAACTAAATTTCTCTACCTTCTAGCTTGAGAAAGATCTTGGAGAATTTGTACTGCTTGTCAAAAAGAGGAGTTGTCGTGCATCCCAAAGTAAGTCGAGCTCATGAAAAACATTATATATATATTTTGACTTTTGGCAGCAAGGTTGTGGTCCAGCATGAGTTGCAAGTTCGTGGGCAATAGTTGATAAAAGTCTGGAATTGAGTTGCAAGGCCAGCATGCCCTTGAAGACCTGGAGCAGAGGCTTGGAGGTGCTCGACCTTGGGCGACGTGGGCTTGCGCCAAGCAAGCCAGCGAGTTGGAGCTGGAGTGAGCGAGCCACGCTGGGATGCGCTAGGTTATGAAGGAGCTGGGCCACGGCATTGTCGGGAGATGGGCTTGTCGGAGGGTGCACCGGCTGCTCCAAGCTTGACCACTCTTTTTTTTTCCCTTTACTACCAATTTTTTATAGATTTTTTTCTGCTTGCCCTTTTCGCTTTTTGTTTTGTTTTTTTGTATTCTAACTTGTAAAATTTTCTTCTTTTCTTGCAGTTGCCTATTGACCATGTCTTCTGAAGATGATGCTTGAGGAGTACGCCTAAGTTCACATCTACAATGCCAAGTGTTTGACAGTCTCACCAAGGAGATCATGTGTGGCACGACAATGAGTTGGAAGTCAGCAAACAATGGGAAGGCGATGTTGGTGATGGTCCACTTGTTTCAATCACTTATTGCAACGGTACGTCTTTTTGCAGTTTTTGATATGCTATATTTGTATTTGAGTTTCTTGAAGTGTGGCTAACTAACTTTTGTCTTCTGCTTGTAGCGAGTGACATCTGTAAGAAATTGGAGCTTGGACAGAATATGGCTAAGTTTAGCTGTGCTTTGAACATCCACCCAAGGTTTCGCGAGTATTGGGAGGAAGACGGTGGACTGCCCCTTGCCAAGGATGTCGAGAGATGGAAGTAGGATGGTCCGGACCCTGATGATCTACCTGTTGGACAAGAGGAATGCTCTGTTGAACCCCCCTTAAAGAGGAAGGCTGATGTCAAGTCTTAGAGAACTCAAGCTACTTCGTCACGAGGGAGGAATGTGTCTCCATTGAGGAAGAAGCCAAAGCTCTCTTCTACTGAGAAGACCCAAGTAGGAGCTGTTCCCCGGTCATCTGCCAGGGTTAAACATCTCGTTGGTGCAGATAGCAAGAAGATTGGCGGTATGTGCAGCATTAGGGATGCTCCCTTTAAGCCTCTTGTTGATAAGTTTAGAGATCGTGGTATGCTCTGTGAAGTAGTCCATGCGCGGTCTAGCTCACCTGTTGAGAGGCAAAGAGATGCAGATGTTCCTCTTCAAAGTTGGGGTCATTTGCACCAGTCGAAGAGTGGAGGTCGATATGGGCGGTCTGCTCATCCATCTAACCATCATGATCTAGCTGTTGAGTCACAAGTAGTCAAGCATAGAGTTGATTCGTCGTCGCCAATTCCTTTGGAAGTGAGGTTGGCAGAGGCTAGGAAAGCAAGAGAGTTATCTGCCTGGGCGAAAGGTTCTTCTGCAACATCAGCAGCTAATCCAAAGGTGGACAAGTCTAGTCCTGTAGGGGATGCAGCGTGTCGATCCGCTTAAGACGCACTTTCTATCAAGTCCATCCACTTGTGCTGAGCTGGTTGATCAAATCTGTTAGGCTGACGATCTTAGTACTTTTTCAAGTTTTTCCTTGGAAAAACAAAAGGAAGCAACATTTCATCTGCTTCAAAAAGGAGTACTTTTTGCTGCTGAGACCATTCGAAACTCGTATGCTATTGCCCCCTCTTCTGCTCAGCTCAATGAGTTAGAAAAGAAGAATGTCGACCTAGTTAGCAAGCTTCCTACCGAGCAAACCCGTTATGTGAAGAAGACATCTGATTTGAGGGTGATGATATCTGAGCTGAAGAGTTCCCTTGCAAAGAAGGATTCCTTGCTTAACTCTTCTGCTATTGACTTGGCTAGCTGAAAAGATGCTTACTTCCGGCTTGAGAGAAAGAATGCCGACATCTGTCATAGTTAATCTGCTAAAGAATGACTATCATAAGTCAAGATTTCGTGCCTATCATAAGTTTGCTGAAGAATCCAAGTTCGAAGTTGGAGGAGTGAATTGGTGAGTTTTGAGAGAAATCCAATTGTAAAAAATATGCAATACACCAACCCCTCCATTTACGGAATGAACTTTGTATAAATTTGAATTGTCCAATTTCATTGACCAATTGATATCGGATTGAGACAAAAATTGGGCAACATCATAATATGGTGGGATGAGTCATTTGGTGAGTTTTGAGTGAAATCCAATCACTAAAACTACTCAATACACCAACCACTCCATTTATGGAACGATACGAAAACTTGAAGTGAACAATTTCATTGGCCAATCGCTATTGGATAGAGCCCAAAACTTGGTCAACATCATAATATGGTGGGAGGAGTCATTCGGTGAGTTTTGAGTGAAATCCAAATGCTAAAACTATGCAATACACCAACCACTCCATTTACGGAATGAACTTCGTATGAACTTCAATTGTCCAATTTCATTGGCCAATCAATATCGGATTGAGCCCAAAACTAGGTCAACATCATAATATGGTGGGAGGAGTCATTTGGTGAGTTTTGAGAGAAATTCAATCACTAAAACTATGCAATACACCAACCAATCCATTTACAGAATAAATTTCGTACGAACTTGAACTGTGCAATTTCTTTGTTCAATCGAGATCGGATTGAGCCCAAAACTTGGGCAACATTATAATATGGTGGGAGGAGTCATTCGGAGAGTTTAGAGTGTAATCCAATCGCCAAAACTATGCAATACACCAACCACTTCATTTACGGAATGAACTTCGTACCATCTTGAATTGTCTAATTTCATCGGCCAATCAATGTTGGATTGAGCCCAAAACTTGGGCAACATTATAATATGGTGGGAGGAGTCATTCGGTGAGTTTTGAGTGAAATGCAATCCCTAAAACTATGAAACCAACCAGTCTATTTACTGAACGAACATCGTGCGAACTCGAATTGTCCAATCAATATCGAATTGAGCCCAAAACTTGGTCAACATCATAATATGGTGAGAGGAGTCATTTGGTGAGTTTGGAGTGAAATCCAATCGCTAAAACTATGCAATACAACCACTCAATTTACGAAACGAACTTCGTATGAACTTGAATTGTCCAATTTCTTGGTTCAATTGAAATCGTATTGAGCCCAAAACTTGGGCAACATCATAATGTGGTGGGAGGAGTCATTTTGTGAGTTTTGAGTGAAATCCAATCGCTAAAACTATGCAATGCACCAAGCACTCCATTTACGGAACGAACTTCATACGAACTTGAATTGCCCAATTTCTTTCACCAATCGACATTGGATTGAGCCCAAAACGTAGGCAACGTCATAATACGGAGGGAGGAGTCATTTTGTGAGTTTTGAGTGAAATCCAATTGCTAAAACTATGCAGTACACCAACCGCTCCATTTACTAAACGAACTTTGTACGAACTTGAATTGTCCAATTTCTTTGGCCACTCAATATCGGATTGAGCCCAAAACATAGGCAACGTCATAATATGGTAGGAGGAGAGAATTTGTGTGTTTTGAGTGTAATCCAATTGCTAAAACTATGCAATACACCAACTACTCCATTTACGGAATGAACTTCATACGAACGTATATTGTCCAATTGCATTGGCCAATTGATATCGAATTGAGCCCAAAACTTGGTCAACATCATAATATGGTGGGAGGAGTCATTTGTGAGTTTTGAGTGAAATCCAATCGCTAAAACTATGCAATACACCAACCACTCCATTTATGGAACGAACTTCATACGAACTTGAATTGTCTAATTTCATTTGCCAATCGATATCAGATTGTGCCCAAAACAACGTCATAGTATGATGGGATGAGTCATTTGGTAAGTTTTGAGTGAAGTCCACTCGCTAAAACTATGCAGTACACCAACCACTCCATTTACGGAACGAACTTCGTACGAACTTGAATTGCCCAATTTCTTTTGCCAATTGACATCAGATTGACCCCAAAACGTAGGCAACGTCATAATATGGTGGGAGGAGTCATTTGGTGAGTTTTGAGTGAAATCCAATAACTAAAACTATGCAGTACACCAACCACTCCATTTACTAAACGAACTTCGTACGAACTTGAATTATCCAATTTCTTTCGCCAATCAACATTGGATTGAGCCCAAAACATAGGCAACGTCATAATATGGTGGGCGGAGTGAATTGGATTGCTTTGAGTGAATTCCAATTGCTAAAACTATGCAATACACCAACCAATCCATTTACGGAATTAACCTTGTACAAACTTGAAATGTCCAATTTCATTGGCTAATCAATATCGGATTGAGATCAAAATATGGGCGACGTTATAATATGGTGGGAGGAGTGAATTGGTGTTGAGTGAAATCTAATCAATAAAACTATGCATTACACCAAAAAATCCATTTACGAAACGAACCTCGTACGAACCTGAAGTGTCAAATTTCATTAGCCAATCGATATCGGATTGAGCTCAAAACTTGGTCAACATCATATGGTGGGAGGAGTCATTTGGGGGGTTTTGATTAGAATCCAATGGCTAATGCTATGAAATACACCATCCACTTCATTTCCGAACGAACTTCGTACGAACCTGAATTGTCCGATTTCAAGGACCAATCGATATCGGATTGAGTCCAAAACTTGGGCAACATCATAATATGGTGGGAGGAGTCATTTGGAGGGTTTTGAGTGAAATCCAATGGTAAAAGCTTTGCAATACACCATCCACGTCAATTCAGAACGAGCTTCGTACGAATCTGAATTATCCGATTTCAAGGAACAATCGATATCGAATTGAGTCCAAAACTTGGGGAACATCATATTATGGTGGGAGGAGTCATTTAGGTGGTTTTGAGTGGAATCCAATGGCTAAAGCTATGGAATACACCATCCACTTCATTTCAGAACGAACTTCGTACGAACCTGAATTGACCGATTTCAAGGACCAATCAAAATCGGATTGAGTCCAACACTTGGAGAACATCATAATATAGTGGGAGGGGTCATTTGATGGGTTTTGAGTGAAATCCAATGGTTAAAGATGTGCAATACACCATCCACTTCATTTCAGAACGAATTTCGTACGAACATGAATTGTCCGATTTCAAGGACCAATCGTTATCGGATTGAGTCGAAAACTTGGGGAACACCGTCATATCGTGGGAGGAGTCATTTGGTGGGTTTTGAGTGAAATCAAATGGCTAAAGCTGTGCAATACACCATCCACTTCATTTCAGAACGAACTTCGTACGAACTGAATTGTCCAATTTCAAGGACCAATCGATATCGGATTGAGTCCAAAACTTGGGAAACATCATAATATGGAGGGAGAAGTCATTTGGTGGGTTTTGAGTGAAATCCAGTGGTTAAAGTTGTGCAATACACCATCCACTTCATTTCAGAATGAACTTCGGACGAACATGAATTGTCCGATTTCAAGGACCAATCGTTATCGGATTGAGTCGAAAACTTGGGGAACACCGTAATATCGTGGGAGGAGTCATTTGGTGGGTTTTGAGTGAAATCAAATGGTTAGAACGAACTTCGTACGAACCTGAATTGTACGATTTCAAGGACCAATCGATATCGGAGTGAGTCCAAAACTTGGGGAACATCATAATATGGTGGGAGGAGTCATTTGGTGGGTTTTAAGTGAAATCCAGTGGTTAAAGCTGTGCAATACACCATCCACTTCATTTCAGAACGAACCTCGTACGAACATGAATTGTCCGATTTCAAGGACCAATCGTTATCGGATTGAGTTGAAAAATTGGGGAACACCGTAATATCGTGGGAGGAGTCATTTGGTGGGTTTTGAGTGAAATCAAATGGCTAAAGCTGTGCTATACACCATCCACTTCATTTCAGAACGAACTTCGTACAAACCTGAATTGTCCGATTTCAAGGACCAATCGATATTGGATTGAGTCCAAAACTTGGGGAACATCATAATATGGTGGGAGGAGTCATTTGGTGGGTTTTGAGTGAAATCCAGTGGTTAAAGCTGTGCAATACACCATCCACTTCATTTCAGAACGAACTTCGTACGAACATGAATTGTCCGATTTCAAGGACCAATCGTTATCGGATTGAGTCAAAAACTTGGGGAACAACGTAATATCGAGGGAGGAGTCATTTGGTCGGTTTTGAGAGAAATCAAATGGCTAAAGCTGTGCAATACACCATCCACTTCATTTCAGAACGAACTACGTACGAACATGAATTGTCCGATTTCAAGGACCAATCGTTATCGGATTGAGTCGAAAACTCGGGGAACACCGTAATATCGTGGGAGGAGTCATTTGGTGGGTTTTGAGTGAAATCAAATGGCTAAAGCTGTGCAATACGCCATCCACTTCATTTCGAACGAACTTCAGAACTCGAATTGTCCGATTTCAAGGACCAATCGAAATTGGACTGAGTCCAAAACTTGGGGAACACCATAATATGGTGGGAGAATTCATTTGGTAGGATTTGAGTGAATTCCAATGGTTAAAGCTGTGCAATACACCATCCACTTCATTTCAGAACGAACTTCGTATGAACCTGAATTGTCCGATTTCAAGGACCAATCGATATCGGATTGAGTCCAAAACTTGGGGAAAATCATAATATGGTGGGAGGAGTCATTTGGTGGGTTTTGAGTGAAATCCAGTGGTTAAAGCTGTGCAATACACCATCCACTTCATTTCAGAACGAACTTCGTCGAACATGAATTGTCTGATTTCAAGGACCAATCGTTATCGGATTGTGTCGAAAACATGGGGAACATCGTAATATCGTGGGCGGAGTCATTTGGTGGGTTTTGAGTGAAATCAAATGGCTAAAGCTGTGCAATACACCATCCACTTCATTTCGAACGAACTTCGTTTACGAACATGAATTGTCCGATTTCAAGGACCAATCGGTATCGGATTGAGTCGAAAACTTGGGGAACACAGTAATATCGTGGGAGGAGTCATTTGGTGGGTTTTGAGTGAAATCAAATGGCTAAAGCTGTGCAATATACCATCCACTTCATTTCAGAATGAACTTCGTAGGAACATGAATTGTCCGATTTCAAGGACCAATCGTTATCGGATTGAGTCGAAAACTTGGGGAACATCGTAATATCGTGGGAGGAGTAATTTGGTCGGTTTTGAGTGAAATTAAATGGCTAAAGCTGTGCAATACACCATCCACTTCATTTCAGAACGAACTTCGTACGAACATGAATTGTCCGATTTCAAGGACCAATCGTTATCGGATTGAGTCGAAAACTCGGGGAACACCGTAATATCGTGGGAGGAGTCATTTGGCGGGTTTTGAGTGAAATCAAATGGCTAAAGCTGTGTTGTACACCATCCACTTCATTTCAGAACGAGCTTCGTACGAACCTGAATTGTCCAATTTCAAGGACCAATCGATATCGGATTGAGTCCAAAACTTGGGGAACATCATAATATGGTGGGAGGAGTCATTTGGTGGGTTTTGAGTGAAATCCAGTGGTTAAAGCTATGCAATACACCATCCACTTCATTTCAGAACGAACTTCGTAGGAACATGAATTGTCCGATTTTAAGGACCAATCGTTATCGGATTGAGTCCAAAACTTAGGGAACATCGTAATATCGTGGGAGGAGTCATTTGGTCGGTTTTGAGTGAAATTAAATGGCTAAAGCTGTGCAATACACCATCCACTTCATTTCAGAACGAACTTCGTACGAACATGAATTGTCCGATTTCAAGGACCAATCGTTATCGGATTGGGTCGAAAACTCGGGGAACACCGTAATATCGTGGGAGGAGTCATTTGGTGGGTTTTGAGTGAAATCAAATGGCTAAAGCTGTGCAATACGCCATCCACTTCATTTTAGAACGAACTACGTACGAACCTGAATTGTCCGATTTCAAGGACCAATCGATATTGGACTGAGTCCAAAACTTGGGGAACACCATAATATGGTGGGAGGATTCATTTGGTGGGTTTTGAGTGAAATCAAATGGCTAAAGTGTGCAATACACCATCCACTTCATTTCAGAACGAACTTCGTACGAACATGAATTGTCCGGTTTCAAGGACCAATCGTTATCGGATTGAGTCCAAAACTTGGGGAACATCATAATATGGTGGGAGGAGTCAGATATCAGGTGTGTGCTATCATTCATGAGTGAACTCATTGAAGTGATGCTAGGCTATGTGTGTATAACCATTCTCTGTGCTTTCTTTTCACCCTACCCATTCGTGTGTTCCATCAGCTCTCTTGCAGCCAAACACTTCAAGCCTTTTTCTTCTATCACCCTCATAATTCCCCTAACCTTGTATCTCAATCTGAGATATTTAACCTATTATAGCCATACCCTATGGCTTAGAAATATACCAAGGTGTGCCAAGATAAAGTTTGAAGCAAGGAAGTTGCTGCCACATGCCTAAATGTAAATTGGTGTGAATCTGTGCAATGAAGTTAAAGAAGAAGTAGATCAAGTCAGCAAATAAGAAAGATAAAGAGAAAGTGTTTCGGAGAAAGTGTTTCGATTTGATCTAAATGTGAAATATGCACTACTACAAAAAAGGAAAACCACGACGGGTATTCACCGTCGTGTATTCTGTTTTCAAATCGTCGTGGAATCCACCGACATCTTTTCCATAACAAAACCACGACGGTGAATAACCGTCGTTGTTAAACCAAAAAACGTCATCAAAAATAAAAACCGACGTCTTTGTGCTGCAAAAAGACATAAAAAAATCGAGGATGAGAATAGACGACCAACTCCAACAAAAAAAACGTCGTTAAAAAGGAAACAGATGACAAATATAAATACGACGTCTTTACAATCATAATAGACGACGTTATTGACACCTACTACGTCACAACATTTCCCACAACCGTCGTAAAATAAATTTTCCACTTCGATTTTTTATGAATTATGACGTGGAAATAGATGTCAGGTTAATTAATTACGACGTATGTATTTACTTAGACGACGTTTAAATGAATAAACAACGTCGGTTCCAAATAAATGAGAGCCGTATTACAGAATTTATACGTCATATTTTGAAAATAAACGACGTGGAAAAAATGATGGGGTCATTAATTACGACACAGTAATTTATAAGGACGACGTTGTCGTTATATACAACGTCGGTACCATGAAAAAGACCGTCGTGTTTAATAATTTATACGTCTTCATTAAAAAAATTAACGTCGTCTAATTCATCTTAACGTCGACGAATTTAATGGACTTCAAATACCGTCGTGAATTCATCCTTTTCCACTTCGTTTATTAAAGAACTTACGACGTGGTAAATTCATGACGACGTCGTCTTTTGTAACGTTCAGTTAAAATTCTCATCTTTTAGACGTCGGTATTATGGGATTGAGTCGTGTTATTTTGAATTACATGGCGGTTCTTTATGCTTGTCCGACGTGTTATCCTGGATTACTGTTTCACAATAGCGTCCGTGGTTCTTCATTGTTACTTTGCTTTAAGACGTCGGTAAATATATTGCGGTCGTTGAATGCTCCAAAACGTCGTTATTTATTAGAACAGACGTCGTTTTATTACATTTTTATCAAAACCGTCGTGTTTTGTAATCTGGAACCAGTAATTTTTGTTCGATTGTTTTGTGGCCAAAACCAGTATAATGAAAGTGAAGAAATCACATTACAATATATTACAAAATTAATGTCATACACTGCCAATTAAAAGCATCATTCAACCCATATATCTTCACACCCATCTCGAATATTTTGACTCCCTAACTCAACCACCACTTCATCAAATGTGTCAACATTTGGCATCCCCCTAGTAAATGGCTCACACTCAATTCTCACATCACCTAAGACATCATCACCAATAACATCATTATATTCTCTATTAGGCATTGATAACACTACCGACCAACCACGATGCATCGGGTCGTCAACAAAAAATACTTGTTTGACTTGAGAAGCCAAAACAAATTGGTCATTCCTATGTCCAATTTTACTCAAATCTACAAGGGTAAATCCAAGTTCGTCCACTACAAGACCAGAAGTATTATCAATCCAATCACACCTAAAGACTGGGATTGTAAACTTTTGGTAGTCAAGGTCCCAAATTTCTTGAATGACACCATAGAAACCCATATTTGAGAGAATTAGGTTTTTATCCTTGGCACTAGCAACTTGCATAGTATGTGCAAGTAAATAAACTCCACTATTTTGAGTTGTCCGCACATCATCTTGTGCCTTGATGTTGAATTTAATACCTTTAATGAGATAGCTCCTATATAATGGCACTTGCCATGTTTGGACCAGCTGCTAGCCACCTTAAATTTTCTGATACGCCATGATTGTCTTCCTCATTAAGTTCACTTTGAACCTGCAAATTAATCATATAACTTCATTCAATCTAACATAGAAAGAAGAAAATTAAAAGTCCAATATGTTATTCAATAACATATACCTTGAAGCGTAGCCATTGAATGAAAGTGCTATTGTGCTTATCCTGCAGCCACTTTGTTCTCTTTCTAAATTTTGGATAAGTGGTCTGGATGTGAATCATATGTTGCCTACATGACACACAAAATTCAAGTATTACGGTCCCAAACATATAAGATAAACATAAGAAATAATTTAAAATGGAAACTTAAAGAATAAAACTCATACGTACTCGATATAAGGTAGGACTTCCTCCGTATTCTCCAAGACATATAGATGTGCTTGGTTCAACAGGTCCCGATCAACTACGCTCACTGTGCAACCTGATAATGGCTTTGAAACTCCCATCTTTTGGCTTGAAGGCACTCCAACTGTACTAACATCGATAAATGCTCAAGACAAAACTCTACAGCTTCTTCACTATATACCGCTCAAGCAATGCAACCTTCGGACGAGTACGATTCTGAACATACCCCTTTAGCACTTTCATATATCTTTCAAACGGGTACATCCATCTAAAATATACTGGCCCACACAGATTTAACTTCTCTGACAAGATGTACTACTAGATGAACCATGATATCAAAGAATGAAGGGGGAAAGTACTTCTCAAGCAAACACAAAGTAACTACTACATCTTCTTCCAACTTATCTAGCTTGGAAACATCAACAGTCTTTGCACATATAGCATTGAAGAAGAAGCACAAACGAGTTATTGCATACCTTGCAGGCTTCTCCAAAACAGAACGAATTGCCACAGGGAGCAATTGTTGCATTAAGGTATGACAATCATGTGATTTAAGGCCAAGAAGTCTTGAATCTTGTAAAGATACAAGATTTTTTATATTTGAAGAATAACCTTCAGGGACCTTCATACCATAGAAAGAATTGCAAACCTCTCTCTTCTCTGCTCTTGACAAATTCCAAGGCCCGGGAGGCAAACGAGTACGTCTTTCTCCATACTCGGGTTGCAAATCAGTTTTGACCCCCATGTTCAATAAATCTAATCGAGCAGCAATCCCATCTTTATTTTTTCCAGGGATCTCCAGCAATGTACCAATGATACTATCGCAAACATTCTTCTCAATGTGCATAACATCTAGGACATGCCTCACAGGAAGGTATTTCCAATACTCGAGATCAAAGAATATTGATTTCTTCTTCCAACAAACTCACACCATCTTCAACCATATGCAGCACTTCTTCTCCGGTTAATGGCTCAGAGGCGTGCCATATTCAGTTTCCCATTAAAAGCTGCACGTTGCCTCCTATATGGATGATTGATCGGTAACCATTTTCTATGCCCAATGTAACAAATTTTGTGGCCATTTTTCAACCTGTGACTAGGTGTATCATCGCCGCATATTGGACAAGCTTTATATCCTTTAACAACACAACCAGATAAGTTTCCATAGGCGGGGAAATCATTAATTGTCCACATTAATGCAGCTCTGAGTGTAAAGTATTCTCTATTATGTGCATCATACACTCCTCCAATCCCATCCCACAAAGATTTTAAATCATCAATCAAAGGCTCCAAGTAGACGTCTATATCATTTCCGGGCTGTTTAGGACCGGAAATCAATAAGGTCAACATCATGAACTTTCGTTTCATGCACAGCCATGGAGGGAGATTATATGTAACTAAGATAACTGGCCAGCAACTATATCTGCTACTTAGAGAACTGTGGGGATTGAATCCATCAAATGACAGAGCCAATCTCAAGTTTCTCGGCTCATTACCAAACTCGGGCCATTTATCATCAAGAAGTTTCCAAGACGGGGAATCCGCTGGATGAGACATATAACCGTCAATTGATTTTCTAGCAGCATGCCAAGTCAAACTCTTAGCAGTCTCATGTGATCGAAACATCCTTTTAAACCTTGAAATTGGAGGAAAATACCACACCACCTTCACTGGCACACCCTCTTTCAAGATTGAATCTTTGCCTTCCTTCCACCTTGAGATACCACAATTAGGACAATGAGTTAAATCCTCATACTCCTTCCTATACAAGATGCAATCATTGGGGCATGCATGCATTTTCTCATAACTCAGCCCCAATGCACACAAAGTCTTTTTTGCCTCATACATAGAGGCCGGTATTGTATTTCCTTCTGGAAGCAAATCGCCTTGAAGTATCAATAATTCTGTAAAACAGCCATCACTCATCCCATATTTTGCCTTCAAATTATACAACTTCACTAATGCCGATAACTTCGTGTACTTTCTACAACCAGGGTACAATGGTTGATCTCCATCCCCAATCACATTGGCAAACTCATAAGGATCAGATCCAAAATCACCAAAATCATTATCATCCATCTCTATTTCTTCGGACACAAAACTGTACCTACTATGGTCATCATCTTCTTCAACATTTCTACTAGCATTAGTAGTCGCTTCCCAAGGTTCTCCGTGAAATGTCCAATTCTTATAGCTTTGGTCAACTCCATTAAAGTATAAGTGATCCCTTATAATTCCAACCCCAAACAATTTCAAATTAACACATTTAACACATGGACAACGGATATGTGTGGTAGTTAGAAGATTTTCTACAGAAAAGTTCAAAAATGCTTCCACCCCTAACTCATATGCCTTCGATCTTCTATCCGAGTGCATCCATGACTTATCCATCTCCGACACTATACCCTATTATATATAATAAAGTGAAAAGGAAAGCAATGACCATCACTATAGCAGATTATATAAAGTCTAATAGCAAGTAATATACAACATAGACGACGGTTTTTAAACAAAAACAGACGTATTTGACATTTATAGACGACGGATTTTACGTCGTCTAATTATAACCACGACGGTAGTTACATAACACCGTCGTGTATAAGAAATAACGACGGTTTAAAGTAAAAACCGTCGTTGTATGCCTGAAAACGCGTCGTTAAACAGTTTATTTTCAAGATCCGAAAACCCTATTAACAACACAACATAGACATGAAACCAAGCAAGAAACTAACATATACGTGAAACCAACATATACTAAGCATGAAAACAATAAATCCATTCCCAATTCAACATAACAGAGAGTGATTAAAAGATCCGACAAAATGAAATCCATTCCCAATTCAACATAACAGAGAGTGATCAAGAAAACATTAAACAGAAAATCCATGAACCCTTTAACAACATTATTAACAGATCGCAAAACATATACCTAAAACCCTTTAACAAAACAACGTAATATATCATTCAATGAATTTACAAGGGGAAGAGAGGGTTTGTACTTACAGGTTGGCAGAGCTCACAGATTATGACCAAATTGGATTTGACACAGCCTGGCCCAACTTTGAATTAGAGATGAAGTGAGAGAGCGAAATGTTATGTTGCGCGAAATCTAACAATTTTAGGGTTCAGGGTTAGAAGTATAAAAATAAGAGCCAAATCTGAAAATTTTAGGTTCCGCGAATATTTTAAGAAACCGCGCTTTTTAAAACATCGACCGAAAAAACACGCGTCGTTAAAATTTAACATTAAACATGACGCTAATTACATTAAGGACGTCGTGGTAAAATATGTACACGCAAAATCAAAAGAGGCGTTAAAACTATGAAAAACCACGGCGGGGTTAATTAACTACCGACGTTGTAAACAATAATAAACGACTCACGTGTAAACAACCCGTCGTTTAAAAGAGAAACGACGTCGGATTTTTCACCATACGACGTAAACTTCATATTCCACGACTCAATTACCGTCGTTAAAAGTAATACCCTAAACTTTAAAACCCTAAATTATATATTTGTAAAATTTAATTTTATAAAATTGTTTATGGTTTTACATCCTAAGAAATAACAAACATAAACCCTAAACCCCAAAAATTATACTTTAACCATAAACCCTAATAAATAACAACCCTAATCCCCAAACCCTAGACCCTAAACCATCAAACTATGTAAGTGATGCTATGACTCATCAAAACAATTTTATTTAGGTTGGACATTTTAATCTTTTATTACACAAACTGCATTTTTTTGGGTTTTAGGGGGAAGAAAATATATCAATGACTTCATAGGAGTTGAAGTTGAATTTTTTGAATTTATTTTAAATTTATTTTTAAAATTTTGAATTAAAAATAATAAAATATTCTTATGTCAACAACAAACCACGGCGAGGTTAATTAACTACCGACGTTGTAAACAATAACAAACGACTCACGTGTAAACAAAACGTCGTTTAAAAGAGAAACGACGTCGGATTTTTCGCCATACGACGTAAACTCCATATTCCACGACTCAATCATCGTCGTTAAAAGTAATACCCTAAACTTTAAAACCCTAAATTATATATTTGTAAAATTTAATTTTATAAAATTGTTTATGGTTTTACATCCTAAGAAATAACAAACATAAACCCTAAACCCCAAAAATTATACTTTAACCATAAACCCTAATAAATAACAACCCTAATCCCCAAACCCTAGACCCTAAACCATCAAACTATGTAAGTGATGCTATGACTCATCAAAACAATTTTATTTAGGTTGGACATTTTAATCTTTTATTACACAAACTGCATTTTTTTGGGTTTTAGGGGGAAGAAAATATATCAATGACTTCATAGGAGTTGAAGTTGAATTTTTTGAATTTATTTTAAATTTATTTTTAAAATTTTGAATTAAAAATAATAAAATATTCTTATGTCAACAACAAACCACGACGTTGTAAATAATAATAAACGACTCACATGTAAAAAGACGTCGTTGAAAAGAGAAACCATGGCGGATGTTTCACCATCAGACGTAAAATACATATTCAACGACCTAATCACCGTCGTTATAAGGTATTAACCTAAACCCTAATAAACGACTTACTTGTTCAAAAGCACGTCGTTTAAAAGCGAAACCATGGCGAAATTGTCATCAAAACGACGTCTTATGTACGCCCCATCACATCTAAATATCATTTTACGTCGGTTTTTACATAATTATGTCGTTGGAAAGTTATTACACGTCGGTTACGCAATTTGTTTTTTCTTTTATAATATGAAAACCTCAACAAATTTTCAGGGAAAAAAAGGATGTATATTATAAACAAAATTTGGACATTATATATTATAGAAAAAATTATATATTATATAAAAATATCAAGTGTTCCAACAATCATCTAATCCATATGAAGGCAAACAAACTCTGCCCATTCTTTCCTGACTTCATCAATGGCTGCTTGGGGGTATGGCGCTTGATCTTTTCCCTTGGCAAACTGCAATCCATAAACAATGATTATTAAGCTTTACAAAAAGAAATTCAGAGACAGACGACGTTGTTTTATCATAACCGACGTAGTATATCGATTCAACGACGGTAATTTTAAATGACCGTCGTTGATAATACAAAAAACCACAAAAAATGTTTCTGAAAATTTTATTCTTACCTTCTTCTCAAACTCCAAGGAAGGATCCATGATGATGTCCCTCATGAAGCGCATCACATAATACCCGCATTCGACACTGCTGGGTTGCTTTGGTGTGCCTGGCAGAGTTTTCCAGATTGGTGCTTTACGGCCTGGTCTGCCTATGTGGGAATTATAAATTTTAAAGCACTGTTCACGATGTTTTTGCCCTCCTCATCAACCACACGATTTCCGGCAGGAGGATCCAGAAAATAGACGGTTTCCCTCTTTGCCCTCACAATCGCAAGACCCAATGACGGCTGCACAAAAATAAAATAAAAAACGACGGTTAATATAAAAACCGACGTATTATATAGTTTCACACGACGTAATAACTTAATCATCGACGTTATTATAAATTTATCACGACGATAATTAACTACCGACGTGGTTAGTTGTTTCAAACGACTCAATAAATAAATAACCGACGTGGTTAGATGTTTCAAACGACACAGAATTAGTTAAACAGTTTTATAAGTGGTCAATTAGTGAAAATCATACAAACAAAATCCTTTTAAGGAGACTAACCTGGATTGTAAGGCATCATGAAAATCTGTTCACCATCTGTTTTTTGAAGTCGATCGCTACAATTCGTGATCCGCCGCTTAGTGACCCAAATTGGCACTAACTTGAGCAGGTCGATAAAGCCAACCATGCTGCACATATTTGCGTCTCTCAAAACATCATATAAGCACCTAAATATATAAAACAAACGACGGTTATTTATACACAAACGACGTATTATACAATTTCACACGACGAAATGAAATAGAAACAGACGTGATAACTAATTTATCACGACGGTAGAAAAAGAACAACGTTTTTAGTGGTTTAAAACGACGTAATAATTAAACAACCGACGTCTTATGATATAATGTTTGATATTTGATTATGACAAACCTCATATATACTGCAACCACAGTAGCCCCAATTTCTTCCATGCCTGCAAACTGTGTAATATCTTCATGCAAGATGAAGGTACTTCGAGCTGCACCAAACACCTCCTTCTCAATGTTGAAGGTCATGATCTTCTCCTGAGGCTTTAGTGTCGTTTCCACATAACGACAAAGGGACTGTAAGGAAGATGGCACCTCCACATTCGAATAATCAACTACTTCAGACTACGCTTAAAGAAATAAAGCAAAATAAAATGACGTGGTAATTCATTAAAAACGACGGTTTAAATTAAAAACGCTGCGTCTTATTATAATTTAAACGACGATAATTAAATACCGCTTTTATATAACTATAGACGTCGTAGAAAATAAATTCCGACATCTAATGTGAAAACAAACGACGGTTTAAAGAAAAATATCGACGTCTGAAATGTGAAAAACAAATTAAAAAGGCAAAGTTATGAGAATATACCTCCTCGTCATGCTTTTCTTCTTCTTGTTCTTCTTCTTTCTTCTCTTCATCATTTGTTTCTTCCTTTTGTCCTTCATCTTTTTTCTCTTGTTTTTCTTCCTTCTTCCCTTCATCTTTGTTTTCTCCTTTCTTCTCTTCATCTTGATTATCTAAAGCCCCAGATTTCTGTTTTAAATAATAAAGAAATATATATATAAGACAGATTGTACAGAGAGTAAAAAAATTAAACCAAAACGTCGTGGTAAGGCATAACCTAAGACGGTATGTAAGAATTATGGACGTCTTAAAATTATTAAACGATGGTAAATAATAAACGTCGTGGTAATTGTATATTACGTCGTTATATGACTAAAACCGTCGTCTAAAAACCACAAAGTATGACGTCTAGTGGCGTGTAAAACAAGTAAACTAAATACGACGCGATATTTAAATAAAAACGACGGGTTATTTATAAAATCGTCGTGGTATGGTTTTAAAACGACGGGTTTATTCATAATAACGACGTCTAATGTAAAAAAACAGAGAATTCAAAGTTCGTTATGTTACCGCTTTCTTCCCTGCTCCCCATTTTGGCAGATCATCCTCTAAATGTTGGGATCTCCCTTCAGCCCCAATGCTAGCTTTATCGACATTGGATTTATGGGGCTTTGCTGTAGACCTTGGTTTTGAGAGGGGCTAGTTTTCGGTTTAAGCATGCTTGGATCAAAATTGGGGATGAGGTGGGAAAGCCGACTTAGTAAATGTTCCTCTCACCTCTACTAATTGTTTGGTTCTAGCTTCCATCTTCTTAGTCTCCTCTTGAAGGACAAGTCTTACACTTTCCTTCAATTGATCAGCAAACTTTACCCTCTGTGGTCTAGGTAAATTGAAGAATTGCCTAGGGGAAATCCCAGCACCTACCCCTCTTACTCTCCCTGGATGCTCGGGACCCAAAGCCAAGGTCAAGACATCATTACTGCCAGTTACACTCAGATGCCTTCAGCCACTTGTTTTTGCAATTCATCCTAAAACAAAGACATACAAAAAAGTCAGCACAAGAAAACACACGACGGTTATTTATAAACAAACGACGCAGTATATAATTTCACACGACGCACCAAAATAGAACTCGACGTTATAATATATTTATAACGACGTTAATTAAAACCGACGTGGTTAGATGTTTAAAACGACGCACCAAAATAGAACTCGACGTTATAAACCACCGACGTCTTTTTCTGTAATTACAGAAAACAGAGTTGTGATTCCAGATTTAGATCTTTCACGACGTTTTTGAAAACATTTCGACGTAGTAATAACATTAAAACGACGAAAAAATTAACCACCGACGTCTTATCTATACTTACAGAAAACAGAGTTGTGATTCCAGTTTTAGATCTTTCACGACGTTTTTAAAATATTTCGACGTAGTAAAATCATTGACACGACGAAAAAATATAACATTAGACGTAATAAGAATTATATATACACAGTTTAATAAAATTTAAAACAGAGTGTGTAGGCTTACAATTAATTTTGCTTTCTCTGCCACCTTTGGATCTGGGATGTTACCATGTTTGTCCTATCTAGCTTTCTTCCATAAGGTAGATCGATCAATTTCTACCCTGCATGGTTTCTCCAATTGATCCTCCAAACCAGCATATCCTTTTCGAGACAATCGATGATTGTACTCAAGTTTCTCCTAATCTGTGCATGTTGAGAATGCACAGACTCAAATTCTTTGGATAACCTTGAAGCTACAAAGGCATCCCATTCTCGCTTTCTATGAATTTATATACTTGAGGTTGGCTTAATTTCTCCCTCTCCTTGATGTATGGAAGGATATAATGCCTTGTCAGTGTAGACTTGAAATCCTTCCATTTCTTGGCAGCAGAAGATAACATCGAGGTCTTGCCCCTTGACCTACCACAAAAGCCATGTCAACGGCTTCCCAAATCTGCTCCTTTATATCATTGGGGATTTCAGCCCATTTCTTGTCCACAAGTGGGACTCGGAGCGTGCCAACACACCAATGTAGGACTGCATCTCAGTATGTGCAGGGCCACATCCTTTGCCCCTTTTATTGTACTCAACAACTGGCTTGATTTTCTGCAATTTTCTCTTCACAACACGAGGCATTGTGCTCATACCTCGACCTGACTTTGAATCCTCGAAATTGTTGTCGGGCTGCTTGGTTCTGTCTCAGCAGATGAAACAAACTTCATCTTCTTCAAGGGCTTGTCTTGAGGAGTTTCCATTCCAAGCTCCTTACCTCCATTTTTTGGAGCCAGAGTACTTACTTTGGTCTTGAGAAACCATGGTTACAGAATAAACAAACCTGCAAGTGAAAATATTTCGGGAAAAAATTAGAACACAAACGACGGTTATTTATAAACTACGACGTATGATAAGATTTTACACGACGTAATAACATAACATCAGACGTAATAAATGTTTAAAGAAGAAACAATACAAATGTTTAAACAACGACGAAACAATATTAAATAAGACGAAAAGAACTTATTACGCGATATTTACACGACGTCGTGATATTCATATTAACACGACGTAAATATTAATATACCGTCGTGTTATGGATATTCACACGACGTGAATAATAAGCTACCGTCGTATTTATAAGAAACCAAAACATTTTTCTTTCTCTGTGAATGTTTGATTGTAGGTTTAATTTCTTCAAACATGGTTTTGTTTTTCCTAATTTGATAAAATAGAAAGAAAAAGCTTTGGCATCTTTTTGTAGACGACGGTATCTTAAAACAACGCGTGGTATGAACATTCACACGGCACAATAATAAGATACCGCTGCTATATAAGATACCAAACCCTACTTTCTTTCTCTCTCGTATTTTATCAAATTAGGAAAACGAAACCATGGTTCGTAGAAATCAAACCTGCAACTAAACAAGCAAATAAAATTTGACACCGCTTAAAAACAACTTAGATCATTTTAAGACGACGCTAGGACGATCGACGAACCGTCGTGGTCTACATATTTAACCACGCAAATACAAAGCTACCGTCCTTATTTAGTTGAATTAGTTGTGTTCAAAGTTGAAACTTTCCCTCTCTTTCTGTGTATTTTATCAAACTTGAAAGAGTAAAAATGATTTTCGCCAGAAAAAAGGTAAAAAGATTTTCAAAACAAAAACAGTATGAGCATGCAAAATAGCAACAAAAATAGCAACAAAAACAGAGAAATGAAAGCTTACCTTTATGCGTGCAATGAAAGCTTTCTCTCGGATTTTGGTGTTTAAGTTCAGAGGCGACGAAGACAAGAGGAAGACGATGAGATACTCTGACAGTGCTCGACAAGGAAAAAGACGAAAAGTTTTCTCGAGATTGAAATTTTTCTCGGGTTTGGAAACAGTGCATGTGTAAGTCGGTAGACGAAAAGTTGTATATGTATACAAACCGTTTCATAGTAATAAGACGGCGGTTTACATATAACGACGACGTATTAATAGACAAACTACGACGTTAATTTGAACTTATGACGTGGTACATAATACGACAGTAGTGTTGTAGGTACCGCCGTAGTAAACTCCTAAATAAAAGTCGATAACTCAATATCTCGCGTCATGGTAGAAATATTTAACACGACGGTTATTTTAAAGTTACGACGTTTATTTTCATAATATACGTCGTTTTATTGTAATATACCGACGTGGATAACACTAAACTAAAACGACGTATTATTTTTTTACGACGTGGATTCGTTTTTACACGTCGTTATGTGTAATATAACCGACGTGGATTTTATTTTTTTATTATAAATATAATTTTTTTCTCCTTTTTCTTATAGTTTATTTTTCAAAAACAGTGCCTTATACATATAGTTTTTTTTCCCGAGGAAATTAATGTTCTAGAATTTATAAAGTTTCTTTTCTAGGTGACTGATTTAAATCAAATAAAAATATAAAACAACGACTGTTTTTGTTATACCGTCGTTGTTTCTTGTCGTCTTAAGTAAGAAGAAAACGACGTAATGTATTTGTTACCGACGAGGATTATTTTTGTTAAACGTCGTTATGTGTAATATAACCGACGTGGATTTGGTTTTTTAATTATAAATAGGGTTTTTTTCCACGGGTTCTTTCAGTTTAAGTATTCGATTAGGGTTTCAACTTCTTCTCACCTCATCTCTGATTGCAAATCTGATTGCAAATCACCAATTTTCAATAAATTGTCTCGCTGATTGCAAATCTGTGGCTGCCGTCGTGAAGTTTTAGGAGGCAATTGTTTGATGTAAATGTTCACTTCCAAAAAATTGTCTCTCCGATTGCAAATCTGAGGCTGCCGTCACAATTTCAGATGCAATTTTTTGATGTTAATGTGTATGTGCGTTTGTGTATCTCAAAGACACAAATACACATACATCATTAACCTCTAAAATATTGTCTTCTGGTAAGATGATGATGAGCAACAGAGTTCCATCTTGTAAGATTTCCTAACCCTTGTGATCTCAGAATAATCTGATTATGTCGGCGGTTTTCTATATAAACCGTCGTGGTTATTTCAATTCTTGTCGTTAAGTAGATCTACCGACGAGGATAACAAAATCCAAGAAATAAATTGTTAAAAACAATTCTTATTCAGACGACGGTTTAAATATAATGTATGACGTATAAAGTGGACAAATACGACGTTAAATTATATAATACGTCGTTATATGAAAACCCCAACTTGGTAAGAATTAAAGATGTCGTCGTAGAAATACGAGAAAGACGTCGTTATATTTACCTTTGCCGTAGTTGTACATTAATTTAATACGGCGGTATTTTGTATTTTACCGCCGTGGATTTATTTGTAATTATACGGCGCCTTATACGAAAACTTGGTTGTGTTAATTTCGGGTAAAAACGACGGCTTTTTTTGAAACCGTCATCTTTACTTTCTACGTCGGTCGGTTCATAACTTCCGCCGTTATTTGTTGGCTTCGATTTTACCTCTTGAAAATCCTATTTCAATAAGACGTCGGTTTTTAAATTAAGTACGTCGTGTTTTATGAACAGCCATTTGAAACTCCATTTTTTAGTTGTCTAATGTGTTATTTCACGGCGGTTTTATAAAACCGTCGTCTTTTAAAAAACAACGACGGTTTTCACTTAGACCGTCGTGTTTTTCTGGTCGTCTTTTTCACTTTTTGTTGTAGTGATAAGGTCTATGCCAGATGATGCTATGAAGTTGCAGCCATATCATTCTAAATCAATGATACCTTGCAGATCAATGAAGAATGCAACCTTGGTATGTTCTTAAGTTAATTGTGTTCTTTTCAACTCTTCCATTTCCCCTAACCTTAGCCATTCATTACAACCTTGTGAAAGTCCTAGCTGATCTTTGAGGATGTATTCATGGGTGCTGGTATGTATGTGTGTATCTCTATTTTTAGTATTTGATTCCCTTCATGAGATCTAACCAAATATCCTGCTTCTATTTCATATACTCACTTATGCTTGTTTGAGAGAATAAAACCATAGGTTCTGAGTGATTGAGTGCTATATGTGAGAATTAGAGTTGAAGCATGTTCTTCCTTCAAGATTTGAGTATGTTTACTTTGAAGCCGTGTGCCTTTGA
This sequence comes from Prunus mume, assembly GCF_029339155.1. Classification (NCBI taxonomy): domain Eukaryota; kingdom Viridiplantae; phylum Streptophyta; class Magnoliopsida; order Rosales; family Rosaceae; genus Prunus; species Prunus mume. The sequence goes on along the minus strand of NC_142698.1, from coordinate 5,250,426 downwards.
GCTATAGCTTCCACTTTACACACTTATTGATCATCTATCTTGGCAACTCTCTGGTGTTGGAGGTATGATTAAAGTTTTCTTTCATTTTCATTAGTCGTTTTCAAAGTTAGTTTTCTAACCTTTGTTTTGTAGAGTCAGTAAAGCGTTTGTGGGTATCGCTTATGTTAAACCCTCAGAGACACAACTCCACCTACTAGGGATGCCTAGAGGTTTAAAGGCTTGTTGCATATGCTCAATGCAATCGAGTTACCCGCAGAAGTGGTTTAGTTAAACTTCTTGTTTTGTTTTTAACTTTGTTTTCTTTTGTTTTGCTCGAGGACTAGCAAAATCTAGGTCTGGGGGTATTTGATCAGTTCCACAATTGCATATCATTTTGTACCCTTCTAACTTATGATTTGGTTATGTTATTGAGTCAAATGTGTGCTTTTAATCCCTTTTCTGTTTATCATTCACTTCATTGAGCCTTAGGTAGCAATGGTGCCTTTGGATAAGAAAAGATGCAAAATGGTGCAAAGACGAGCAGACTGGGTTGGCAACTCATTTTGGCCTTAACGTCTTTCTCCTAACTTTGATTGGCCCATGTAATATGTGCTTGGAAAGATGAGAGTCTGAACTTCAAGATGGACAACTCAAATGTATCAATTGATTAAGTCAACCCCAATCCGTGAGCCCATCAAAATGCACACCATGCTCAGGAATGCAATCATAGTGTTAAGCCATGTGACAAGACAAAGATGGAAACTCGAAGGCATGGGCAGCTGACATCCCTAGAGGCATGGGCTACACATCAAATCAGTAGCATTGGAACCTAATGGGCAGCTCAGACAAATGGGAACAGCTAGAATGGGTGTGCTTCACCAGCCAAAGGGGGAGCACGAATTTGCACTCTATAAATAGAGTGATGCACACTCATTCAAGAAAAGTCACTCCATTCAGCCTAAAATTCACTTCAGCCATCCTCTAACACTCCCGTCCTCCCCAAACACTCCATTCAGTCCCAAATCACCAAAACAGCTCCAACAAGCCTTCCTTTCATTTCCCTACGAATTTCCTCTTTCTCTGCCATCACCACTCACCCAAACTTATCCCAAATCACCTCTTTAGTTGCCATACTCTAGATGTGAGGAAGCTCTTGGAGTAGCATTATGTGTGGAGAAGCATTTGGAGAAGCCTTGGACACCACAAGTAACTTCAGAAATGGGTTTTTCCACTCTTGTTACATTTATTATGTTTTCTCATTTTTGTTTAAGTTTCATTTCCATTATGAGTAGCTAAATTCATAACTAGGACTTCCATGTAACCTAACATGAATATTCTGGGTTTATAAGTTGAAGTTTTGAGTTTCAAGTTTGATTCATGATTCATGTTCTTATTCATTATGCTTATCGCTTAATATTCTTGTTTGGATGATTGATCACCATTAGAACTTGTATATTAGCTATCTTGGTTTGAATCAAGAGTAGACACCATGCTTTGATTCGAATTGAACTATGAATAAGAAAAGTATGCATGGACATTCGACAACAGGGATTAGATACATGCTTGGTTGTTTAAATTGTTCTTCTATGCTTAATGAGTTCCTAATGCTTAATTTAGGTTAGACAACAAATGATCAAGTTAGTGAATTAGGAACACAAGGTTAGGACCAGACACCATGGCCTAATCATACTTTAGCTAGAATCAATCTTTGAATCCGAATTAGACTTGTCACTTGACTCCTTATAACCTAGAATTGAATTGTTATGGTGAATCAAATGCCCTAGTCTCCCAATCTGTTTTCGAGCCCACAAAAACACTCTTTGTTACATTTGCCACTTTGCTTTTGTTTGAAATTTCGTTTTGCCTCATTTGTTCAACAATTACAATCACTCTTGCTTTAAATTCTATTTTAGACTTAACCTCCTACTTTCTTGAATTTGGTAATCTAAGTACATAACTAATTTTAACTTCTCACCTCGTGGGTACGACTGCACTTGTGTTGCTATATTACTAATTGGCCCGCATAATTGCGTAGTTAATACTGATGGGAGGAGTCATTTGGTGGGTTTTGAGTGAATATGATGGTTAAAGCCGCAATACACCATCCACTTCATTTCGTAACGAACTTCGATTTAACTCAATTGTCCGATTTCAAGGACCAATCGATATCGGATTGAGTCCAAAACTTGGGGAACATCATAATATGGTGAGAGGAGGCATTTGGTGGGTTTTGAGTGAAATCCAATGGCTAAAGCTATGCAATAAACCATCCACTTCAATTCAGAACAAACTTCGTACGAACTTGAATTGTCCGATTTTAAGGACCAATCGATATCGGACTGAGTCCAAAACTTGGGGAACACCATATGGTGGGAGGAGTCATTTGGTGGGTTTTTAGTGAAATCCAATGGCTAAAGCTATGCGACACACCATCCACTTGATTTCAGAACGACCTTCATACGAAACTGAATTGTCCGATTTCAAGGACCAATCGATCTCGGATTGAGTCCAAAACTTGGGGAACATCATAATATGGTGGGAGGATTCATTTGGTGGATTTTGAGAGAAATCTAATGGTTAAAGCTGTGCAATCCATCATCCACTTCATTTCAAACCGAACTTCGTACGAAGCTGAATTGTCCGATTTCAAGGACCAATCGATATTGGATTGAGTCCAAAACTTGGGGAACATCATATTGTGGTCGGAGGAGTCATTTGGGGGGTTTTGAGTGGAATCCAATGGCTAAAGCTATGCAATACACCATCCACTTCATTTCCGAACGAACTTGGACGAACTCAATTGTCCGATTTCAACGAACAATCGATATAGGACTGAGTCCAAAACTTGCGGAACATCATATTGTGGTTGGAGAAGTCATTTGGTGGGTTTTGAGTGAAATCAAATGGCTAATGCTGTGCAATACACCATCCACTTCATTTCGAACGAACTTTTAACTTGAGCTGTCCGATTTCAAGGACCAATCGATATCAGACTGAGTCCAAAACTTGGGGAACCCCATAATATTGTGGGAGGAGTCATTTGGTGGGTTTTGAATGAAATCAAATGGCCAAAGCAGTGCAATACACCATCCAATTCATTTCGTAACGAACTTCTTACGAACTTGAATTGTCCGATTTCAAGGACCAATCGATATCGAACTGACTCCAAAACGTGGGGAACACCATATGGTGGGGAGTCATTTGAGGTTTTAGTGAAATCCAACGGCTAAAGCTTTGCAATACACCATCCACGCTATTTCGTAACGAGCCAGATTTAATCCGAATTATCCGATTTCAGGGAACAATCGATATCGGATTGAGTCCAAAACTTGGGGAACATCATAATATGGTGGGAGGAGTCATTCGGTGGGTTTTGAGTGAATACCGATGGTTAAAGCTGTGCAATACACCATCCACGCTATTTCGTAACGAGCTTCAGATTTAATCAATTATCCGATTTCAGGGAACAATCAATATCGGATTGAGTCCAAAACTTGGGGAACATCATAATATGGTGGGAGGAGTTGTTGTTAATATGTTAACTCGCAATTGTACGGGCCAATTAGTAATATAGCAGATTGGGAACCTAATGAGGCAAAATGAAATTTCAAACAAAAGCAAAGTGAGCAAATGTAACAAAGAGTGTTTTTGTGGGCTGGAAAACAGATTGGGAGACTAGGGCATTCGATTCACCATAACAATTCAATTCTAGGTTATAAGGAGTCAAGTGACAAGTCTAATTCGGATTCAAAGATTGATTCTAGCTAAAGTGTGATTAGGCCATGGTGTCTGGTCCTAACCTTGTGTTCCTAATTCCCTAACTTGATCATTTGTTGTCTAACCTAAATTAAGCATTAGGAACTCATTAAGCATAGAAGAACAATTTAAACAACCAAGCATGTATCTAATCCCTGTTGTCGAATGTCCATACATACTTTTCTTATTCATAGTTCAATTCGAATCAAAGCATGGTGTCTACTCTTGATTCAAACCAAGATAGCTAATATACAAGTTCTAATGGTGATCAATCATCCAAACAAGCATATTAACTGATAAGCATAATGAATAAGAACATGAATCATGAATCAAACTTGAAACTCAAAACTTCAACTTATAAACCCAGAATATTCATGTTAAGTTACATCGAAGTCCTAGTTATGAATTTAGCTACTCATAATGGAAATGAAACTTAAACAAAAATGAGAAAACATAATGAATGTAATAAGAGTGGAAAAACCCATTTCTGAAGTTACTTGTGGTGTCCAAGGCTTCTCCAAGTGCTTCTCCACACCTAATGCTGCTCCAAGAGCTTTCTCACATCTAGAGTATGGCAACTAAAGAGGTGATTTGGGATGAGTTTGGGTGAGTGGTGATGGCAGAGAAAGAGGAAATTCGTAGGGAAATGGAAGGAAGGCTTGTTGGAGCTGTTTTGGTGATTTGGGACTGAATGGAGTGTTTGGGGAAGGATGAGAGTGTTAGAGGATGGCTGAAGTGAATTTTAGGCTGAATGGAGTGACTTTTTTTTCTGAATGAGTGTGCATCACTCTATTTATAGAGTGCAAATTGTGCTCCCCCTTTGGCGGTGAAGCACACCCATTCCTAGCTATTCCCATTTGTCCGAGCTGCCCATTAGGTTCCCATGCTGCTGATTTGATGTGTAGCCCATGCTGCTGATTTGATGTGTAGCCCATGCCTCTAGGAATGTCAGCTGCCCATGCCTTCGAAGTTTCCATGTCGCCTTGTCAAGACATGACTCAACAAAGCAGCTTGCATTCCCGAGCATGGTGTGCATTTTGATGGGCTCACTGATTGGGGTTGACTTAATCAATTGATCTATTTGAGTAGTCCATCTTGCAGTTCAGACTCTCATATTTCCAGGCACATATTATATGGGCCAATCAAAGTTGGGAGAAAGACGTTAAGGCGAAATGAGTTGCCAACCCAGTCTGCTCGTTTTTGCACCATTTTGCATCTTTTCTTATCCAAAGGCACCATTACTACCTAAGGCTCAATGAACTGAATGATAAACAGAAAAGGGATTAAAAGCACACGTTTGACTCAATAACATAACCAAATCATAAGTTAGAAGGGTACAAAATGATATGCAATTGTGAACTGATCAAATACCCCAGACCTAGATTTTGCTAGTCCCGAGCAAAACAAAAGAAAACAAAGTTAAAAACAAAACAAGAAGTTTAACTAAACCACTTCTGCGGGTAACTCGTTTGCATTGAGCATATGCAACAAGCCTTTAAACCTCTAGGCATCCCTAGTAGGAGGAGTTGTGTCTCCTGAGGGTTTAACAGAAACGATACCCACAAACGCTTTCGACTCTACAAAACAAAAGGTTAGAAAACTAACTTTGAAAACGACTAATGAAAATGAAAGAAAACTTTAATCATACCTCCAACACCAGAGAGTTGCCAAGATAGATGATCAATAAGTGTGTAAAGTGGAAGCTATAGCTCAAAGGCACACGGCTTCAAAGTAAACATACTCAAATCTTGAAGGAAGAACATGCTTCAACTCTAATTCTCACATATAGCACTCAATCACTCAGAACCTATGGTTTTATTCTCTCAAACAAGCATAAGTGAGTATATGAAATAGAAGCAGGATATTTGGTTAGATCTCATGAAGGGAATCAAATACTAAGAATAGAGATACACACATACATACCAGCACCCATGAATACATCCTCAAAGATCAGCTAGGTCTTTCACAAGGTTGTAATGAATGGCTAAGGTTAGGGGAAATGGAAGAGTTGGAAAGAACACAATTAACTTAAGAACATACCAAGGTTGCATTCTTCATTGATCTGCAAGGTATCATTGATTTAGAATGATATGGCTGCAACTTAATAGCATCATCTGGCATAGACCTTATATTTCACATTTAGATCAAATCGAAACACTTTCTCCGAAACACTTTCTCTTTATCTTTCTTATTTGCTGACTTGATCTACTTCTTCTTTAACTTCATTGCACAGATTCACACCAATTTACATTTAGGCATGTGGCAGCAACTTCCTTGCTTCAAACTTTATCTTGGCACACCTTGGTATATTTCTAAGCTATAGGGTATGGCTATAATAGGTTAAATATCTTAGATTGAGATACAAGGTTAGGGGAATTATGAGGGTGATAGAAGAAAAAGGCTTGAAGTGTTTGGCTGCAAGAGGGCTGATGGAACACACGAATGGGTAGGGTGAAAAGAAAGCACAGAGAATGGTTATACACACATAGCCTAGCATCACTTCAATGAGTTCATTCATGAATGAGAGCACGACCTGATATCTGCAAAGAGAATCATCCTTAGTATTCAATCAAAATGGAACAATGAGATCATTTAGAGTGAATTGAAGAAAATAAGTAGAGATGAGGAATAGAAACACTTTAAACCCTCTCAAGAATGCAATTAGGCTCGAAATAGCTCACTAGGGTAGTCTCCACTATTCTCCTTCAATAATCTGAGCATGGTACCTTAGCCACCAGAATTCTAAGAGCAAAAGCTTTGTGAAGTGTAAAATTTCTGATATGAAAATCTCAATGGCAGCTCCATAGCATTGATTGTATGAAATTCAAAAAACAAATAAAAATAAATAAAAATAAAAATAGTGACAAGCGGACGAAAATTGAAAACACAAATGAACAAAAATAAAATTGTAAACACAAATGAACAAAAATTGAAAACCTCCCCCCCAGACCTGAATTGAACATTGTCCTCAATGTTAAAGCATAACAAAGATGAGTGAGAACATGTAAATAATAAGGGGAAAGTTTAAGACCAAGGATTAGAGAAACTCCCTCTTGATGCGATTAGGTCGACAGCTACCAAGCACCTTATTCTTCAACACATGGGTTGCCTCCCAAGAAGCGCCTTAGTTAATGTCTTGGCAAGACATTATGCGATTAGCTAACTTGATTGTACGAATGGAAGATGATCCACCACATGACCAGTTTGAATTCCAACTGACACTCCCTCATAGAATGGCTTTAAACGTTGTCCATTTACTTTGAAAGTCGAGCCATCTTTAGGGTTTTGAATCTCCACAGCTCCATAGGGAGAAACATTGACCACGGTGAATGGGCCAAGCCACCTAGACTTCAATTTTCCTGGAAAGAGACGCAAACGTGAGTTAAACAAAAGAACTGACATACCTTTGGTGAACTCTTTCCGTTGAATGTTCCTGTCATGGTAACTCTTGGTTCATTCTTTGTAAAGCCTTGCATTCTCATAGGACTCATGTCTAATTTCTTCCAATTCATTGAGCTGAAACTTTCTAACATGGCCGGCCTTGTCCAGATCAAAATTCAACTTCTTGATGGCCCAAAAAGCATTGTGTTCAAGCTCCATTGGCAAGTGGGCTTTCCCAAACACAAGACGATAAGGGCTCATTCCGATGGGAGTCTTATATGCAGTCCTATAAGCCCATAATGCATCATTGAGCTTGGCAGCCCAATCTTTCCTTGTACTATTCACTACCTTCTCTAGGATCTGCTTAATTTCTCTGCTTATTTCTACTTGACCAGAAGTTTGAGGATGATATGGTGTAGAGACTCGGTGGGTGATGTTGTACTTCTTCATGAGTGCTTCAAATGGTTTGTTGCAGTATGGCTGCCTCCATCACTAATGACAGCCCTTGGAGTACCAAACCTTGTGAAAATATTGTCCCTTAAGAACTTCAGCACCACCTTATGATCATTGGTTTTGGTGGCTATGGCTTCCACCCATTTAGACACATAATCAACAGCAACAAGTATGTAGGTATAACCAAAGGAAGACGGGAATGGTCCCATGAAATCAATACCCCATACATCGAAGAGTTCCACAAAGAGTATGTTCTTCAATGGCATTTCGTTCCTGCGGCTTATGTTTCCCATCCTTTGACACCTATCACACTTAACACAAAAATTAAATGCATCTTTGAATAGAGTAGGCCAAAAGAAACCTGATTGCAAAATTTTAAGTGCTGTTTTCTTAGCTCCAAAGTGGCCTCCACAAGCCAATTCGTGGCTATGCCTAAGGATGCTTTCTTGTTCTTCTTCCGGAACACATCTTCTAATGAGTTGATCTGGGCAATGCTTGAATAAGAAAGGTTCATCCTGCATATAATGTTTCACCATGGAAAAGAACTTCTTTTGTCCTGATAAGTTAGATCATTTCTAAGAACACCACAAGCAAGATAATTAACAAAATCAGCATACCATGGCTCTTTGACTTGGGCAACAAATAGTTGTTCATCCGGGAAAGTCTCATTCAAGGGTAGTACAGCTTCTCCATGCTCTTCAATCACAATTCTGCTCAAATGGTCAGCCACCACATTTTCACATCCCTTCTTGTCTCGAATCTCCAAATCGAACTCTTGTAGCAAGAGAATCCATCTGATCAAGCGTGGTTTGGCGTCCTTCTTAGTGAGCAAGTATCTAAGAGCAGCATGGTCAGAATAAACAATTACTTTAGAACCAACAAGGTAAGAACGAAATTTTTCTAAAGCAAAAACCACAGCAAGCAACTCCTTCTCTGTGGAGTAATTGAGTTGGGCATCATTCAAGGTCCGCTCGCATAATGAATCACATGGGGAAGCTTGTTCTTCTTTTGACCTAGAACTGCACCAATAGCAAAGTCAGAGGCATCACACATTATTTCAAATGGTAAAGACCAACTGAGCTATGATAATAGGGGCTGAAGTTAGCTCTTTCTTCAAGGTCGTAAAAGCTTCCATGCAAGTTTCATCAAACTCAAAAACAGCATCCTTAGCAAGGAGATTACACAATGGTCTTGAAATGCTCGAAAATTTTTGATGAACCTTCTATAGAATCCGGCATGGCCCAAAAAGCTTCTAACTCTTTTAACAGAGGAAGGGGGTGGTAGATTTGAGATGATATTTATCTTGGCTTTGTCCACTTCAATTCCCTTGCTTGAAACAACATGGCCTAGCACAATTCCTTGTCTTACCATAAAGTGACACTTCTCCCAATTCAAAATCAGATTTGTTTCCTGACATCTTTTAAGCACTAGAGACAAGTGGTGAAGACAATCATCAAAAGATGAACCAAAAACTGAAAAATCATCCATAAATACCTCCATGAATCGTTCCACCATATCAGAAAAGATTGCCATCATGCATCTTTGGAAAGTTGCTGGAGCATTGCACAAACCAAATGGCATCCTTCTATAAGCAAATGTACCGAATGGGCATGTGAACGTGGTTTTCTCCTGGTCTTCCGGAGCAATGGGAATTTGATTATAACCTGAAAATCCATCAAGAAAACAGTAAGCATGGCTGATAAACGATCAAGCATTTGATCAATGAAAGGCAAGGGAAAATGATCTTTTCTTGTGGATGTGTTCAACTTCCTGTAATCAATGCAAACTCTCCAACCGGTGATAGTTCGTGTTGGAACTAGCTCATTCTTCTCATTCTTTACAACGGTGATTCCGGACTTCTTAGGAACAACTTGCACAGACTCACCCACTTAGAATCTGAAATTGGGTAGATGATTCCCACATCAAGTAGCTTTAAAACTTCAGCCCTAACCACCTCTTTCATGTTGGGATTTAGCCTTCTTTGTGCATCACGAGATGGTTTGCTGTCTTCTTCCATTAAAATTCGGTGCATGCACATGCTTGGACTAATTCCTTTGATGTCTGCTATGGTCCATCCAAGGGCTGTTTTATGCTCTTTCGTAACTTCAATTGTGTCCTCTTCATGTGAGGTGAGACCTGCAGCAATTATAACAGGAGAGTTTCATTAGCACCCAAATAAGTATGTTTAAGATGATTGGGTAGAGGTTTAAGTTCTAGCTTTGGTGGGGTAATAATGGATGGCTCCAATTTTGTGGAGGATGGTTCAAGAGGCTCGAGTGGTGGCCTAAAGGATGGTGGGTATGGCTGAAACACTTCTAAGGCAGCCATCACTTCTTGGAACTCGATTCATAGAGATCTTCCTCTTCTTGTGTTAGGACCGCTTCTAGAGCATCATTAGACTTTTCTGCACAATTTTAGAAGAAACCTCATGATCCACAACATCAATTGAAAAACAAGTATCAAGAGTGATAGAAGGTTGAGAGAGAGCATCAAACACTTTAAATTCAACAGCTTCACCCAAAACAGTCATGGAGAGGGTGCCATCTTTCACTTTGATGATTGTGTCTGCGATGGCCATGAATGGTCGCCCAAGGAGAATGGGATCAACACGGTCTCCATATGGGTTATCCTCCATATCCATAACTACAAAATCAGCCGGAAGAATGAGTGTATTAACTTGAACTAAAATATCTTCTACAATACCTTTAGGATATTTGATAGAATGATCAGCTAGTTCAAGACGAATTGAGGTTTTCTTTATCCCTTCTAAGCCAAGCTCCTGATAAACTGAATATGGCATTACATTGATGCTTGCTCCCAAGTCCAACATGGTTCTTCCAACCGCCTTATCTCCAATGTTAATGGGAATGTCAAAGCTGCCAGGATCTTCTAGTTTTGTGGAAGCTTCCTTTGCAACACAAAGACTCACATTCTTGTTGAGCTTTACTTCTTCACTTGGAGCAAAATTGAGCTTGTGAGTCATCAAGTGCTTGATGAACTTTCCATATGCAGGAATCTGTTTAACAACATCAAGCAATGGCAAATTGATATTAACTTTACTCAAAATATCATAAATCTCTTTAAAAGCCTTATCTTGATTCGCTTTCTTCAAACGGCCTGGAAATGGAATCGGTGGAATATATGGAGGAGGTGGGATGTATCTATCTTGATGAAGATGTGATGGCACAAATTTGTCATCTCTTTTATGCAATTGAAATGGATTGGGTTCCTGAGAATCAGATTTGGCCTTAGGAGCAGATTGGGACGTTTTGGGTTGTTCTCCTTCCATAGCTGTGGTTTCTCTTCATCTTCATCCTCTACAATCACAACATCATTTGATAGATCAGAACCAACTTTGTTATCAACAATCTTACCTGATTTGAGCACATGAACGGCCTTGGCTTCTTGGTTTTTGGATTGATCACGGTTTGGCTTGGCCATTTCTGTTCTCTTTGAGCTATTTCAGTAGCTATCCGGCCTAATTGACTTCCAACTTGGAGATGGCAGCTTGTGTAGTTTGCTGGAAATTGGATTGGTTGATTGCCATTTGCTTCACTATATCCTCCAACGATGATGATTGTTGTGGCCTTTGGAGTGAAGGGGGATTCGCTTGATTATGTGTATTCCTCCATGAAAAGTTTGGATGATTCCTCCAACCTGGATTATAACTTTGAGAATATGGATCATTTATTGGACCTCGGTTGTAGGAATTCACCAACTTAGCTTGCTCTTGCACAAATTCTGGATATGCAGCCCCAAGGGGACAAGAAATGGTAGGATGATCATGAGTTTCACAGATGCTACACACTTCCTTTGAAGGGATTCTTGAGTTCAATGCAAGGAGGGCATCTAGCTTTTGTTCCAATTTGGAAATCTGCACACTGGAAGAATCATTAGGACCACCAGCAATACGTTTACCTCTTGTATCGGTGTGTTGGGTCTCCATTGCTATCTCCTCAAAGAGTTCATATGTTTCTTCTGGAGTCTTAGTCTTATAAGAACCACCTGCAAAATTAGTGACAATATTATGGCTAGAGGGGGTTAGTCCTTTATAAAACATACGCATCTGAAGCTTCAATGGAATCCCATGATGAGGACATTGATTGAGCAGCCCATTGAATCTCTCCCATGCTTCACAAAACGACTCTTCATCTTGTTGTGCAAATAGTAAGATCTTGTCCCTAAGCATGTCGGTTTTTTGCGTGGAGAAGTATTTCTCCAAGAACTTCTTTTGAATGGCTCCCCAAGTCGTGAGTGAACTAGGCTTCAAAGAATTCAACCAATATTTCGCCTTGTCTTTCAAAGTGTAAGGAAACACTCTCATTCGAAGTTGATCTTCCGTCACACCTGTCAAGGGAAAAGAGCTCACAGCATTAAAAATATCCTTTATATGGGTTAATGGATCTTCATTAGGTAAACCATAAAAGGAAGGCAACATATTAAGATGAGAAGATTTAAGCTCATAGTTTCGAGCTGCGGTGGGCAGCAAGATGCTTGAAGGGGATGCTGGAATTGTTGGGATATCAAGGTCTCCCATGAACTCATTGGCAGCCATCTCTTCTTCTTCTTCTTGGTCTGAACTTGATTCAATTTGAAGGTGAAGAACCTGGGAGGTCAGTGTGGATAGCAAGACCTTCAAATGTGGCAATGGCTTGCTCTTTCGCAGTTGCCAACTCTCTTTCTAGACGATTCTGAATTTCAGAGATCACCCGGTTTGGTTGCAAAGATGGTCTTGTGTTCAAAGATCTCGAACGTTGGAATGAAGACCTCACTTGTTCAAGTAAGGGATTTCTAGACATAAACTACCTGAAACAGAAAATAACTTGAGTTAATTAGTACTACTAAAAGAATAGGGTAACCTTGGGCACATAACCAGGGAAGAACTTTCATTCAATCCCCGGCAACGGCGCCAAAATTTGTTGTTAATATGTTAACTCGCAATTGTACGGGCCAATTAGTAATATAGCAAGACAAGTACGAGGTCGTACCCACGAGGACTGAGAAGTTAAAATTAGTTATGTACTTAGATTACCAAATTCAAGAAAGTAGGAGGTTAAGTCTAAAATAGAATTTAAACAAAGAGTGATTGTAATTGTTGAACAAATGAGGCAAAACGAAATTTCAAACAAAAGCAAAGTGAGCAAATGTAACAAAGAGTGTTTTTGTGGGCTGGAAAACAGATTGGGAGACTAGGGCATTCGATTCACCATAACAATTCAATTCTAGGTTATAAGGAGTCAAGTGACAAGTCTAATTCGGATTCAAAGATTGATTCTAGCTAAAGTGTGATTAGGCCATGGTGTCTGGTCCTAACCTTGTGTTCCTAATTCCCTAACTTGATCATTTGTTGTCTAACCTAAATTAAGCATTAGGAACTCATTAAGCATAGAAGAACAATTTAAACAACCAAGCATGTATCTAATCCCTGTTGTCGAATGTCCATACATACTTTTCTTATTCATAGTTCAATTCGAATCAAAGCATGGTGTCTACTCTTGATTCAAACCAAGATAGCTAATATACAAGTTCTAATGGTGATCAATCATCCAAACAAGCATATTAACTGATAAGCATAATGAATAAGAACATGAATCATGAATCAAACTTGAAACTCAAAACTTCAACTTATAAACCTTAATATTCATGTTAGGTTACATCGAAGTCCTAGTTATGAATTTAGCTACTCATAATGGAAATGAAACTTAAACAGAAATGAGAAAACATAATGAATGTAATAAGAGTGGAAAACCCATTTCAAGTTACTTGTGGTGTCCAAGGCTTCTCCAAGTGCTTCTCCACACCTAATGCTGCTCCAAGAGCTTTCTCACATCTAGAGTATGGCAACTAAAGAGGTGATTTGGGATGAGTTTGGGTGAGTGGTGATGGCAGAGAAAGAGGAAATTCGTAGGGAAATGGAAGGAAGGCTTGTTGGAGCTGTTTTGGTGATTTGGGACTGAATGGAGTGTTTGGGGAAGGATGGGAGTGTTAGAGGATGGCTGAAGTGAATTTTAGGCTGAATGGAGTGACTTTTTTCTGAATGAGTGTGCATCACTCTATTTATAGAGTGCAAATTCGTGCTCCCCCTTTGGCTGGTGAAGCACACCCATTCCTAGCTATTCCCATTTGTCTGAGCTGCCCATTAGGTTCCCATGCTGCTGATTTGATGTGTAGCCCATGCTCTGATTTGATGTGTAGCCCATGCCTCTAGGAATGTCAGCTGCCCATGCCTTCGAGTTTGCATGTCTGTCTTGTCAAGACATGACTCAACAACTAGCATTGCATTCCTGAGCATGGTGTGCATTTTGATGGGCTCACGGATTGGGGTTGACTTAATCAATTGATCTATTTGAGTAGTCCATCTTGCAGTTCAGACTCTCATCTTTCCAGCACATATTATATGGGCCAATCAAAGTTGGGAGAAAGACGTTAAGGCCGAAATGAGTTGCCAACCCAGTCTGCTCGTTTTTTCACCATTTTGCATCTTTTCTTATCCAAAGGCACCATTACTACCTAAGGCTCAATGAACTGAATGATAAACAGAAAAGGGATTAAAAGCACACGTTTGACTCAATAACATAACCAAATCATAAGTTAGAAGGGTACAAAATGATATGCAATTGTGAACTGATCAGGAGTCATTTGGTGGGTTTTGAGTGAATACCGATGGTTAAAGCTGTGCAATACACTATCCACATCATTTCAGAACAAACTTCGTACGAACCTGAATTATCCGATTTCAAGGACCAATCGATATCGGATTGAGTCCAAAACTTGGGGAACATCATAATATGGTGAGAGGAGGCATTTGGTGGGTCTTGAGTGAAATCCAATGACTAAAGCTATGCAATACACCATCCACTTCTGTTCAGAACAAAATTCGTATGAACTTGAATTGTCCGATTTCAAGTACCAATCGATATCGGATTGAGTCCAAAACTTGGGGAACATCATAATATGCTGGGATGGGTCATTTGGTGGGTTTTGAATGAAATCCAACGGTTAAAGCTGTGCAATACACCATCCACTTCATTTCAGAATGAACTTCGTACGAACATGAATTGTCCGATTTGAAGGACCAATCGTTATCGAATTGACTCAAAAACATGGGGAACACCGTAATATGGTGGGAGGAGTTATTTGGTGGGTTTTGAGAGAAATCAAATCGCTAAAGCTGTGCAATACACCATCCACTTCATTTCAGAACGAACTTCATACGAACTTGAATTGTCCGATTTCAAGGACCAATCGATATCGGATTGAGTCCAAAACTTGGGGAACATCATAATATGGTGAGAGGAGGCATTTGGTGGGTATGAGTGAAATCCAATGACTAAAGCTATGCAATACACCATCCACTTCTTTTCAGAACGAACTTCGTACGAACTTGAATTGTCCGATTTCAAGTACCAATCGATATCGGATTGAGTCCAAAACTTGGGGAACATCATAATATGCTGGGAGGGGTCATTTCGTGGGTTTTGAGTGAAATCCAAGGGTTAAAGCTGTGCAATACCCCATCCACTTCATTTCAGAACGAACTTCGTACGAACATGAATTGTCCGATTTGAAGGACCAATCGTTATCGAATTGACTTAAAAACATGGGGAACACCGTAATATGGTGGGAGGAGTCATTTGGTGGGTTCTGAGAGAAATCAAATCGCTAAAGCTGTGCAATACACCATTCGCTTCATTTCAGAACGAACTTCATACGAACTTGAATTGTCCGATTTCAAGGACCAATCGATATCGGATTGAGTCCAAAACTTGGGGAACATCATAATATCGTGGGAGGAGTCATTTGGTGGGTTTTGAGTGAAATCCAACGGCTAAGGCTATGCAATACACCATCCACTTCATTTCAGAACGAACTTCGTCGAACTTGAATTGTCCTATTTCAAGGACCAATCCATATCAGACTGAGTCCAAAACTTGGGGAACATCATATTATGGTGGGAGGAGTCATTTGGGGGGTTTTGAGTGAAATCCAATGGCAAAAGATATGCAATACACCATCCACTTCATTTGAACGAACTTCGTACGAACTTGAATTGTCCGATTTCAAGTACCAATCGATATCGGATTGAGTCCAAAAGTTGGGGAACATCATAATATGGTGGGAGGGGTCATTCGGTGGGTTTTGAGTGAAATCCAGTGGTTAAAGTTGTGCAATACACCATCCACTTCATTTCATAACGAACTTCGTACGAACATGAATTGTCCGATTTGAAGGATCAATGTTTATCGGATTGAGTCGAAAACATGAGGAACACCGTAATATGGTGGGAGGAGTCATTTGGTGGGTTCTCGGAGAAATCAAATGGCTAAAGCTATGCAATACACCATCCACTTCATTTCAGAACGAACTTCATACGAACCTGAATTGTCCGATTTCAAGGACCAATCGATATCAGATTGAGTCCAAAACTTGGGGAACATCATAATATGGTGGGAGGGGTCATTTGGTGGGTTTTGAGTGAAATCCAATGGTGAAAGCTGTGCAATACACCGTCCACTTCATTTCAGAACAAACTTCCTACGAACATGAATTGTCCGATTTGAAGGACCAATCTTTATCGGATTGAGTCGAAAACATGGCGGACACCGTAATATGGTGGGAGGAGTCATTTGGTGGGTTTTGAGAGAAATCAAATGGCCACAGCAGTGCAATACACCTTCCACTTCATTTTAGAACGAACTTCGTATGAACTTGAATTGTCCTATTTCAAGGACCAATCGATATCAGACTGAGTCCAAAACTTGGGGAACACCATAATATGGTGGGAGGATTCATTTGGTATGCTTTGAGTGAAATCCAGTCCCTAAACCTATGCAATACACCAACCACTCCATTTGAGAAAGAACTTCTTACGAACTTGAGTTGTCCGATTTCAAGGACCAATCGATATCGGATTGAGTCCAAAACTTGGGGAACATCATATTGTGGTGGGAGGAGTCGTTTGGTGGGTTTTGAGTGAAATCAAATGGCTAAAGCTGTGCAATATACCATCCACTTCATTTCATAACGAACTTCGTACGAACCTGAATTCTCCGATTTCAAGGACTAATCGATATCGGATTGAGTCAAAAACTTGGGGAACATCATATTGTGGTGGGAGGAGTCATTTGGGGGATTTTGAGTGGAATCCATTGGCTCAAGCTGTGCAATACACCATCCACTTCACTTGAACGAACTTCGTACGAACCTGAATTGTCCGATTTCAAGGACTAATCGATATCGGATTGAGTCCAAAACTTGGGGAACACCATAATATGGTGTGAGGATTCATTTGGTATCTTTTGAGTGAAATTCAATGCCTATACCTATGCAATACAACAACCACTCCATTTGAGAACGAACTTCGTACGAAGTTGAATTGTCCGATTTCAAGGACCAATCGATATCAGACCGTGTCCAAAACTTGGGGAACACCATAATATGGTATGAGGAATCATTTGGTGGGTTTTTAGTGAAATCCAATCACTAGAGCTACGCGATACACCATCCACTTCACTTCAGAACGAGCTTCATACGAACCTGAATTCTCCTATTTCAAGGACCAATCGATATCGGATTGAGTTCAAAACTTGGGGAACATCATCATATGGTGGGAGGAGTCATTTGGTGGGTTTTGAGTGAAATCAAATGGCTAAAGCTGTGCAATACACCATCCACTTCATTTCAGAATGAACTTCGAACGAACCCGAATATCATAATATAGTGGGAAGGGTCATTTGGTGGGTTTTTAGTGAAATCCAATGGCTAAAGCTATGCGATACACCATCCACTTCATTTGAAGGAACTTCGAACCTGAATTGTCCGATTTCAAGGACTAATCGATATCGGATTGAGTCCAGAACTTGGGGAACACCATAATATGGTGTGAGGATTCATTTGGTATGTTTTGAGTGAAATCCAATCCCTAAACCTATGCAATACACCAACCACTCCATTTGGGAACGAACTTCGTACGAAGTTGAATTGTCCGATTTCAAGGACCAATCGATATCAGACCGAGTCCAAAACTTAGGGAACACCATAATATGGTCTGAGGAATCATTTGGTGGGTTTTTAGTGAAATCGAATCACTAGAGCTACGCGATACACCATCTACTTCACTTCATAACGAACTTCGTACGAACTTGAATTGTCCGATTTCAAGGACCAATCGATATCGGATTGAGTCCAAAACTTGGGGAACATTATAATATGGTGGGAAGGGTCATTTGGTGGTTTTTGAGTGAAACCCAATGGCTAAAGCTATGCGATACACCATCCACTTTATTTCGGAACGAACTTCGAAACCTGAATTGTTCGATTTCAAGGACCAATCGATATCGAATTGAGGCCAAAACTTGGGGAACACCGTAATATGGTGGGAGGAGTCATTCGGTGGGTTTTGAGTGAAATCCGTGGTTAAACCTATCGATACACCATCCACTTCATTTTAGAACGAACATCGTACGAACCTGAATTGTCTGATTTCAAGGACCAATCAATATGGAATTGAGTCCAAAGCTTGGGGAACATCATATTGTGCTCGGAGGAGTCATTTCGGGGGTTTTGAGTGGAATCCAATGGCTAAAGCTATGCAATAGACCATCCACTTCATTTCGAGCGAACTTCGAACTGAATTGTCGGATTTCAAGGACCATTCGATATCAGATTGAGTCCAAAACTTGGGGAACGTCATAATATGGTGGGACGAGTCATTTGGTGGTTTTTGAGTGAAATCAAATGGTTAAAGCCGTGCAATACACCATCCACTTCATTTCATAACGAACTTCATAAACCTGAATTGTTCGATTTCAAGGACCAATCGATATCGGATTGAGTCCAAAACTTGGGGAACATCATATTGTGGTGGGAGTAGTCATTCGGGGGGTTTTGAGTGTAATCCAATGGCTAAAGCTATGCAATACACCATCCACTTCATTTCAGAACGAACTTCGTACGAACTTGAATTGTCCGATTTCAAGGACTAATCGATATCGGATTGAATCCAAAACATGGGGAACACCATAATATGGTGGGAATGGTCATTTGGTGGTTTTCGAGTGAAATCCAATGGCTAAAGCTATGCAATACACCATCGACTTCATTTCAGAACGAACTTCGTACGAACCTGAATTGTCCGATTTCAAGGACTAATCTATATCGGATTGAGTCCAAAACTTGGGGAACACCATATTATGGTGTGAGGATTCATTTGGTATGTTTTGAGTGAAATCCAATCCCTAAACCTATGCAATACACCAACCACTCCATTTGAGAACGAACTTCGTACGAAGTTGAATTGTCCGATTTCAAGGACCAATCGATATCAGACCGAGTCCAAAACTTGGGGAACACCATAATATGGTGGGAGGAATCATTTGGTGGGTTTTTAGTGATATACAATCACTAGAGCTACGCGATACACCATCCACTTCACTTCAGAAGAGCTTCATACGAACCTGAATTCTCCTATTTCAAGGACCAATCGATATCGGATTGAGTCCAAAACTTGGGGAACGTCAAATTATGGTAGGAGGTGTCATTTGGTGGGTTTTGAGTGAAATGAAATGGTTAAAGCTGTGCAATATACCATCCACTTCATTTCAGAATGAACTTCGTACGAACCTGAATTGTCGGATCTCAAGGACCAATCGATATCGGATTGAGCCCAAAACTTGGGGAACATCATAATATGGTGGGAGGAGTCATTTGGTGGTTTTTGAGTGAAATCAAATGGTTAAAGCCGTGCAATACACCATCCACTTAATTTCATAAAGAACTTCGTACACCTGAATTGTTCGATTTCAAGCACTAATCGATATCGGATTGAGTCCAAAACTTGGGGAACATCATATTGTGGTGGGAGGAGTCATTTGGGGGGTTTTGAGTGAAATCAAATGGCTAATGCTGTGCAATACCCCATCCACTTCATTTCGAACGAACTTCGTCAAACTGAATTGTCCGATTTCAAGGACCAATCGATATCGGATTGAGTCCAAAGCTTGGGGAACATCATATTGTGCTGGGAGGAGTCATTTGTGGGGTTTTGAGTGAAATCAAATGGCTAATGCTGTGCAATACCCCATCCACTTCATTTCATAACGAACTTCGTACGAACCTGAATTGTCCGATTTCAAGGACCAATCGATATCGGATTGAGTCCAAAACTTGAGGAACATCATAATATGATGGGAAGGGTCACTTGGTGGTTTTTGAGTGAAATCCAATGGCTAAAGCTATGCAATACACCATCCACTTCATTTCTGAACAAACTTCGTACGAACCTGAATTCTCCGATTTCAACGACTAATCGATATCGGATTGAGTCCAAAACTTGGGGAACATCATATTGTGGTGGGAGGAGTCCTTTGGGGGGTTTTGAGTGGAATCCAATGGCTAAAGCTATGCAATACACCATCCACTTCATTTCAAAACGAACTTCGTACGAACCTGAATTGTCCGATTTCAAGGACTAATCTATATCGGATTGAGTCCAAAACTTGGAGAACACCATAATATGGTGTGAGGATTCATTTGGTATGTTTTGAGTGAAATCCAATCCCTAAACCTATGCAATACACCAACCACTCCATTTGAGAACGAACTTCGTACTGAAGTTGAATTGTCCGATTTCAAGGACCAATCGATATCAGACCGAGTCCAAAACTTGGGGAACACCATAATATGGTGGGAGGAATCATTTGGTGGGTTTTTAGTGAAATCCAATCACTAGAGCTACGCGGTACACCATCCACTTTACTTGAACGAGCTTCGTACGAACCTGAATTGTCCGATTTCAAGGACCAATCGATATCAAATTGAGTCGAAAGCTTGGGGAACACCGTAATTTGGTGGGATGAGTCATTTGGTGAGTTTTGAGTGAAATCAAATGGCTAATGCTGTGAAATACACCATCCACTTCATTTGAGCGAACTTCGTCGAACTGAATTGTCCGATTTCAAGGACCAATCGATATCGGATTGAGTCCAAAACTTGGGAAACACCGTAATATGGTGGGAGGAGTCATTTGGTGGGTTTTGAGTGAAATCAAGTAGCTAATGCTGAGCAATACACCATCCACTTCATTTCGAGCGAACTCGACGAACTGAATCGTCCGATTTCAAGGACCAATCGATATCGGATTGAGTCCAAAACTGGAACATCATATTGTGGTGGGAGGAGTCATTTGGGGCGTTTTGAGTGAAATCAAATGGCTAATGCTGTGCAATACCCCATCCACTTCATTTGAACGAACTTCGAAACTGAATTGTCCGATTTCAAGGACCAATCGATATCGGATTGAGTCCAAAACCTCGGGAACATCATATTGTGGCGGGAGGAGTCATTTGGGGCGTTTTGAGTGAAATCAAATGGCTAATGCTGTGCAATACCCCATCCACTTCATTTCAGAACGAACTTCGTACGAACTTGAATTGTCCGATTTCAAGGACCAATCGAAATCGGATTGAGTCCAAAACTTGGAGAACATCATAATATGGTGGGAAGGGTCATTTGGTGGTTTTTGAGTGAAATCCAATGGCGGAAGCTATGCAATACACCATCCACTTCATTTC
Source organism: Prunus mume (assembly GCF_029339155.1). Classification (NCBI taxonomy): domain Eukaryota; kingdom Viridiplantae; phylum Streptophyta; class Magnoliopsida; order Rosales; family Rosaceae; genus Prunus; species Prunus mume. The sequence continues at coordinate 5,229,286 of NC_142698.1, read as the reverse complement.
CGAACGAACTTACGAACCTGAATTCTCCGATTTCAAGGACTAATCGAAATCGGATTGAGTCCAAAACTTGGGGAACATCATAATATGGTGGGAAGGGTCATTTGGTGGTTTTTGAGTGAAATCCAATGGCGGAAGCTATGCAATACACCATCCACTTCATTTCAAAATGAACTTCGTACGAACCTGAATTGTCCGATTTCAAGGACCAATCGATATCGGACTGCGTCCAAAACTTGAGGAACACCATAATATGCTGGGAGGAGTCATTCGGTGGGGTTTGAGTGAAATCCAGTGGTTAAAGCTACGCGATACACCATCCACTTCATTTCAGAACGAACTTCGTACGAACTGAATTGTCCGACTTCAAGGACCAATCGATATCGGATTGAGTCCAAAACTTGGGGAACATCCTAATATGGTGGGAGGAGTCATTTCGTAGTTTTTGAGTGAAATATAATGGGTAAAGCCGTGCAATACACCATCCACTTCATTTCAGAACGAACTTCGTACGAACCTGAATTGTCCGATTTCAAGGACCAATCGATATCGGATTGAGTGCAAAACTTGGGGAACATTATAATATTGTGGGAAGGGTCATTTGGTGGTTTTTGAGTGAAATCCAACGGCTAAAGCTATGCGATACACCATCCACTTCATTTCGGAACGAACTTCGTACGAACCATAGTTGTTCGATTTCAAGGACCAATCGATATCGAATTGAGTCCAAAACTTGGGGAACACCATAATATGGTGGGAGGAGTCATTCGGTGGGTTTTGAGCGAAATCCAGTGGTTAAACCTATGCAATACACCATCCACTTCATTTTAGAACGAACTTCGTACGAACCTGAATTGTCCGATTTCAAGGACCAATCGATATCGGATTGAGTCCAAAGCTTCGGGAACATCATATTGTGCTGCGAGGAGTCATTTCGAGGGTTTTGAGTGGATTCCAATGTCTAAAGCTATGCAATACACCATCCACTTCATTTCAGAACGAACTTCGTGCGAACTGAATTGTCGGATTTCAAGGACCAATCGATATCGGATTGAGTCCAAAACTTGGGGAACATCATAATATGGTGGGAGGAGTCATTTGGTGGTTTTTAAGTGAAATCAAATGGTTAAAGCCGTGCAATACACCATCCACTTCATTTCATAACGAACTTCGTAAACCTGAATTGTTCGATTTCAAGCACCAATCGATATCGGATTGAGTCCAAAACTTGGGGAACATCATATTGTGGTGGGAGTAGTCATTTGGGGGTTTTTGAGTGGAATCCAATGGCTAAAGATATGCAATACACCATCCCCTTCATTTCAAAACGAACTTCGTGCGAACTTGAATTGTCCGATTTCAAGGACTAATCGATCTCAGATTGAATCCAAAACTTGGGGAACACCATAATATGGTGGGAGGATTCATTTCGTATGTTTTGAGTGAAATCCAATCCCTAAACCTATGCAATACACCACCCACTCCATTTGAGAACGAAGTTCGTACGAACTTGAGTTGTCCGATTTCAAGGACCAATCGATATCGGACTGAGCCCAAAACTTGAGGGACACCATAATATTGTGAGAGGAGTCATTCGGTGGGTTTTGAGTGAATTCCTGTGGGTAAAGCTCTGCGATACACCATCCACTTCATTTGAGCGACCTTCGTATGACCCTGAATTGTCGATTTCAAGGATCAATCGATATCGGATTGAGTCCAAAGCTTGGGGAACATCATATTGTGCTGGGAGGAGTCATTTGGGGGTTTTGAGTGGAATCCAATGGCTAAAGCTATGCAATACACCATCCACTTCATTTCATAACGAACTTCGTACGAACCTGAATTTTCCGATTTCAAGGACTAATCGATATCGGATTGAGTCCAAAACTTGGGGAACACCGTAGTATGGTGTCAGGATTTATTTGGTATGTTTTGAGTGAAATCCAATCCCTAAACCTATGCAATACACCAACCACTCCATTTGAAAACGAACTTCGTACGAAGTTGAATTGTCCGATTTCAAGGACCAATTCGATATCATACCGAGTCCAAAACTTGGGGAACACCATAATATGGTGGGAGGAATCATTTGGTGGGTTTTTAGTGAAATCCAATCACTAGAGCTACGCGATACACCATCCACTTCACTTCAGAACGAGCTTCATGCGAACCTGAATTCTCCTATTTCAATGACCAATCGATATCGGATCGAGTTCAAAACTTGGGGAACATCATCATATGGTGGGAGGAGTCATTTGGTGGGATTTGAGTGAAATCAAATGGCTAAAGCTGTGCAATACACCATCCACTTCATTTCAGAACGAACTTCGTACGAACTTGAATTGTCCGATTTCATAGAGCAATCGATATCGGATTGAGTCCAAAACTTGGGGAACATCATAATATGGTGGGAGGGGTCATTTGGTGGGTTTTGAGTGAAATCCAATGGTTAAAGCTGTGCAATACACCATCCACTTCATTTCAGAACGAGCTTCGTTCGAACACAGATTATCCATGCACTTCATTTGAACGAGCCGTTCGAACACAGAATTATCCGATTTCAAGGACCAATCGATATCGGATTCGGTCCAAAACTTGGGGAACATCATAATATGGTGGGAGGAGTCATTTGGTGGGTTTTGAGCGAAATCAAATGGCTAAAGCTGTGCAATACACCATCCACTTCATTTGAACGAACTTCGTACGAATCTGAATTGTCCGATTTCAAGAATCAATCGATATTGGATTGAGTCCAAAACTTGGGGAACATCATGATATGGTGGGAAGGGTCATTTGGTGGTTTTTGAGTGAAATCCAATGGCTAAAGCGATGCAATACACCTTCCACTTCATTTCAGAACGAAATTCGTATGAACTGAATTCTCCGATTTCAAGGACTAATCGATATCGGATTGAGTCCAAAACTTGGGGAACATCATATTGTGGTGGGAGGAGTCATTTGGGGGGTTTTGAGTGGAATCCAATGGCTAAAGCTATGCAATACACCATCCACTTCATTTCAAAATGAACTTCGTACGAACTGAATTGTCGATTTCAAGGACCAATCGATATCGGACGGAGTCCAAAACTTGAGGTACACCACAATATGGTGGGAGGAGTCATTCGGGGTTTTGAGTGAAATCCAGTGGTTAAATCTATCGATACACCATCCACTTCATTTGAACGAACTTCGAACTGAATTGTTCGTTTTCAAGGACCAATGGATATCGGATTGAGTCCAAAACTTAGGGAACATCATAATATGGTGGGAGGAGTCATTTTGTGGTTTTTGAGTGAAATCCAATGGTTAAAGCCGTGCAATACACCATCCACTTCATTTCAGAACGAACTTCGTAAACCTGAATTGTTCGATTTCAAGGACCAATCGATATCGCATTGAGTCCAAAACTTGGGAAACACCAGAATATGATGGGAGGAGTCATTCGGTGGGTTTTGAGTGAAATCAAATGGCTAATGCTGTGCAATACACCATCCACTTCGTTTTGAACGAACTCGTAAACTGAAATGTTCGATTTCAAGGACCAATCGATATCGGATTGAGTCCAAAACTTGGGAAACACAAGAATATGATGGGAGGAGTCATTTGGTGGGTTTTGAGTGAAATCAAATGGCTAATGCTGTGTAATACGCCATCCACTTCATTTCAGAACGAACACCATACGAACCTGAATTGTCCGATTTCAAGGACCAATCGATATCGGATTGAGTCCAAAACTTGGGGAACATCATAATATGGTGGGAAGTGTCATTTGGTTGGTTTTTAGTGAAATCCAATGGCTAAAGCTATGCGATATACCATCCACTTCATTTCAGAACCGACTTCGTACGAACCTGAATTGTCCGATTTCAAGGACCAATCGATATCGGATTGAGTCTAAAACTTGGGGAACATCATATTGTGGTGGGAGGAGTCATTTGGAGGGTTTTGAGTGAAATCAAATGGCTGAAGCTGTGCAATACACCATCCACTTCATTTCAGAACGTGCTTCGTACGAACCTGAATTATCCGATTTCAAGAATCAATCGATATCGGATTGAGTCCAAAACTTGGGGAACATCATATTGTGGTGGGAGGAGTCGTTTGGGGGGTTTTGAGTGGAATCCAATGGCTAAAGCTATGCAATACACCATCCACTTCATTTCGAAAGAACTTCGTACGAACTGAATTGTCCGATTTCAAGGGCTAATCGATATCGGATTGACTCCAAAACTTGGGGAATAGCATATTGTGCTGGGAGGAGTCATCTGCAGGGTTTTGAGTGAAATCAAATGGCTAAAGCTATGCAATACACCATCCACTTTATTTCAGAACGAACTTCGTACGAACCTGAATTGTCCGATTTCAAGGGCTAATCGATATCGGATTGAGAGCAAAACTTGGGGAACACCATAATATGGTGGGAGGATTCATGTGGTATGTTTTGAGTGAAATCGAATCCCTAAACCTATGCAGTATACCAACCACTCCGTTTGAGAACGAACTTCGTACGAAGTTGAATTGTCCGATTTCAAGGACCAATCGATATCGGACTGAGTCCAAAACTTGAGGAACACCATAATATGGTGGGAGGAGTCATTCGATGGGTTTTGAGTGAAATCCAGTGGTTAAAGCTATGCGATACACCATCCACTTCATTTCAGAACGACCTTCATACGAACCTGAATTGTCCGATTTCAAGGACCAATCGATATCGGATTGAGTCTAAAACTTGGGGAACATCATATTGTGGTGGGAGGAGTCATTTGGTGGGTTTTGAGTGAAATCAAATGGCTAATGCTGTGCAATACCCCATCCACTTCATTTGAGCGAACTTCGAAACTGAATTGTCCGATTTCAAGGACTAATCGATATCGGATTGAGTCCAAAACTTGGGGAACATCATAATATGGTGGGAGGAGTCATTTGGTGGGTTTTGAGTGAAATCAAATGGCTAAAGCTGTGCAATACACCATCCACTTCATTTCAGAACGAACTTCGTACGATCTTGAATTGTCCGATTTCAAGGACTAATCGATATCGGATTGAGTCCAAAACTTGGGGAACATCATATTGTGGTGGGAGGAGCCATTTGGGGGGTTTTGAGTGGAATCCAATGGCTAATGCTATGCAATACACCATCCACTTCATTTCAGAACGAACTTCGTGCGAAGCTGAATTGTCCGATTTCAAGGACTAATCGATATTGGATTGAGTCCAAAACTTGGGGAACACCATAATATGGTGGGAGGATTCATGTGGTATGTTTTGAGTGAAATCCAATCCCTAAACCTATGCAATACACCAACCACTCCATTTGAGAACGAACATCGTACGAACTTGAGTTGTCCGATTTCAAGGACCATTCGATATCGGACTGAGTCCAAAACTTGAGGAACCCCATAATATGGTGGGAGGAGTCATTCAGTGGGTTTTGAGTAAAATCCTGTGGTTAAAGCTATGCAATACACCAGCCACTTCATTTCGGAACAAACTTCTTACGAACCTGAATTGTCCGATTTCAAGGACAAATCAATATCGGATTGAGTCCAAAGCTTGGGGAACAGCATATTGTCTGGGAGGAGTCATCTGCAGGGTTTTGAGTGGAATCCAATGGATAAAGCTATTCAATACACGAACCACTTCATTTCAGAACGAACTTTGTAGAACCTGAATTGTCCGATTTCAAGGACTAATCGATTTCGGATTGAGTCCAAAACTTAGGGAACATCATAATATGGTGGGAGGTGTCATTTGGTGGTTTTTGAGTGAAATCCAATGGTTAAAGCCGTGCAATACACCATCCACTTCATTTCAGAAAGAACTTCGTAAACCTGAATTGTTCGATTTCACGGACCAAATGATATCGGATTAAGTCCAAAACCTGGGAAACACCGGAATATGATGGGAGGAGTCATTTGGTGGGTTTTGAGTGAAATCAAATGGCTAATGCTGTGCAATACACCATCCACTTCATTTCAAAACGAACTTCGTCGAACAAGTGTCCGATTTCAAGGACCAATCGATATCGGATTGAGTCCAAAACTTGGGGAACACCGGAATATGATGGGTGGAGTCATTTGGTGGGTTTTGAGTGAAATCCAATGGCTAATGCTGTGCAATACACCATCCACTTCATTTGAACGAACTTCGTACCAACTTGAATTGTCCGATTTCAAGGACCAGTCTATATCAAACCGAGTCCTAAACTTGGGGAACACCATAATATGGTGGGAGGAATCATTTGGTGGATTTTGAGTGAAAACAAATGGCTAATGCTGTGCAACACACGATCCAGTTCATTTGAGCGAACTTCATACGAACCTGAATTGTCCGATTTCAAGGACCAATCGATATCGGATTGAGTCCAAAACTTGGGGAACATCATAATATGGTGGGAGGAGTCATTTGGTGCGTTTTGAGTGAAATCCAATGGCTAAAGCTATGTAATACATCATCCACTTCATTTCAGAACGAAGTTCATACGAACTTGAATTGTTCGATTTCAAGGACTAATCGATATCGGATTGAGTCCAAAACTTGGGTAACACCATAATGTGGTGGGAGGAGTCATTTGGTGGGTTTTTAGTGAAATCCAATGGCTAAAGCTATGCGATACACCATCCACTTCATTTCAGAACGAGCTTACGAACTTGAATTCTCCGATTTGAAGGACCAATCGATTTCAGATTGAGTTCAAAACTCGTTGAACACCATAATATGGTGGGAGGAGTCATTTTGTGGGTTTTTAGTGAAATCCAATGGCTAAAACTATGCGATACAACATCCACTTCATTTCAGAACGAAGTTGAATTGTCCGATTTCAAGGACCAATCGATATCAGACTGAGTCCAAAACTTGGGGAACACCATAATATGGTGGGAGGAATCATTTGGTGGGTTTTTAGTGAAATCCAATCACTAGAGCTACGCGATGCACCATCCACTTCACTTCAGAACGAGCTTCATACGAACCTGAATTCTCCTATTTCAAGGACCAATCGATATCGGATTGAGTTCAAAACTTGGGGAACATCATCATATGGTGGGAGGAGTCATTGGTGGGTTCTGAGTGAAATCAAATGGCTAAAGCTGTGCAATACACCATCCACTTCATTTCAGAACGAACTTCGTACGAACTTGAATTGTCCTATTTCAAGGAGCAATCGATATTGGATTGAGTCCAAAACTTGGGGAACATCGTAATATGGTGGGAGGGGTCATTTGGTGGGTTTTGAGTGAAATCCAATGGTTAAAGCTGTGCAATACACCATTCACTTCATTTCAGAACGAGCTTCGTTCGAACTGAATTGTCCGATTCCAAGAATCAATCGATATCGGATTGAGTCCAAAACTTGGGGAACATCATGACATGGTGGGAAGGGTCATTTGGTGGGTTTTAAGTGAAATCCAATGGTTAAAGCTGTGCAATACACCATCCACTTCATTTCAGAACGAGCTTCGTATGAACCTGAATTATCCGATTTTAAGGGCCAATCGATATCGAATTGAGTCCAAAACTTGGGGAACATCATAATATGGTGGGAGGAGTCATTTGGTGGGTTTTGAGTGAAATCAAATGGCTAAAGCTGTGCAATACACCATCCACTTCATTTCAGAAAGAACTTCGTACGAACTTGAATTGTCAAATTTCAAGGAGCAATCGATATCGGATTGAGTCCAAAACTTGGGGAACAACATAATATGGTGGGAGGGGTCATTTGGTGGGTTTTGAGTGAAATCCAATGGTTAAAGCTGTGCAATACACCATCCACTTCATTTGAGAACGAGCTTCGTATGAACCTGAATTATCCGATTTTAAGGGCCAATCGATATCGAATTGAGTCCAAAACTTGGGGAACATCATAATATGGTGGGAGGAGTCATTTGGTGGGTTTTGAGTAAAATCAAATGGCTAAAGCTGTGCAATACACCATCCACTTCATTTCAGAATGAACTTCGTACGAACCTGAATTGTCCGATTTTGAAGGACTAATCGATATCGGATTGAGTCCAAAACTTGGGGAACAGTATAATATGGTGGGAGGATTCATGTGGAATGTTTTGAGTGAAATCCAATCCCTAAACATATGCAATGCACCAACCACTCTATTTGAGAACGAACATCGCACGAACTTGAGTTGTCCGATTTCAAGGACCAATCGATATCGGACTGAGTCCAAAACTTGAGGAACACCATAATATGGTGGGAGAAGTCATTCCGTGGGTTTTGAGTGAAATCCAGTGGTTAAAGCTATGTAATACACCATACACTTCATTTCAGAACGAACTTACGAACTGAATTGTCCGATTTCAAGGACTAATCGATATCGGATTGAGTCCAAAGCTTGGGGAACACCGGAATATGATGGGTGGAGTCATTTGGTGGATTTTGAGTGAAATCAAATGGCTAATGTTGTGCAACACACCATCCACTTCATTTCAGAACGAACTTCGTACGAACTTGAATTGTCCGATTTCAAGGACTAGTCTATATCAGACTCAGTCCAAAACTAGGGGAACGCCATAATATGGTGGGAGGAGTGATTTGGTGGGTTTTGAGTGAAAACAAATGGCTAATGCTGTGCAATACACCATCCACTTCATTTCAGAACGAACTTCGTACGAACCTGAATTGTCCGATTTCAAGGACCAATCGATATCGGATTGAGTCCAAAACTTGGGGAACATCATAATATGGTGGGAGGAGTCATTTGGTGCGTTTTGAGTGAAATCCAATGGCTAAAGCTATGTAATACATCATCCACTTCATTTCAGAACGAAGTTCATACGAACTTGAATTGTTCGATTTCAAGGACTAATCGATATCGGACTGAGTCCAAAACTTGGGTAACACCATAATGTGGTGGGAGGAGTCATTTGGTGGGTTTTTAGTGAAATCCAATGGCTAAAGCTATGCGATACACCATCCACTTCATTTCAGAACGAGCTTCGTACGAACTTGAATTCTCCGATTTGAAGGACCAATCGATTTCAGATTGAGTTCAAAACTCGTTGAACACCATAATATGGTGGGAGGAGTCATTTTGTGGGTTTTTAGTGAAATCCAATGGCTAAAACTATGCGATACAACATCCACTTCATTTCAGAACGAAGTTGAATTGTCCGATTTCAAGGACCAATCGATATCAGACTGAGTCCAAAACTTGGGGAACACCATAATATGGTGGGAGGAATCATTTGGTGGGTTTTTAGTGAAATCCAATCACTAGAGCTACGCGATGCACCATCCACTTCACTTCAGAACGAGCTTCATACGAACCTGAATTCTCCTATTTCAAGGACCAATCGATATCGGATTGAGTTCAAAACTTGGGGAACATCATCATATGGTGGGAGGAGTCATTGGTGGGTTCTGAGTGAAATCAAATGGCTAAAGCTGTGCAATACACCATCCACTTCATTTCAGAACGAACTTCGTACGAACTTGAATTGTCCTATTTCAAGGAGCAATCGATATTGGATTGAGTCCAAAACTTGGGGAACATCGTAATATGGTGGGAGGGGTCATTTGGTGGGTTTTGAGTGAAATCCAATGGTTAAAGCTGTGCAATACACCATTCACTTCATTTCAGAACGAGCTTCGTTCGAACCTGAATTGTCCGATTCCAAGAATCAATCGATATCGGATTGAGTCCAAAACTTGGGGAACATCATGACATGGTGGGAAGGGTCATTTGGTGGGTTTTAAGTGAAATCCAATGGTTAAAGCTGTGCAATACACCATCCACTTCATTTCAGAACGAGCTTCGTATGAACCTGAATTATCCGATTTTAAGGGCCAATCGATATCGAATTGAGTCCAAAACTTGGGGAACATCATAATATGGTGGGAGGAGTCGTTTGGTGGGTTTTGAGTGAAATCAAATGGCTAAAGCTGTGCAATACACCATCCACTTCATTTCAGAAAGAACTTCGTACGAACTTCAATTGTCAAATTTCAAGGAGCAATCGATATCGGATTGAGTCCAAAACTTGAGGAACATCATAATATGGTGGGAGGGGTCATTTGGTGGGTTTTGAGTGAAATCCAATGGTTAAAGCTGTGCAATACACCATCCACTTCATTTCAGAATGAACTTCGTACGAACCTGAATTGTCCGATTTTGAAGGACTAATCGATATCGGATTGAGTCCAAAACTTGGGGAACAGTATAATATGGTGGGAGGATTCATGTGGAATGTTTTGAGTGAAATCCAATCCCTAAACATATGCAATGCACCAACCACTCTATTTGAGAACGAACATCGCACGAACTTGAGTTGTCCGATTTCAAGGACCAATCGATATCGGACTGAGTCCAAAACTTGAGGAACACCATAATATGGTGGGAGAAGTCATTCCGTGGGTTTTGAGTGAAATCCAGTGGTTAAAGCTATGTAATACACCATCCACTTCATTTCAGAACGAACTTCGATTTAACTGAATTGTCCGATGTCAAGGACTAATCGATATCGGATTGAGTCCAAAGCTTGGGGAACACCGGAATATGATGGGTGGAGTCATTTGGTGGATTTTGAGTGAAATCAAATGGCTAATGTTGTGCAACACACCATCCACTTCATTTCAGAACGAACTTCGTACGAACTTGAATTGTCCGATTTCAAGGACTAGTCTATATCAGACTCAGTCCAAAACTAGGGGAACGCCATAATATGGTGGGAGGAGTGATTTGGTGGGTTTTGAGTGAAAACAAATGGCTAATGCTGTGCAATACACCATCCACTTCATTTCAGAACGAACTTCGTTTACGAACTGAATTGTCCGATTTGAAGGACCAATCGATATCGGATTGAGTCCAAAACTTGGGGAACATCATAATATGGTGGGAGGAGTCATTTGGTGCGTTTGAAGTGAAATCCAATGGCTGAAGCTATGCAATACATCATCCACTTCATTTCAGAACGAAGTTCATACGAACTTGAATTGTTCGATTTCAAGGACTAATCGATATCCGATTGAGTCCAAAACTTGGGGAACACCGGAATATGATGGGTGGAGTCATTTGGTGGATTTTGAGTGAAAACAAATGGCTAATGATGTGCAATACCCCATCCACTTCATTTCAGAACGACCTTCGTACGAACCAGAATTCTCTGATTTGAAGGACCAATCGATGTCAGATTGAGTTCAAAAATTGTTGAACACCATAATATGGTGGGAGGAGTCATTTTGTGGGCTTTTAGTGAAATCCAATGGCTAAAACTATGCGATACAACATCCACTTCATTTCAGAACGAACTTCGTACGAAGTTGAATTATCCGATTTCAAGGACCAATCGATATCAGACCGAGTCCCAAACTTGGGGAACACCATCATATGGTGGGAGGAATCAGTTGGTGGGTTTTTAGTGAAATCCAATCACTAGAGCTACGCGATACACCATCCACTTCACTTCAGAACGAGCTTCATACGAACCTGAATTCTCCTATTTCAAGGACCAATCGATATCGGATTGAGTTCAAAACTTGGGGAACATCATCATATGGTGGAAGCAGTCATTTGGTGGGTTTTGAGTGAAATCAAATGGCTAAAGCTGTGCAATACACCATCCACTTCCTTTCAGAATGAACTTCGTACGAACTTGAATTGTCGAATTTAAAGGAGCAATCGATATCGGATTGAGTCCAAAACTTGGGGAACATCATAATACGGTGGGAGGGGTCATTTGGTGGGATTTGAGTGAAATCCAAAGGTTAAAGCTGTGCAATACACCATCCATTTCATTTGAACGAACTTCGTACGAACTGAATGGTCCGATTGTAAGGATTAGTCGATATCGGATTGAGCCCAAAACATGGGGAACATCATAATATGGTGGGATGAGTCATTTGGTGGGTTTGGAGTGAAATAAAATGGCTAAAGCTGTGCAATACACCATCCACTCCATTTCAGAACGAACTTCGTACGAACCTGAATTGTCCGATTTCGAGGACCAATCGATATCGGATTGAGTCCAAAACATGGGGAACATCATAATATGGTGGGAGGAGTCTTTTGGTGGGTTAAGTGAAATCAAATGGCTAAAGCTGTGCAATACACCATCCACTCCACTTCAGAACGAACTTCGTACGAACTGAATTGTCCGATTTCAAGAACAAATCGATATCGGATTGAGTCCAGAACTTGAGGAACATCATGATATGGTGGGAAGGGTCATTTGGTGGTTTTTGAGTGAAATCCAATGGCTAAAGCTATGCAATACACCATCCACTTCATTTCAGAACGAACTTCGTACGAACCTGAATTGTCCGATTTGAAGGACTAATCAATATCGGATTGAGTCCAAAACTTGGGGACATCATATTGTGGTGGGAGGAGTCATTTGGGGGGTTTTGAGTGGAATCCAATGGCAAAAGCTATGCAATACACCATCCACTTCATTTCAGAACGAACTTCGTGCGAACCTGAATTGTCCGATTTCAAGGACTAATCGATATCGGATTGAGTCCAAAACTTGGGGAACACCATAATATGGTGGGAGGATTCATTTGGTATGTTTGGAGTGAAATCCAATCCCTAAACCTATGCAATACACCAACCACTCCATTTGAGAACGAACATCGTACGAATTTGAGTTGTCCGATTTCAAGGACCAATCGATATCGTGCTGAGTCCAAAACTTGAGGAACACCATAATATGGTGGGAGGAGTCATTCGGTGGGTTTTGAGTGAAATCCAGTGGTTAAAGTTATGCAATACACCATCCACTTTATTTCAGAACGGACTTGTACGAACCTGAATTGTCCGATTTCAAGGACCAATCGATATCGGATTGAGTCCAAAACATGGGGAACGTCATAATATGGTGGGAGGAGTCATTTGGTGGTTTTTGAATGAAATCCAATGGTTAAAGCCTTGCAATACACCATCCACTTCATTTCAGAACGAACTTCGTAAACCTGAATTGTTTGATTTCAGGGACCAATCGATATCGGATTGAGTCCAAAACTTGGGAAACACCGGAATATGATGGGGTGGAGTCATTTGGGGGGTTTTGAGTGAAATCAAATGGCTAATGCTGTACAATGCACTATCCACTTCATTTCAGAATGAACTTCGTTCGAACCAATTGTACGATTTCAAGGACCAATCGATATCGAATTGAGTCCAAAACTTGGGGAACACCGGAATATGATGGGTGGAGTCATTTGGTGGGTTTTGAGTGAAATCAAATGGCTAATGCTGTGCAATACACCATCCACTTCATTTGAACGAACTTAACTTGAATTGTCCGATTTCAAGGACCAGTCTATATAAGACTGAGTCCAAAACTTGGGGAACACCATAATATGGTGGGAGGAGTCATTTGGTGGGTTTTTAGTGAAATCCAATGGCTAAAACTATGCGATACAACATCCACTTCATTTCAGAACGAACTTCGTACGAAGTTGAATTGTCCGATTTCAAGGACTAATCGATATCGGATTGAGTTCAAAACTTTTGGAACATCATCATATGGTGGGAGGAGTCATTTGGTGGGTTTTGAGTGAAATCAAATGGCTAATGCGGTGCAGTACACCATTCACTTCATTTGAAAGAACTTACGAACTGAATTGTCCGATTTCAAGGACCAATCGATATCGGATTGAGTCCAAATCTTGGGGAACACCGGAATATGATGGGTGGAGTCATTTGGTGGGTTTTGAGTGAAATCAAATGGCTAATGCTGTGCAATACACCATCCACTTCATTTGAGAACGAACTTCGTACGAACTTGAATTGTCCGATTTCGAGGACCAGTCTATATCAGATTGAGTCCAAAACTTGGGGAACACCATAATATGGTGGGAGGAGTCATTTGGTGGGTTTTGAGTGAAAACAAATGGCTAATGTTGTGCAATACAAATGGCTAAAGTGTTGCTCTTTAACCGTTCAAGTCTTTGGCCTATTTCGGCAAGTGTATCTGACATATACTACCTGGCAAACAAAAATAAAATGAAATTAGGGTTTGAGAGCAAGCAATCACAGAGGACTGATATCAGTCCCCGGTAAAGGTGTCGAACCACAGGGACCGATTGGACCTCTATAAATTAGTAGTTTTGAAAGAACCCTAACTTAAAGTGAAAGTGACAAATTGAGAGTAGTTTGTGTTGTAAACGAAAAATAACTTAAAATGCAAGAAGAATGGAGCAGCAAATGAGATATTGATGTAAGAAGAATAGGGATGAGACCAGAGATTTCGAGTTCACCATTGCAAAACCAATTCCATGTTTATAAAGTTAAACCATATTCAACTACCAACTTGTTTCCAGAGTTCGTTTTACATATATATGATCAGCCATATGATGTGTGGTTTTGATCAAATTCTCCTAATCTGCAACCTAATTGGGATGTTCAACTTTGGTTCCAGGTTAAGAGTCATTAACATGCGAGAAAACTTTAAAGAACCGAAGAAAACACACGGCAGGATGTTTGCATAGCATTCTCTTCATTCATTCACACGTCTACCAAGATTAAGCATGATGTTTACAATAACCTTGACTAGATAATCTGTAGGCAACCTTAATGGTGATCAAACATTAAAATTGACAAACAAATTTAACAATAGATTCAGTGAATGAAACAAGAAACAGATTGATGAACAGAATACTTTAACTTAGAAACATAGACCAATGTTGCAAGGCTACATCGAAATCCTTAGCTATGAATTTAGTTAAACATCATGTTCACAAAGATTAAAACGAAAATAAACAACATGAGTGAAAATAAATGCATGAGAGGAAACCCTTGAACCGATTCTGATGTTGAACTTCTCCAAGAACAGCCTCCTGCAATGAGTCTTGATGGTGGAAATATATGGGTGGCTAGGGTTTAAGTGTGTGTGAAAGGGGAGAATGACAAAAAGAAGGATGTCTAGGGTTGTGAAATTCGTCCAAAATAAATAGGGTCTGTGAAAGTGGCCAAAAGGCAAGTTTTTATGGGGTAAAAGAGGCTGTCAGATATTCCAAAGATATCCTAATAAATCAGCCTTTATTTTGCACGTTTTTGCCTTATTTGGCACCTCCAAATCAGGCTAGAAATCCCCAATGCTTTCCCATTATGCTCTTAGTCTTTAAACAACCCAGGTTCGCTTTGGATCTTTATTTGGACTTCAAAACAGGTCACGAAATTTGTTTCCACGTTTGAATAATGGCCAGCTCCAAAAATGACATGTTTAACTAAAAAACATCACAAATAGACTAGAAATGGATGGTATAAATGTATAAATATATGAGTTATCAAATACCCCCAAACCTTTAAACCCCTAGGTGTCCCTAGTAGGAGGAGTTGTGTCTCCTGAGGGTTTACAGTGATGACACCCACAAACATCTGCATACTTGCAAACAAATTGGTTAAAGCATACTTATAGCAAACTAATAAGAACCAATGAAAGCTTAGTCATACATTCAAACCACTAGTCTGCCACTTTGAAAGAATCATATCATAAAGTGTAAAAAATAATTACTCCATGTCCCATGACTTCAAAGACACCATACTCAAATGCCAAAGATAGAAATCGCCTCAACTCTAGTCCTCACAGATATCACTCAAATTTTCACTCAGATCCTAAGGCACAGTCTCTCCTCAAACATATGTGAGTGAAGTTATGTAAAAGGAAATCAAAATCCTCACATATGAAATATGAAATAAAAGCACAATTTCTAGATAGATCTCATGAAGGGAATCAAACACTAAGAATATGGATAGCACACATACTTAGCAGCACTCATGAATACATCCTCAAAGATCAGCTTGGTCTTTCACAAGGTTTGTAATGTTAAGGCTTAGGTTAGGGGCTATGAAAGAAAGGATAGGAAATACTAAAGCTTGGGACATACCAAAGTGTCTTCCTTGTGAAAGCAGCAAGCTCTCCTCTTGAATTGATCTTTGTTGTTTGTTCGTGGCATCCAGGATCCGTGCGATAATGGAAGGATTTAGAAATTACATCCTCTTTGATTTTTTTTCTTTTCTTTTCTAAAACTTTGTTTCTTTTTTCTTTCTTTTTTCTACAATTGCCAGCACACATACCTCGGTACACACCACTTTCTTTATGTAGAGCTCGAATTATCTTTGTCTTCATCACTTTGGTATTCCCCAAACTATAGGGTATAGCTGTAATGGGCTAAATATCTCATATTGAGATAAACGGATATGGGGAAAAAATGTGAGAAAAGAAAATGGCTAAAAATGATTGGCTTCAAAATGGGGTAATGGCACACACATAAAGGTAAGAAATTAGGCCTTTTGGTGGTTAAGACATGCATAGCCTAACATCATCTCAATGAGTTCATTCATGAGTGTTACCAAACACATGGTATCTGCGAAAGAGAACAATTCTTAGCGTTCAATCAAACAAAAATAATGAGATCATTTGAAATGAAGTTGAAGCAAAAAGATAGGAGTACAAACACTTTAAACCCTCTCAAAGAAGTAATAGGCTCAAAATCACTCTCTAGGGTAGTCTCCACAATTCTTCTTCCCGAATTTGAGCATGATACTTTAACCACCATGATTCCAAGAGTAACAGCTTTGAAAAAAAAATAATGATACGAACTTTTTCATGACAACACAGTAGTCCTCATTGTAAACCATAGCCCTCATATACATTCACATTAGTAAGCAAAAGCAAACTTTAACCAGAACTAGAAACAAACGAAAATCCCATACCCCCAAACCTAAACTAAGCATTGTCCTCGATGCTTAAAAAAAATGAATGGAATGGATGCAATGCAAATTGGCAGTGTAGATGGAATGAAATAAAATAAAAACTAAAAACTAACACAAATAAAAGGAAAGAACACAAACCCAGCTAGGTTGCCTCCTACCAAGCGCTTTATTTAATGTCTAGGCAAGACATGGTAGTGTGTCTAAGTTGTCATAAACTCGAGAGAATCCATAACTACATAAACCTGCTCCTGTGAAACATTCTCCAAATAAGGCTTCAAACGCTGTCCATTGACCTTAAAACGGGTCCCATTCTTGATGTTTTCTATCCCCATAGCTCCATGGGGAAATACTTGAAGCACTTTGAATGGTCCAACCCATCTAGACTTCAATTTACCTGGAAAAAGTCTCAAACGTGAGTCATACAAAAGTACTTTCATACGTGGTTGAAACTCCTTCCTAAGAATTGCTTTGTCATGGTAGAGCTTGGTTCGTTCTTTGTAGATCCTTGCATTCTCATATGATTCATTTCTGAGCTCTTCCAACTCATTGAGTTGGAGCTTCCTCACTGTACCAGCTTCTTTGAGATCAAAATTGAACTTCTTTATGGCCCAATATGCACGGTGCTCGAGCTCCATTGGCAAATGACATGCCTTTGCAAACACCAGTCGATAAGGGCTCATTCCAATTGGGGTCTTGTATGCTGTTCGATACGCCCAAAGTGCATTATTCAACCTTAGTGACCAATCCTTCCTTGTAGGGCTGGCGGTTTTCATCAAGATGTTCTTTATTTCTCTATTGCTGATTTCCACTTGTCCAGAGGTTTGAGGATGGTATGGAGTTGCCACTTTATGTGTGATGTTGTACTTCTTCATCAATGCCTCGAAAGGTTTGTTGCAGAAGTGACTGCCCCATCGCTAATGATAGCTCTTGGAGTTCCAAATCTAGTGAAAATCATATCTTTGAGAAAATTCAAAACAACTTTGTGATCATTAGTTCGTGTAGCTGTTGCCTCAACCCATTTTGATACATAATCTACTGCCACTAGTATGTATATGTATCCAAAAGAAGATGGGAATGGTCCCATGAAGTCAATTCCCCACACATCAAACAGCTCTACCACTAAAATGTTGTTTAATGGCATTTCATTCCTGCGACTGATGCTCCCCATTTTCTGACACCTATCACACTTAGAGCAAAAATCAAAAGCATCTTTAAATAATGAAGGCCAAAAGAAATCAGATTGTAAAACCTTCAAAGCTGTCTTTTTGGCACTGAAATGACCTCCGCATGCCAATGCATGACTGAATGTTAGTATGCTTTGCTCCTCACTCTCCGGAACACATCTTCGAATGATTTGGTCAGGGCAATACTTGAACAAATATGGCTCATCCCACATGTAGTGTTTCACCATTGAAAAGAACTTCTTTCTCTCCTGAAAAGTCAAATCATCTCTAATTACACCAGAAGCAAGATAATTGACAAAATCAGCATACCATGGCTCTTTATCTTGGATGACAAAGAGTTTTTCATCCGGGAATGATTCGTTGAGAGGCAAAATTTGTCCATCTCCATGGTTTTCATCAACAAGGCGCGACAAGTGATCAGCAACAACATTTTCACTCCCTTTCTTGTCTCGAATTTCTAGGTCAAACTCTTGTAACAAGAGTATCCATCTGATCAAACGTGGTTTAGCATCTTTCTTGGTCAACAAAAACCTAAGAGCTGCATGATCAGAGTAAACAATAACTTTAGAGCCAACAAGATATGAACGAAATTTCTCTAAAGCGAAAACAACAGCAAGCAACTCCTTCTCAGTTGTAGAGTAATTGAGTTGAGCATCGTTTAATGTCCGACTTGCATAGTAGATTACGTGTGGCAGCTTATTTACTCTTTGACCTAAAACAGCACCAATAGCATAGTCAGAGGCATCACACATGAGCTCAAAAGGCAAAGACCAATCTGGTTCCATAATGATAGGAGCAGAGGTTAGTTCACGTTTCAAGGTATTAAATGGATTCATACAATCTTTATCAAAGTGAAATACAACATCTTTGGCCAAAAGATTGCACAATGGATGAGTGATCTTGGAAAAATCCTTAATGAAACAACGATAAAAACCAGCATGTCCTAGAAAACTTCTCACTCCCTTCACTGAAGTAGGGGCTGCCATATTTGAGATGATGTCAATTTTTGCTTTGTCAACTTCAATACCCTTGCTGGATATTACATGCCCCAACACAACACCTTGTTTCACCATAAATTGACACTTTTCCCAATTAAGAATCAAATTTGTTTCCTGACTTCTTTGAAGCACTAGAGAGAGATGGTTAAGACAAGTATCAAAAGAAGAACCAAAAACTGAAAAATCGTCCATGAATACCTCAATAAATCTCTCAATCATATCTGAAAAGATTGCCAGCATACATCTTTGTAATTTTGCTGGGGCATTGCAAAGGCCAAACGGCATCCTCCTATATGCAAAGTGCCAAAAGGACAGGCGAATGTAGTCTTCTCTTGATCTTCGGAGCAATCGCAATTTGATTATAACCTGAATATCCATCAAGAAAACAATAATATGCGTGACCAGCTAATCGCTCAAGCATTTGATCAATAAAAGGCATAGGAAAATAATCTTTTCTAGTGTACGAATTCAACTTCCTGTAATCGGTGCAAACACGCCAACTAGCTGCAGGTCTCATTTGAACAAGCACTTTATGCTCATTTTTTACCACTGTGATTCCAATCCTCTTAGGCACTACGTGAACAGTGACCCATTTGCTATCTGAAATCGGGTATATGATACCCACATCTAGCAACTTCAACACTTCAGCTCTCACTACTTCCTTCATGTGTGGATTGAGCCTTCTTTGTGGTTCACGAGTTGGTTTCGCTCCCTCCTTCAATAAAATTCGATGCATGCACATGGTAGGGCTTATTCCCTTGATATCTGCAATAGACCAACCAATGGCTGATTTGAACTCTTTTAGCACCCTAATTAGCTTATCTTCTTCCAAAGGGGTGAGATCGATGCTATGATAACTGGGAGAGTTTCAAACTCAGCTAGGTAAGCATATTTTAGATGTGATGGAAGTGGTTTAAGCTCAAGTTTTGGAGGTTTAACAACAGCAGGGATCAGATGTGTGGCAGATGGTCCTAATGGCTCTATAAGAGATGAAAAAGTGGAGGGATATGGTTTTAATGCTTCCAAGGCTGCCACCATCTCCATGGGCACTTCTTCATCAAAGTCATCTTGAGATTGACTCAAAACATATTGTAATGGATCATTGGATTGTGCCAGCAAAAACTTAGAAAAAACAAGTGAATCAAGCACATCAATCGAACAACAATCAAGTGAACTAGAAGGGTGAGAAAGAGATTCAAACACTTTGAATTGTACAGTTTCTCCTAGCACAGTCATGGTGAGGAGACCATTTTGCACATATATGATAGTCTTTGCCGTGGCCATAAAGGGTCTCCCAAGGAAAATAGGTAACTCACGATCATGTATAGGAGCCTCTTCCATGTCCAACACTACAAAATCAGCAGGCAAAATTAGTTTGTCAACTTGAACTAAGATATCTTCCACTATACCTCTTGGATATTTCACTGATCGATTGGCAAGTTGCAATGAAATAGTTGTTGCCTTCAAATCCCCCAAACCTAATTGAAGGTACACTGAATAGGGCATTAAATTGATGCTCGCCCCCAAGTCAAGCATAGCCTTTTCAACTAGCTTGTCTCCAATGGTGATATTGATAGAAAAACTGCCCGGATCCTTGAGTTTTGGTGGGAGCTTTCTTTGAAGCACAGCACTCACATTTTCAGACACCATCACCTTCTCATTAGGTCCATACTTCCTCTTATAAGTGTTTAGCTCCTTGAAAATTTTTCCATATGTTGGCATATTCCTAATGACATCAAGCAAAGGTAAATTAACATTCACTTTACTTAAAATATCAAAAATTTCTTTAAATGACTTATCCTGCTTGCTTTTGGCAAGTCTTCCAAGAAATGGAATTGGAGGAGTGTAAGGTTTTTCAGCCTTGTGAAAATTTGGAGCTTCATACGAAGAAGTGGCATTGCTTGGATCTTCACTCGGTTTCTCATGCTCTTCTTGAGTGGGGCCTGCATTCACATGATCAGATTCATTAGTAACTTCATTGCCAACTCTATTATTAATAACCTTACCACTTCTAAGTGTTATGACCGCTTTGGCTCGCTATTGGTTCCTTTGAAGTATCACCGGTTGGCTTGGAAATTTCCCGGGTTCTCTTTGACTCAAAGCATCAGCAATCTGACCTAATTGTGTCTCCATTTTGGTTAGAGCAGCTGAATGTTGTTGGAGAGTACTATTGGTAGTTTGCTGGAATTGAACAGTGTTTTGAGCTAGCATTTTGACCGTATCTTCAAGCGTAGCGGCAGGCTTTGGTTGGAAATTTTGAAATTGATTGTTATTCTTCCATGAGAGATTGGGATGATCTCTCCAACCAGGGTTATATGTATTGGAGAACGTGTAACAACCCAAACCTAAAATTAATATTTAACTATTAATTTATTTGAGAAAAAGACTAAAATACCCCTAGAATATTTTATTAGTTTAAAAGTTGACTTTTTGATCGGGAAGGAATTTGGGGATTTTAGTTGTACCGTTGCGTAGAGCGCGACGAAACGAGTTCGTAGACTTGTAGTGGACTCAAATCGGAATTGTAACGAAGGAGTTACGATCAAAAGAAGTTCAGTGGCATAACCGTAAATATTTCGAAGTTCAGTTTTATAAACCCAGATTTTTCTGGGTTTCGCAAAGGAGGAGCCGACTTTCTGAGCTGATTCCTCTCAGCTCCGACCCCCGATTCAGGCAATACCAGTGCCAAATGAACCACAAAACTTCCCTCTTCCAACCCCAGCCCTTCTCCGCCATTATCCGCCGCCATAGTCGCCGGAAACAGCCACGAAACAGGCGGCGCTGGACAGTTTTTGACAGAACTTCCAAGCGTTCGTTCTCCGTCGTCCGGCCACCAAATCGGACGAGTGAGGTATGGTTTTCTAGCTATTTTTCATGCTCTAGCTGCTGGTTGGGTAGGATTTCAGAAATTTCTAGCGTAAATAGCTCGATTTACGAGTTAGGTTTCAGCCGGTTTTCGAGTCACTGTTCCGGCCATTTCCGGCCACTTTTTGGGGTTGGTCCAAGAACAAAAGTGGCTCCAAATAGGGTGTTTTACCTAGGATAGGAGTCTTGAGCCGAGATGTTGAGATTTTCCGGCGAAGCGTTATCGCTTAGGCACCACGCGCTGCCGCGCGTGTGGCGGCGCGTGGGCAGTAAGATGGGGACCACAGTCAGTCCTAGAATGATCTCCTAGTCCTCACGAGCGCGTAGGATTTCGCGGATCTTAATTCGGATATCGTTTGAACCCCGAACGGATCTCGCCTACTGTGCGATTTCCGGGTTCACTATGTTTGAACCGTTTGATCGTAGTTATTTTCAAGTATGTTAATCTAGACTTTCCCAGGATCGTATCGTATTTGACGGATCGTAAAACGGAGTCCCGGATACTCCAGAAATGTCAGCCCTAGAGTGGGGTTTACAGATAAAACAAACCAGTTATAGGTCCTAGAGGAAAGAACTACGTGTGGCTTGATCCTCGTAAAGGGTGAGGCAGCCTATTACAGCGCGCAGCCACGAGATAGGGCCCGAGTTTGTGTTATCGCTTCTGGGCATTTTGGTCATTTACGACCCACAGGCACTAGGTGTCGATTTTGCGAGATTCGACCGGATTCCAAAGTGGAATTTGGGTCGGTCGTTCGAACGGGTCATTCCTTGGCCTCGATTGTAAGAATTCATGAGATTCACTTGCTCTTGAACGAATTCAGATAAGCCTCACTAGTGAGCATTGATAAGTAGGATGACCTGGTATGTTGCAAATGGCACACACCTCAGCTATCTTAGGCGCCATATTGAGCATGAATCGAGCTTCTTTTCCAAACTAGCCACCGCAAAGCAAGATCATTATTAGAACTCATTTCATACATTCCAACTCGTTTACCTCTTGTATCTTTGTGTTGAGCATTAGATCCCAACATCTCATAAATGTTATATGACTCTTGCGCATTTTTCTTCTTCAAAGCTCCACCTGCCTTATCCATTGATTGACATGTTTGGGTTAGTCCATCATAAAAAATTTGCATTTGTAAGTAAAGAGGTAACCCATGATGTGGACATTGCAGCAACAGGCCTTTGAAACGCTCCCAACATTCATTGAAAGGTTCTCCATCATCTTGTTTAAAGTTAAAGATTTGCCCTCTCAACGTGGCTGTCTTTTGAGTTGAGAAAAACTTCTCCATAAACTTCTTAGCTACAGATCCCAAGTGGTGAGCGAACCAAAGCAAAGTCATTAGCCAATTCTTTGTTCTATCTTTCAATGTATAAGGAAAAACCCTCATTCTCAGATTTTCTTCACTCACTCCCTGCAAAGGTAAACCACTCACAACATTGTAGAATTCCTTAATATGGGATAATGGATCTTCGTTAGGTAAACCATAAAAAGAAGGAAGCATGTGAAAATGAGAAGATTTGAGTTCATAATTTCTAGCTTCAGAGGCAGCAAGATGCACGAAGGTGAATTTGGTATAACCGGTTGAGCATAATCTTCCAAAGCTCGGTTGTCATCGTTATTGCCAGCCATCTCTTCTTCTCCATTAGAGTTAGAGTTATCGAAAGAATCTACACTCGCTGGGCTAGAAGAACTATTGTCCTTTTCTATACGGCTAGTCCGGGTACTAGCGTCTGAATTCTCAAAAGTGTTGCTCTTTAACCGTTCAAGTCTTTGGCCTATTTCGGCAAGTGTATCTGACATATACTACCTGACAAACAAAAATAAAATGAAATTAGGGTTTGAGAACAAGCAATCACACAGAGGACTGATATCAGTCCCCGGGAACGGCACCAAAATTTTGTTGTGTTCCTTCCAAGTGCCAATATATGGTTAGTATAATGGTACAAGTAAGGGTGTCAAACCACAGGGACCGATTGGACCTCTATAAATTATTAGTTTTGAAAGAACCCTAACTAAAAGTGAAAGTGACAAATTGAGAGTAGTTTGTGTTGTAAACGAAAAATAACTTAAAATGCAAGAAGAATGTAGCAGCAAATGAGATATTGATGTAAGAAGAATAGGGATGAGACCAGGGATTTCGAGTTCACCATTGCAAAACCAATTCCATGTTTATAAAGTTAAACCATATTCAACTACCAACTTGTTTCCAGAGTTCGTTTTACATATATATGATCAGCCATATAATGTGTGGTTTTGATCAAATTCTCCTAATCTGCAACCTAATTGGGATGTTCAACTTTGGTTCCAGGTTAAGAGTCATTAACATGCGAGAAAACGTTAAAGAACCGAAGAAAACACACGGCAGAATGTTTGCATAGCATTCTCTTCATTCATTCACACGTCTACCAAGATTAAGCATGATGTTTACAATAACCTTGACTAGATAATCTGTAGGCAACCCTAATGGTGATCAAACATTAAAATTGACAAACAAATTTAACAATAGATTCAAATGAATGAAACAAGAAGCAGATTGATGAATGAATACTTTAACTTAGAAACATAGATCAATGTTGCAAGGCTACATCGAAATTCCTAGCTATGAATTTAGTTACACATCATGTTCACAAAGATTAAAACGAAAATAAACAACATGAGTGAAAATAAATGCATTAGAGGAAACCCTTGAACCGATTCTGATGTTGAACTTCTCCAAGAACAGCCTCCTGCAGGTGAGTCTTGATGGTGGAAATATATGGGCGGCTAGGGTTTAAGTGTGTGTGAAAGGAGAATGACAAAAGAAGGATGTCTAGGGTTGTGAAATTCGTCCAAAATAAATAGGGTCTGTGAAAGTGGCCAAAAGGCAAGTTTTTATGGGGTAAAAGAGGTCACGATATTCCAAAGAGATCCTAATAAATCAGCCTTTATTTTGCACGTTTTTGCCTTATTTGGCACCTCCAAATCAGGCTAGAAATCCCCAATGCTTTCCCATTATGCTCTTAGTCTTTAAACAACCCAGGTTCGCTTTGGATCTTTATTTGGACTTCAAAACAGGTCACGAAATTTGTTTCCACGTTTGAATAATGGCTAGCTCCAAAAATGACATGTTTTGATTTCTTTTGCCTTCAACTTGATCCTAAAGTAGGTGCAACTGCATACTAACACAAAATAGGGTAAAACGCAACATGTTTAACTCAAAAACATCACAAATAGACTAGAAATGGATGGTATAAATGTATAAATATATGAGTTATCAATACACCATCCACTTCACTTCAGAACGAGCTTCATACGAACCTGAATTCTCCGATTTCAAGGACCAATCGATATCGGATTGAGTTCAAAACTTGGGGAACACCATAATATGGTGGGAGGAGTCATTTGGTGGGTTTTTGAGTGAAATCAAATGGCTAAAGCTGTGCAATACACCATCCACTTCATTTCAGAACAAACTTCGTACGAACTTGAATTGTCCGATTTTAAGGAGCAATTGATATCGGATTGAGTCCAGAACTTGGGGTACATCATAATATGGTGGGAGGGGTCATTTGGCGGGTTTTGAGTGAAATCCAATGGTTAAAGCTGTGCAATACACCATCCACGTCATTTTAGAACGAGCTTCGTATGAACCTGAATTATCCGATTTCAAGGACCAATCGATATCGGATTGAGTTCAAAACTTGGGGAACACCATAATATGGTGGGAGGAGTCATTTGTGGGTTTTTAGTGAAATCCAATGGCTAAAGCTATGCGACACAACATCCAGTTCATTTCAATGAACTTCGTACGGTTGAATTGTCCGATTTCAGGGACCAATCGATATCAGACTATATCCAAAACTTGGGGAACACCATAATATGGTGAGAGGAGTCACTTGGTGGGTTTTTAGAGAAATCCAATCACTAAAACTACGCGATACACCATCCACTTCACTTCAGAACGAGCTTCGTACGAACCTGAATTTTCCGATTTCAATGACCAATTGATATCGGATTCAGTTCAAATCTTGGGGAACATCATAATATGGTGGGAGGAGTCATTTGGTGGGTTTTGAGTGAAATCAAATGGCTAAAGCTGTGCAACACACCATCCACTTCATTTCAGAACGAACTTCGTACGAACTTGAATTGTCCGATTTCAAGGAGTAATCGATATCGGATGGAGTCCAAAACTTGGGGAACATCATAATACGGTGGGAGGGGTCATTTGGTGGGTTTTGAGTGAAATCCAATGGTTAAAGCTGTGCAATACACCATCCACTTCATTTCAGAACGAACTTCGTATGAACTCTGAATTGTCCGATTTCAAGGACCAATCGATATCGGATTGAGTCCAAAACTTGGGGAAAATCATAATATGGTGGGAGGAGTCATTTGGTGGGTTTTGAGTGAAATCAAATGGCTAAAGATGTGCAATACACCATCCACTTCATTTGAAGGAACTTCGTACGAACTGAATTGTCCGATTTCAAGGACCAATCGATATCGGATTGAGTCCAAAACTTGGGGAACATCATAATATGGTGGGAGGAGTCATTTGGTTGGTTTTGAGTGAAATCCAATGGCTAAAGCTATGCAATACACCATCCACTTCATTTCGGAACGAACTTCGTTGAACTTGAATTGTCCGATTTGGTACTAATCGATATCGGACTGAGTCCAAAACTTGGGGAACATCATAATATGGAGGGAGGAGTCATTTGATGCGTTTTTAGTGAAATCAAATGGCTAAAGCTGTGTAATACACCATCCACTTCATTTCAGAACGAACTTCGTACGAACTTGAATTGTCCGATTTCAAGGAAGAATCGATATCGGATTGAGTCCACAAGTTGGGGAACATCATAATATGGTAGCAGGGATCATTTGGTGGGTTCTGAGTGAAATCCAATGGTTAAAGCTGTGCAATACACCATCCATTTCATTTCAGAATGAGCTTCGTACGAACACAATTATCCGATTTCAAGAGCCAATCGATATCGGATTGAGTTCAAAACTTGGGGCACACCATAATATGGTGGGAGGAGTCATTTGGTGGGTTTTTAGTGTAATCCAATGGCTAAAGCTATGCGATACACCATCCACTTCATTTCCGAACGAGCTTCGTACGAACCTGAATTATCCGATTTCAAGGACCAATCGATATGGGATTGAGTTCAAAACTTGGGGAACACCATAATATGCTGGGAGGAGTCATTTGGTGTATTTTTAGGGAAATCCAATGGCTAAAGCTATGCCATACACCATCCACTTCATTTCCGAACGAGCTACGTACGAACCTGAATTATCCGATTTCAAGGACCAGTCGATATCGGATTGAGTTCAAAACTTGGGGAACACTATAGTATGGTGGGAGGATTCATTTGGTGGGTTTTTAGTGAAATCCGATCCCTAAAGGTATGCGACACATCATCCACTTCATTTCAGAACGAGCTTCGTACGAACTGAATAATCCGATTTCATGGACCAATCGATATCGGATTGTGTTCAAAACTTGGGGAACACCATAATATGGTGAGAGGAGTCATTTGGTGGGTTTTTGGTGTGAAATCCAATGGCTAAAGCTATGCGATACACCATCCACTTCATTTCAGAACGAGCTTCGTACGAACCTGAATTATCCGATTTCAAGGACCAATCGATATCGATTGTGTTCTAAACTTGGGGAACACCATAATATGGTGGGAGGAGTCATTTGGTGGGTTTTTAGTGAAATCCAATGCCTAAAGCTATGCGATACATCATTCACTTCATTTTAGAACGAGCTTCGTACGAACCTGAATTATCCGATTTCAAGGACCAATGGATATCGGATTGTGTTCAAAACTTGGGGAACACCATAATACGGTAGGAGGAGTCATTTGGTGGGTTTTTGGTGTGAAATCCAATGGCTAAAGCTATGCGATACACCATCCACTTCATTTGAACGAGCTTACGAACCTGAATTCTCCAATTTCAAGGACCGATCGATATCGGATTGAGTTCAAAACTTGTGGAATATCATAATATGGTGGGAGGAGTCATTTGCTGGGTTTTTAGTGAAATCAAATGGCTAAAGCTGTGCAATACACCATCCACTTCATTTCAGAACGAACTTCGTACGAACCTGAATTGTCCGATTTCAAGGACCAATCGATATCGAATTGAGTCCAAAACTTGGGGAACATCATAATATGGTGGAAGGAGTCATTTGGTTGGTTTTGAGTGAAATCCAATGGCTAAAGCTATGCAATACACCATCCACTTCATTTCAGAATGAACTTCGTACGAACTTGAATTGTCCGATTTCAGGTACCAATCGATATCGGATGAGTCCAAAACTTGAGGAACATCATAATATGGAGGGAGGAGTCATTTGGTGTGTTTTTAGTGAAATCCAACGGCTAAAGCTATGCAATACACCATCCACTTCATTTCAGAACGAACTTCATACGAACTTGAATTGTCCGATTTCAAGGATGAATCGATATCGGATTGAGTCCAAAACTTGGGGAACATCATTTGGTGGGTTCTGAATGAACTCCAATAGTTAAAGCTGTGCAATACACCATCCATTTCATTTCAGAACGAGCTTCGTACGAACCTGAATTATCCGATTTCAAGGACCAATCGATATCGGATTGAGTCCAAAACTTAGGGAACACCGTAATATGGTAGGAGGAGTCATTTGGTGAGTTTTGATTGAAATCAAATGGCTAATGCTGTGCAATACACCATCCACTTCATTTCATAACGAACTTCGTACGAACCTGAATTGTCCGATTTCAAGGACCAATCTATATCGGATTGAGTCCAAAACTTGGGGAACACCGTAATATGGTGGGAGGAGTCATTTGGTGGGTTTTGAGTGAAATCCAATGGCTAAAGCTGTGCAATACACCATCAACTTCATTTTGGAACGAACTTCGTACGAACCTGAATTGTATGATTTCAAGGACCAATTGATATTGGATTAAGTCCAGAACTTGGGGAACATCATAATCTGGTGGGAGGAGTCATTTGGTTGGTTTTGAGTGAAATCCAGTGGCCAAAGCTATGCAAGATACCATCCACTTCATTTCGAACGAACTTCTTACGAACCTGAATTATCCGATTTCAAGGACCACTCGATATCCAATTGAGTTCAAAACTTGGGGAACACCATAATATGGTGGGAGGAGTCATTTGGTGGGTGTAATCCAATGGCTAAAGCTATGCGATACACCATTAACTTCATTTCAGAACAAGCTTCGTACGAACCTGAATTATCCGATTTCAAGGACCAATCGATATCGGATTGAGTCCAAAACTCGGGGAACACCATAATATGGTGGGAGGAGGCATTTGGTGTATTTTGAGTGAAATGCAATGGGTAAAGCTATGCGATACACCATGCACTTCATTTCAGAACGAACTTCGTCTGAACTTGAATTGTCCGATTTCAAGGACCAATCGATATCGGATTGAGTCCAAAACTTGGGGAACACTATAATATGGTGGGAGGAGTCATTTGGTGTATTTTTAGTGAAATCCAATGGCTAAAGCTATGCGATACGCTATCCACTTCATTTCAGAACGAACTTCGTACGAACCTGAATTGTCCGATTTCAAGGACCAATCGATATCGGATTGAGTCCAAAACTTGGGGAACACCGTAATATGGTGGGGGGAGTCATTTGGTGGGCTTTGAGTGAAATCGAATGCCTAATGCTGTGCAATATGACGTGAGAAATAACTAACGCACAAATTAAACCCTATAATTTATGTAATCGTAGTACGAGTAAGTAGGGATCGTTCTATTCCGGGGATTAGGAGCGATGCTAATCAACAAAAATTAGACTTATTAAATTGGAAACTAAGTTAAGGGAACAATGATTGGGGGGAAATTGGATGATTTAAAATAAAGTAAATGACAACAAACAACGAGTTGTGAATGAAATATGGATTAAGGGATAGCTAGAGGATTCTTCTCACACATGGAACACATGCACACAAATCGATCTCCATTACTCTTTCTATAAAGTATGAATGACAAAGCCCCAAATTAATTGTGAATGCACTAATTAACTCTCAGATTTTCCTAAGTTCATTGAATTGGACTCAGACGCAATCAAATTATCCTTATCAAGTTCCTGTATGAACAGATGATAGAGATACATATCAAAGATCATTAAGTTCTATGAAAATCATAAGCCTTGACAAGGCAATTGTAACTATGAAAAGCATGATACTCCTGCCAAGAATTTACTTAACGCAATCATGACTAGTGACTTTTACTACTTATGAATATAAGTTCATAACGATTAGGTGAAATTCCCTTATATTCTAGCATCAAATCCCTGCATACAAACTAAGTATGCATCCTTAATAAACATGCAAGAATAAGTTCTCAATAAAACAGAAAAGTAAATCACATTCATACTTTATGAAACCATAACTGGAAGTAATCAATTCATGTAAAGCATATGTCCATGGCTTCGAATTCACCTCTAACTAAGAAGAAATTCAGTTACACATGTTCATAATAATTGAAAAGCAATCTAGAATAAACATTTGAACTAATCAAGGGAAGAACTCTGAAAAACCCAATGGATGCAGCAGGTTCCGGCACCAAGTTCTTCTTCTCCCTTTCTCCTTTCTTGCTATGGCACCAAAAACTCCCTTCTCCTGCGGCAACCCCTCCTTTATATATGTGGTAGATCTAGGGTAAAGGGCCCAGCAGAAACCCACGAAATTAGGGTTTTATTTGGCAGATTTCTTTAGGCATTATAGGGCCCAATAGAAACCCACGAAATTAGGGTTTTAGGTTTCCTAATATGAAATTAATCCCCCCCTTTTCCAGCTGGAATTTAGGTCGAATAGGATTAGGATAAGGTAAAATAAAATAAAATCAGTTAGGGTTTTTACTTCCCAGAAGCTGATTCTTGAATTAATTTCCCCATCTTTTTAGCACATTCCTAGCCTATTCGAACTTCAAAAACGTCCATCCATCTTGGCCCATGCATATGCTATCCATTCCAAGTCCAAAACTGCTCTAAAATGCTCCAAAATGCCCTTTCTTGCCAATCTTGCCATTTGGACCTACAATAGTACGAAAATAAGCTAAATCACTCTAATAAATGGGAATTAACTAAGTAAATGCAAAGAAATAAGATAGCAAAGTCGCATAAATATGCTCCTATCAAATTCCCCCACACTTAGCTTCTGCTAGTCCCTAGCAGAACAAAGAAAACAAAACAAAACCTAAACCTTCCAACAATTGCCTCAGGGATTTCCAATGAAACATGACATGTTAAAAATCACTACTCACACAGATTTGAGCTATCCTTACCCTCGAGCTCATACTTAATCACAGTAAACACTCACTAGCTCACATTTAATCAATTAAAACAACATTTGAAAGTGGTAACATGCCTTAGAGAATTCACTCAATTCCTCACCCGATATACTCTCTATTTTCACACAGATTTTCTGACTACACTCCCTATACTAAGTATATGTGAGAAAAATGTGTAGACTAGCACTCACATATGTTATAACAAAGAAAGCACTTTCTGGAATTATTAATACGAACGTGTATATGATCTCATGAACAGAATGCTACTACTTAGAAGCGAGAACCAGGGATTCCATAAGCTCATACCAATTTCAAACTCCACATATTGAAACACATAACAATCAAGATAGAAGTCTAAGGGTTGTATTGGGGCTAAGGTATTGGCTAACAAAGAAAGGTTGAGGATAAACAAAGGTTCTTAAAGTAATAGTAAACAGAGCAATGAAATCAACACTTGGAATTCAACTTGTGATTGCAGCACCCAATTTTTAGCACAAATGGGAGATTTATACAACTTTAGGGTCAGATTCACATATCCCTTCTTCTTCTTTTTCTCCTTTTTTTTTTTTTTTTTTTTTTTTTTGAACAACACTAATCCAAAGGAACAAATCCTTCCCCCACACTTGTTTTTTTTTTTTTTTTTCTGCAAATCGTAAATCAAAAGGAATTCCCAACAAGTCATGCTTGACTATTCTTTAAGAACAAGGGTATGGATATTCTTATACTAGGCTTGGTAGGGATAATGCAAGCTAACAAAGAAAATAAGCTAAATAAGGCTTCAAAAGGGTTAAACCTACAATGCATATGCAAGGGATAAGGCTTTTTGGCTCTGATGGTAACTAAACAACTTCATCTTGTTATTTGTTACGCAATCAATTTGATGCTTTGAATGGAACGGGCATGAGTTCTAGTATTTGGAACTAAAGAGATGAAAAAGCATTCTAAGTAGCAACCAAGCAAAGAAATAATGAGATCATGCAACGACTTTAGAAAACAAGAATATCAAGATTAATAACTCTCCAAACAAAGAACAGGCTCAAGTCTCTCAGGGTTGTAGCGTTAGTTTGAGTTCCTTCCTTCCAGCATGTTACAAAAACAGATGATCTTTTTTTTTTTTTGGTGTGTGATTACATGTGAATTCGTAATTGACAACTATAACTAAGTATTAACCAAAGAGCATATCAGACTTCCACCCATGTTTGTAACTTTCTTTAAAAGTCATGCAATTAAAAACCAAATCCTCATCATTGTGTTGGAAGGTACCCTAAGACACAAACAAACAACAAAAACGACTCTTGACTCTTTTAGTTTTTTTTTTTTTTAAATTTTAAATAAAGCACGAAAACACTTTTTAAAACAGTGAATAACAACATTAGTAGTAATAGGTGGTGAATTTTGAAAATAAATCACGAAAAGCACTCTGTTTACCCCCCCACACTTAAACTAAACATTGTCCTCAATGTTTCAAAAGAAAACTTTAAACAAGAAAGCAATGAGAGACAACTAGCAAACAAGACAATCATAGCAAAGTAAAAATAATAAAGAGAAGAGTAAAAGAGAGCAAATCTGGTTGTAGAGCCCGGAGATTCCGTTGTCTTTCTATTTGAACACATGGGTTGCCTCCCAAGAAGCGCTTGCTTTAACGTCTTCCAGCCGGACGGTACCTCCCTTTAAGCTTCACTAGGGCCAATGGCATGGAGGGGTACATCCTCCACTACATGCTCCTCAAAAGACTCATAGTATGGCTTCAAACGGTGTCCATTCACTTTGAATTCATGTCCCGTCTTAAAACTTTGAATTTGGACTGCACCATAGGGAAAAATATTAGTAACAACAAAAGGACCAATCCATTTAGAACGCAACTTACCCGGAAACAAACGAAGGCGAGAGTTGAAAAGTAACACTTTCTGCCCCACAGAAAACGTTTTACTACGAATCATCTTGTCATGGACAGCCTTTGTTTTCTCCTTGTAAATATGAGCGTTCTCATAAGCTTCAGTCCGAATTTCCTCAAGCTCATTCAATTGCAATTTCCTATGAAGTCCAGCGGCATCAATGTTCATGTTGAAAGTCTTGACTGCCCAATGTGCACGATGCTCCAACTCAACTGGAAGATGGCATGGTTTCCCATAAATGAGCCGAAAAGGAGACATTCCAATTGGTGTTTTGTAGGCAGTACGATATGCCCACAATGCATCATTCAAACGCAAGCTCCAATCCTTTCGAGTTGGTCCAACTGTCTTTTCCAAGATCTGCTTGATTTCCCGGTTGGAAACTTCGGCTTGTCCACTTGTTTGGGGATGATAAGGTGTTGAAACCTTATGCGTGACATTATACTTCTTAAGTAGTGCCTCTATGGTCCGATTACAAAAGTGAGAGCCCCCATCACTTATAAGTACTCGTGGCATTCCAAATCTTGCAAATATGTTAGTTTTAATAAAATCTGCAACCACTTTGGAATCATTGGTACGGGTGGCTTTTGCTTCCACCCATTTTGAAACATAATCCACAGCAAGTAGGATATAATTAAAACCATGTGAAGAAGGAAAAGGGCCCATGAAATCAATACCCCAAACATCAAAAATCTCAACAGAAAAGATAGGGGTTTGTGGCATTTGATCTTTTGCACCTATATTGCCCGTTCTTTGACAACGATCACAAATCATACAAAAAATTCTAGCATCCTTAAAGATAGTAGGCCAATAAAATCCACATTCTAAAACCTTAAGTGCTGTGCGTTGTGTACCAAAGTGACCCCCACATGCATAAGTGTGACAGAAGGTTAAGATTGAATTAAACTCAGAATCATGCACACATCTACGAATAATTTGATCAGGGCAATATTTCCACAAATAAGGGTCATCCCACACATAAAACCGTGCAATTTTTTTAAGTTTATCGCGTTGGTGCCTAGTTATGGTGCTTGGAACTTGTTTAGACACAATATAATTCACAATATCAGCATACCATGGCTCACTTACCTCAATGGTCAGCAATTGTTCATCTGGGAATGCCTCTGGAATAGGTAGAAGGTCTTCTTCATGTACCAAACGGCTCAAGTGGTCAGCCACTACATTTTCACATCCTCTTTTGTCCCTAATTTCCACGTCAAACTCCTGAAGAAGAAGCATCCAGCGAATAAGCCTTGGTTTGGCTTCTTTCTTTGTGAGTAAGTACTTCAAAGCTGCATGGTCAGAGTAAATTATAACTTTAGTACCAAGTAAATAAGAACGAAACTTATCTAAAGCAAACACAACAGCAAGAAGTTCTTTTTCAGTGGTGGAGTAATTCAATTGAGCATCATTCAAGGTTCGGGATGCGTAGTAGATGACGTGTGGCTTCTTGTCTTTCCGTTGTCCCAAAACAGCCCCTAAAGCATAATCTGAAGCATCACACATAAGCTCAAACGGAAGGCTCCAATCTGGTGGAACAATGATAGGTGCCGAAGTTAACAATTCTTTGAGGTGATTGAACGCCTTCTCACATTTGTCATCAAACACAAACGGCACATCCTTTTGTAGAAGTCGGCACAAGGGTGTTGAAATCTTCGAGAAATCTTTGATAAAACGTCTATAGAATCCTGCATGTCCAAGGAAAGAACGAACCTCTCTCACCGAAGTGGGAGAGGGTAAGTGGCGTACAAGACCTATTTTTGATTTATCAACTTCAATTCCCTTTTCTGAAACTATATGTCCTAAAACTATGCCTTGTTTTACCATGAAGTGACATTTTTCCCAATTTAAAACAAGGTTGGTTTCAATGCAACGTTTTAATATCAACGTGAGATTAGTTAAACAGCCATCAAAAGAGTCACCAAAGACACTAAAATCATCCATGAAAACCTCAATAATCTTCTCAACGAAATCGGAAAAGATACTTACCATGCATCTTTGAAAGGTGGCTGGTGCATTACATAAACCAAATGGCATTCGTCGATAAGCAAAAGTACCAAACGGACAAGTAAAAGTAGTCTTTTCTTGGTCATCTGGGGCTATAACAATCTGATTATATCCCGAATAGCCATCAAGAAAGCAATAAAAAGAATGACCAGCTAACCTTTCAAGCATTTGATCAATGAACGGCAAAGGGAAGTGATCTTTCCTTGTGGTGGCGTTGAGCTTCCTATAATCAATACAAACTCTCCAACTTGTTTGGATACGAGTGGGGACAAGTTCATTCTCTTCATTTTTTACCACAGTGACTCCTGATTTCTTTGGTACAACTTGAACCGGTGAAACCCAACGACTATCCGAAATTGGGTAAATGACCCCACAATCAAGAAGCTTAATGATCTCCTTTTTCACAACTTCCATCATTGGAGGGTTGAGTCGGCGTTGAGCCTCTCGAGTTGGTTTAGCCCCCTCCTCTAGAAGTATGCGATGCATGCATGTTGTAGGACTAAGTCCCTTGATGTCGGCTAAAGTCCATCCAATAGCTGTTTTGTACTCTTGCAACACCCGAACTAGTTTTTCCTCCTCCACTGCCGTGAGTGATGAAGAGATTATGACAGGCAAAGTCTCTTTATCTCCCAAGAAGACATACTTCAAATGATTCGGTAACGGTTTAAGCTCGAGAGTGGGTGCCTGAATCACCGAAGGTAACAACTTGTTAGTAGAAACGGGAATTGGGATTGGGATTGGAGACTTACCAACATATTGTGGCGTGACTCAAGGGCAGCCACCATCTCGCCAATTTCTTCATGATTAGGTTCGGCCCCATTTTTGATGAGTTCAATTCCCTGAACAATGGTGGTTTCAAGGACATCCATATCTAGGGATTCGAGATATTCCTGCACCAAAGAATCAAATGCATCAATAGAGAAACAGGAGTGATCATCAATAGGGTACCTTATAGCTTCAGAAATATTGAAATCAATGATATTGCCATCAAATTCCATTGTCAACGTCCCCTTGAACACATCGATCTTGGTTTGGGCTGTTTTCATAAAAGGTCATCCAAGTAAGATTGGCAATGGTGTAGAATGGGCCGAATCCTCCATCTCAAGCACATAAAAATCTGCTGGAAATATCAAGTGGTTAACCTGCACCAAAACATCTTCCAAAACTCCTTTCGGATATGCATTAGAACGATCGGCTAATTGAATTATAACGCCATCATTTTTAAGCTCTCCTAAGTTCATAGATGCATAAATAGAGTATGGCATGACATTAATGGAAGCACCTAAATCTAACATGGCATGTTCAAACTTGGTGTTACCAATAACACAAGGGATTGTGAAACTACCTGGATCTTTGCATTTAGGTGGCAGTTTTCGTTGCAAAACTGCGGAAACATTCTCACTTACCCTTACCACTTCTTTGTTTGAAATCCTCCTCCTTGTTGTACAAAGCTCTTTCAAGAATTTAGCATATCTTGGAACTTGCTTTATTGCGTCAAGAAGTGGGATATTGACTTGTACCTTCCTGAAAGTCTCTAAGATGTCTTTTTCATTCTCTTCTTTCTTAGATTGCATAAACCTGCGAGGGAAAGGCACATTTGGTGGGATAGGGTTAGAATGAGTTGAATTTGGAACAACCTTACCTGAGTTTGGTTGTGTAGGAGCTTTGGGGGACTGCAGCAAGGGTTGTTCCTCCCTTGCCGTGGCTTTGTCCACCTCCTTCTCTTTGAGCAGCAGCTTTTCGTTCTCTTTTGGGCTTTGTTTGGACATTTTGGGATTGGTTTCAATCTCTTTACCACTCCTCAAGATGATAGCTTTAGCCGTTTCAAAACCTCCTTTTGGATTGACAATGGTTGAGCTAGGTAGTTTGCCTTCTTCTCTAAACTGTCCCATGAACTCCGCCATCTGCCCAATTTGCTTCTTCACTTCGCTCATCTCTTTGGCTTGATTTTGTAAACCCTGAGTCAAAGAAGTTAGTACTTTAAGCATTTGATCATTATCCAATGGCGAACCTGAATTTGATTGGGCAGTTTGTGGTTGAGGCTGTGGTGGTGCGAACGGCCTTTGATAGAGCCCTGGAGGTGGCTGTCTATATCCGCCTTGTTGTTGTTGAGGCTCCCTCCACTTCAAATTTGGATGATCTCTCCAGCCCGGATTGTAGGTGTTTGAAAACGGGTCATACCTAGGTTGATTTTGGCCTTGATAACCTACGGCATTGGCACTTTCCCATCCCCCATTCTCTATTAATTGAGGACATTGATCAGTGGGGTGTCCATGCATAGAGCACACGCTACAAGTGGCTGTACTTTGCACTTTGGATCCTTCAACAACCTGCGAAATAAGAGTAGAGAGATTAGCCATTTGAGATTGAAGTTCCGAAATAGCACTTACCTCATTAACCGGACTTGGCCGTGTATGATCTCTCCCTCCAACTCCTTCGTATTGTTGTGCATTCAAAGCTCGGTTTGCTATTAAGATCTTCGCAGCAACTGGTGTTTTGTCAACCAAAGCACCTCCCGCTGAAGCATCAAGCATTTGTCTCTCCAGTGGAAGTAGTCCTTCATAGAAATATTGAATTAAAAGCTCTTCCTTCATTTGATGTTGTGGGCAGGATGCAACTAACGTCTTAAAACGCTCATAGTACCCTGGAAAGGATTCTCCCGGGCCTTGTTGAATTCCACTAATTTTCTTCCTCAAAAGAATGACTCTTGAAGTTGGGAAGAATTTCTCTAAGAATGCTTTCTTCATACTTTCCCAAGAAGTGACGGTTCCAAGTGCTAGTTCATAGAGCCAATCTTTAGCCTTGTCCATAAGAGAGAATGGGAAGGCTTTCATCTTCAAAATATTCCCATCCACGTTAATGGGTGTCATACTTGAACATACTACTTCAAATTCCTTCAAATGCTTGTTTGGATCTTCCATGGACAGCCCATGGTATTTGGGAATGTGATGTAGCAAACTTGACTTCAATTCAAACTCATCGGTCTTACCTGCAGCTGCCCGGGTATTGAATGCAAAGAGGGACTGCAGTGTCCAATCTCGAGGCTGAAAGTTCCTTGATTGTTCGATTGTCTACAGCCATGTCTTGTTCCTCTTCAAAGTCCATTTCAGCAGATTCAGTGTTCGAACTAGAACTAGAGGGATTGAGTTCTGGCTGCTTCTCTTCCTTCTCAAAGTTCGTTCGAAATCGTCGTCAAAGTCCAATATGTGCGTATGAACAGGGTGTGAACTTCGAGTCATAAACTAGTACCTAAAACAAAGAAAACAAAACAAAACAAAATCAGAAACACAAGAAAAACGAAAACAAAAGGAAGATTAGCAATTTTGCTAATCCCCGGCAACGGCGCCAAAATTTGGCGTGAGAAATAACTAACGCACAAATTAAACCCTATAATTTATGCAATCGTAGTACGAGTAAGTAGGGATCGTTCTATTCCGGGGATTAGGAGGGATGCTAATCAACACAAATTAGACTTATTAAATTGGAAACTAAGTTAAGGGAACAATGATTGGGGGGAAATTGGATGATTTAGAATAAAGTAAAACGACAAAGCAAACAACTAAGTTGTGAATGAAATATGGATTAAGGGATAGCTAGAGGATTCTTCTCACACATGGAACACATGCACACAAATCGATCTCCGCCAGTTACTCTTTCTATAAAGTATGAATGACAAAGCCCCAAATTAATTGTGAATGCACTAATTAACTCTCAGATTTTCCTAAGTTCATTGAATTGGACTCAATGACGCAATCAAATTATCCTTATCAAGTTCCTATATGAACAGCATGATAGAGATACATATCAAAGATCATTAAGTTCTATGAAAATCATAAGCCTTGACAAGGCAATTGTAACTATGAAAAGCATGATACTCCGCCAAGAATTTACTTAACGCAATCATGACTAGTGACTTTTACTACTTATGAATATAAGTTCATAACGATTAGGTGAAATTCCCTTATATTCTAGCATCAAATCCCTGCATACAAACTAAGTATGCATCCTTAATAAACATGCAAGAATAAGTTCTCAATAAAACAGAAAAG
This sequence comes from Prunus mume, assembly GCF_029339155.1. Classification (NCBI taxonomy): domain Eukaryota; kingdom Viridiplantae; phylum Streptophyta; class Magnoliopsida; order Rosales; family Rosaceae; genus Prunus; species Prunus mume. Next base: position 5,190,305 of record NC_142698.1, on the reverse strand, counting down.
TAAATCACATTCATACTTTATGAAACCATAACTGGAAGTAATCAATTCATGTAAAACATATGTCCATGGCTTCGAATTCACCTCTAACTAAGAAGAAATTCAGTTACACATGTTCATAATAATTGAAAAGCAATCTAGAATAAACATTTGAACTAATCAAGGGAAGAACTCAAAAACCCAATGGATGCAGCAGGTTCCGGCACCAAGTTCTTCTTCTCCCTTTCTCCTTTCTTGCTATGGCACCAAAAACTCCCTTCTCCTGCGGCAACCCCTCCTTTATATATGTGGTAGATCTAGGGTAAAAGGGCCCAGCAGAAACCCACGAAATTAGGGTTTTATTTGGCAGATTTCTTTAGGCATTATAGGGCCCAATAGAAACCCACGAAATTAGGGTTTTTAGGTTTCCTAATATGAAATTAATCCCCTTTTCCAGCTGGAATTTAGGTCTAATAGGATTAGGATAAGGTAAAATAAAATAAAATCAGTTAGGTTTTTACTTCTGATTCTTGAATTAATTTCCCCATCTTTTTAGCACATTCCTAGCCTATTCGAACTTCAAAAACATCCATCCATCTTGGCCCATGCATATGCTATCCATTCCAAGTCCAAAACTGCTCTAAAATGCTCCAAAATGCCCTTTCTTGCCAATCTTGCCATTTGGACCTACAATAGTACGAAAATAAGCTAAATCACTCTAATAAATGGGAATTAACTAAGAAAATGCAAAGAAATAAGATAGCAAAGTCGCATAAATATGCTCCTATCACAATACACCATCCACTTCATTTCAGAACGAACTTCGTACGAACTTGAATTGTCCGATTTCAAGAACCAATTGATATCGGATTGAGTCCAAAACTTGGGAACACCATAATATGGTGGGAGGAGTCATTTGGTGTATTTTTAGTGAAACGCAATGGGTAAAGCTATGCTATACACCATCCACTTCATTTCAGAACGAACTTCGTACGAACTTGAATTGTCCGATTTCAAGGACCAATCGATATCGGATTGAGTCCAAAACTTGAGGAACACCATAATATGGTGGGAGGAGTCATTTGGTGTATTTTTAGTGAAATCCAATGGCCAAAGCTATGCGATACACCACCCACTTCATTTCAGAACGAACTTCGTTTAACTGAATTGCCGATTTGGAGGACCAATCGATATCGGATTGAGTCCAAAACTTGGGGAACACCGTAATATGGTGGAAGGAGTCATTTGGTGGGTTTTGAGTGAAATCAAATGGCTAATGCTGTGCAATACACCATCCACTTCATTTCAGAACGAACTTCGTACGAACTTGAATTGTCCGATTTCAAGGACCAATCGATATCGGATTGAGTCCAAAACTTGGGGAACACCATAATATGGTGGGAGGAGTCATTTGGTGTATTTTTAGTGAAATGCAATGGGTAAAGCTATGCGATACACCATCCACTTCATTTCAGAAGGAACTTCGTACGAACCTGAATTGCCCGATTTCAAGGACCAATCGATATCGAATTGAGTCCAAAACTTGGGGAACACCGTAATATGGTGGAAGGAGTCATTTGGTGGGTTTTGAGTGAAATCAAATGGCTAAAGCTGTGCAATACACCATCCACTTCATTTCAGAACGAACTTCGTACGAACTTGAATTGTCCGATTTCAAGGACCAATCGATATCGGATTGAGTCCAAAACTTGGGGAACACCATAATATGGTGGGAGGAGTCATTTGGTGTATTTTTAGGAAATGCAATGGGTAAAGCTATGCGATACACCATCCACTTCATTTCATAACGAACTTCGAACCTGAATTGCCCTGATTTCAAGGACCATCGATATCGGATTGAGTCGAAAACTTGGGGAACACCGTAATACGGTGGAAGGAATCATTTGGTGGGTTTTGAGTGAAATCAAATGGCTAATGCTGCGCCATACACCATCCACTTCATTTCAGCGAACTTTGTACGAACTTGAATTGTCCGATTTCAAGGACCAATCGATATCGGATTGAGTCCAAAACTTGGGGAACACCATAATATGGTGGGAGGAGTCATTTGGTGTATTTTTAGTGAAATGCAATGGGTAAAGCTATGCGATACACCATCCACTTCATTTCAGAACGACTTCTTTAACTCGAATTGCCCGATTTCAAGGACCATCGATATCGGATTGAGTCAAAACTTGGGAACACCGTAATACAGTGGAAGGAATCATTTGGTGGGTTTTGAGTGAAATCAAATGGGTAATGCTGCGCAATACACCATCCACTTCATTTGAACGCAACTTTGTACGAACTTGAATTGTCCGATTTCAAGGACCAATCGATATCGGATTGAGTCCAAAACTTGGGGAACACCGTAATATGGTGGGAGGAGTCATTTGGTGAGTCTTGAGTGAAATCAAATCGCTAATGCTGTGCAATACACCATCCACTTCATTTCATAACGAACTTCGTCCGAACCTGAATTGTCCGATTTCAAGGACCAATCGATATCGAATTGAGTCCAAAACTTGGGGAACATCATAATATGGCGGGAGGAGTCATTTGGTTGGTTTTGAGTGAAATCCAATGGCTAAAGCTATGCAATACACCATCCACTTCGTTTCAGATCGAACTTCATACGAACTTGAATTGTCCGATTTCAAGTACCAATCGATATCGGATTGAGTTCAAAACTTGGGAAACACCATAATATGGTGGGACGAGTCATTTGGTGGGTTTTGAGTGAAATCCAATGGCTAAAGCTATGCAATACACCATCCACTTCATTTGAAGCGAACTTCGTATGAACTTGAATTGTCCGATTTCAGGACGAATCCATATCGGACTGAGTACAAAACTTGGGAAAACTGCAATATGGTGGGAGGAGTCGTTTGGTGGGTTTTGAGTGAAATCCAATGGCTAAAGCTATGCAATACACCATCCACTTCATTTGAACGAACTTAGTACGAACTTGAATTGTTCGATTTCGAGGAGCAATCGATATCAGATTGAGTCCAGAACTTTTGGAACATCATAATATGGTGGGAGGGGTCATTTGTTGAGTTTTGAGTGAAATCCAATGGTTAAAGCTGTGCAATACACCATCCACTTCATTTCGAACGAGGCTCAGAACTGAATTATCCGATTTCAAGGACCAATCGATATCGGATTGAGTTCAAAACTTGGGAATACCATAACATGGTGGGAGGACTCATTTTGTGGGTTTTGAGTGAAATCCAATGGCTAAAGCTATGCGATCACATCCACTTCATTTCGAACTAACTGCATTTAATCAATTGTCCGATTTCAAGGACCAATCGATATCGGATTGAGTCCAAAACTTGGGCAACCTCATAATATGGTGGGTAGGATCATTTGGTGGGTTTTGAGTGAAATCCAATGGTTAAAGCTGTGCAATACACCATCCAATTCATTTCAGACGAACTCGACGAACTTGAATTGTCCGATTTCAAGGACCAATCGATATCGGATTGAGTCCAAAAGTTGGAGAACACCGTAATATGGTGGAAGGTGTCATTTGGGGGTTTTGAGTGAAATCAAACGGCTAATGTTGTGCAATACACCATCCGCCGGTTCGAGCCGTAACGAACTTACAAACTTGAATTGTCCGATTTCAAGAACCAATCGATATCAGATGAGTCCAAAACTTGGTAACACCATAATATGGTGGGATGAGTCATTTGGTGGGTTTTGAGTGAAATCAAATGGCTAAAGCATGTGCAATACACCGTCCACATTAATTGTAATGAACTTCGTACGAACCTGAATTTTCTGATTTCAACGACCAATCGATATTGGATTAAGTCCAAAACTTTGGGAACATCAAATTATGAGGGGAGGAGTCATTTGGGGGTTTTTGAGTGGAATCAAATGGCTAATGCTGTGCAATACACCATCCACTTCATTTCAGAACGAACTTCGTATGAACTTGAATTGTCCGATTTCAAGGACCAATCGATATCGGATTGAGTCCAAAACTTGAGGAACACCGTAATATGGTGGAAGGAGTCATTTGGTGGGTTTTGAGTGAAATCAAATGGCTAATGTTGTGCAATACACCATCCATTTCATTTTGAGCGAACTTCGTATAAACTTGAGTTGTCCGATTTCAAGGACCAATCGATATCAGACTGAGTCCAAAACTTGGGTAACACTATAATATGGTGGGAGGATTCATTTGGTGGGTTTTGAGTGAAATCAAATGGCTAAAGCTGTGGAATACACCATCCACTTCATTTCGAACAATTTCATTTAACCTTAATTGTCGATTTCAAGGACCAATCGATATCGGATTGAGTCCAAAACTTGGGGAACATCATAATATGGTGGGAGGGGTCATTTGTTGTGTTTTGAGTGAAATCCAATGGTTAAAGCTGTGCAATACACCATCCACTTCATTTCGTAACGAGCCATTTAACTGAATTATCCGATTTCAAGGACCAATCGATATCGATGAGTCCAAAACTTGGGGAACACCATAATATGGTGGGAGGAATCATTTGGTGGGTTTTTAGTGAAATCCAAAGGCTAAAGCTATGCGACACACCATCCACTTCATTTCAGAACGAGCTTCTGCGAACCTGAATTATCCGATTTCAAGGACCAATCGATATCGGATTGAGTTCAAAACTTGGGGAACACCATAATATGGTGGGAGGAGTCAGTTGGTTGGTTTTTAGTGTAATCCAATGGCTAAAGCTATGCGATACATCATCCACTTCATTTAAGAACGAACTTCGTGCGAACCGAATTATCCGATTTCAAGGACCAATCGATATCGGATTGTGTTCAAAACTTGGGGAACACCATAATATGGTGGGAGGAGTCATATGGAAGGTTTTGTGTGAAATCCAATGGCTAAAGCTATGCGATACACCATCCACTTCATTTCAGAATGAGCTTGCGAACCTGAATTCTACGATTCCAAGGACCAATCGATATGGGATTGAGTTCAAAACTTGGGGAACATCATAATATGGTGGGAGGAGTCATTTGGTGGGTTTTTAGTGTGAAATCCAGTGGCTAAAGCTTTTCGATACACCATCCACTTCATTTGTAACGAGCCAGATTTACGAACACGAATTATCCGATTTCAACGACCAATCGATATCGGATTGAGTTCAAAACGGGAACACCATAATATGGTGGGAGGAGTCATTTGGTGGGTTTTTAGTGAAATCAATGGCTAAAGCTATGCGATACATCATCCACTTCATTTGAACGAAGCAGACGAACTGAATTATCCGATTTCAAGGACCAATTGGTATCGGATTGTGTTCAAAACTTGGGGAACACCATAATATGGTGGGAGGAGTCATTTGGTGGGTTTTGGTGTGAAATCCAACGCCTAAAGCTATGCAACACACCATGCACTTCATTTCAGAATGAGCTTCGACGAACTGAATTATCCGATTTCAAGGACTAATCGATATCAATTGTGTTCAAAACTTGGGGAACACCATTATATGGTGGGAGGAGTCATTTGGTGGGTTTTAGTGAAATCCAGTGGCTAAAGCTATGTGATACATCATCCACTTCATTTCAGAACGAGCTTCACGAACCCGAACTATCCGATTTCAAGGACCAATCGATATCGAATTGTGTTCAAAACTTGGGGAACACCACAATGTGGTCGGAGGAGTCATTTGGTGGGTTTTCAGTGAAATCCAATGGCTAAAGCTATGCGATACACCATCCACTTCTTTTTAACGTGACGTAACCTGAATTATCCGATTTCAAGGACCAATCGATATCGGATTGAGTTCAAAACTTGGGGAACACTATAATATGCTGGGAGGAGTCATTTGGTCTATTTTTAGTGAAATCCAATGGCTAAAGCTATGCCATACACCATCCACTTCATTTCCGAACGAGCTTGTACAACTCTGAATGATCCGATTTCAAGGACCAATCGATATCGGATTGTGTTCAAAACTTGGGGAACACCATAATATGGTGGGAGGAGTCATATGGAAGGTTTTTGGTGTGAAATCCAATGGCTAAAGCTATGCGATACACCATCCACTTCATTTCAGAATAAGCTTCGTGCGAACCTGAATTCTACGATTCCAAGGACCAATCGATATGGGATTGAGTTCAAAACTTGGGGAACATCATAATATGGTGGGAGGAGTCATTTGGTGGGTTTTTAGTGTGAAATCCAATGGCTAAAGCTTTGCGATACACCATCCACATCATTTGAACGAGCTTCGTACGAACCTGAATTATCCGATTTCAACGCACCAATCGATATCGGATTGAGTTCAAAACTTGGGAACACCTATAATATGGTGGGAGGAGTCATTTGGTGGTTTTTAGTGAAATCCAATGGCTAAAGCTATGCGATACATCATCCACTTCATTTGTAACGAGCTTCGCATTTAACTCAATTATCCGATTTCAAGGACCAATTGGTATCGGATTGTGTTCAAAACTTGGGGAACACCATAATATGGTGGGAGGAGTCATTTGGTGGGTTTTTGGTGAAATCCAATGTCTAAAGCTATGCAACACACCATGCACTTCATTTCGTAATGAGCTCAGATTTAACCTCAATTATCCGATTTCTAAGGACTAATCGATTGAGCATCGAATTGTGTTCAAAACTTGGGGAACACCATTATATGGTGGGAGGAGTCATTTGGTGGGTTTTTAGTGAAATCCAGTGGCTAAAGCTATGTGATACATCATCCACTTCATTTCAGTAACGAGCTTCGTATTTAACCCGAACTATCCTAAGGTTTCAAGGACCAATCGAGCATCGAATTGTGTCAAAACTGGGGAACACCACAATGTGGTCGGAGGAGTCATTTGGTGGGTTTTCAGTGAAATCCAATGGCTAAAGCTATGCGATACACCATCCACTTAATTTCAGAACGTGCTTCGTACGAACCTGAACTCATCCGATTTCAAGGACCAATCGATATCGGATTGAGTTCAAAACTTGGGGAACACTATAATATGCTGGGAGGAGTCATTTGGTCTATTTTTAGTGAAATCCAATGGCTAAAGCTATGCCATACACCATCCACTTCATTTCGTAACGAGCCAGTTCGTACGAACCTGAATTATCCGATTTCAAGGACCAATCGATATCGGATTTAGTTCAAAACTTGGGGAACATCATAATATGGTGGGAGGAGTCATTTGGTGGGTTTTTAGTGAAATCCAATGGCTAAAGCTATGCGATACATCATCCATTTACATTTCAATGTAACGAGATTTAACCTCCAATTATCCGATTTCAAGGAACAATCCATATGCTTTTGTGTTCAAAACTTGGGAGACACCATAATATGGTGGGAGGAGTCATTTGGTGGTTTTTAGTGTGAAATCCAATGGCTAAAGCTTTGCGATACACCATCCATTTCATTTCAGAACGAGCTCCGAACGAACCTGAATTATTCGATTTCAAGGACCAATGCACATCGGATTGAGTTCAAAACTTGGGGAACACCATAATATGGTGGGAGGATTCATTTGGTGGGTTTTCAGTGAAATCCAATGGCTAAAGCTATGCGATACACCATCCACTTATTTTTGCCCAGCTTCTTATGAACTTAATTATCCGATTTCAAGGACCAATCGATATCGGACTAAGTTCAAAACTTGGGGAACGCCATAATATGGTGGGAGGAGTCATTTGGTGGGTTTTGAGTGAAATCCAATGGCTAAAGCTATGCGATACACCATCCACTTCATTTCAGAACGAGCTTCTTATGAACTGAATTATCCGATTTCAAGGACCAATCGAGATCGATGAGTTCAAAACTTGGGAACGCCACAATATGCTGGGAGGAGTCATTTGGTGTATTTTAAGTGAAATCCAATGGCTAAAGCTATGCGATACATCATCCACTTCATTTCAGAACGTGCTTCGTACGAACCTGAATTATCCGATTTCAAGGACCAATCGATATCGGATTGAGTTCAAAACTTGGGGAACACTATAATATGCTGGGAGGAGTCATTTGGTCTATTTTTAGTGAAATCCAATGGCTAAAGCTATGCCATACACCATCCACTTCATTTCAGAATGAGCTTCGTACGAACTTAAATTATCCGATTTCAAGGACCAATCGATATCGAATTGTGTTCAAAACTTGGAGAACACCATAATATGGTGGGAGGAGTCATATGGAATGTTTTTGGTGTGAAATCCAATGGCTAATGCTATGCGATACACCATCCACTTCATTTCAGAATGAGCTTCGTGCAAACCTGAATTCTACGATTCTAAGGACCAATCGATATCGGATTGAGTTCAAAACTTGCGGAACATCATAATATGGTGGGAGCAGTCATTTGGTGGGTTTTTAGTGTGAAATCCAATGGCTAAAGCTTTGAGATACACCATCCACTTTATTTCAGAACGAGCTTCGTACGAACCCGAATTATCCGATTTCAACGACCAATGGATATCGGATTGAGTTCAAAACTTGGGGAACACCATAATATGGTGGGAGGAGTCATTTGGTGGGTTTTAGTGAAATCCAATGGCTAAAGCTATGCGATACATCATCCACTTCATTTTAGAACGAGCTTCGTACGAACCTGAATTATCCGATTTCAATTACCAATTGGTATCGGATTGTGTTCAAAACTTGGGGAACACCATAATATGGTGGGAGGAGTCATTTGGTGGGTTTTTATGTGAAATCCAATGTCTAAAAGCACTCATGCACATTTCCTTATGCATCTTCATTTGAATGAGCTTCAGACAATCCACTTATCCGATTTCAAGGACCAATCGATATCGAGTGTGTTCAAAACTTGGGGAACAAAATTATATGGTGGGAGGAGTCATTTGGTGGGTTTTTAGTGTGAAATCCAATGGCTAAAGCTTATGATACACACCATCCATTTCATTTGTAACGAGCTTCGAACGAACCTGAATTATTCGATTTCAAGGACCAATGCACATCGGATTGAGTTCAAAACTTGGGGAACACCATAATATGGTGGGAGGAGTCATTTGGTGGGTTTTGAGTGAAATCCAATGGCTAAAGCTATGCGATACACCATCCACTTCATTTCAGAACGAGCTTCTTATGAACTAGAATTATCCGATTTCAAGGACCAATCGATATCGGACTGAGTTCAAAACTTGGGGAACGCCACAATATGCTGGGAGGAGTCATTTGGTGCCTTTTTAGTGAAATCCAATGGCTAAAGCTTTGCCATACACCATCCGTTCATTTGTAACGACTTCGTAGGAACGTGAATTATCCGATTTCAAGGACCAATCGATATCGGATTGACTTTAAAACTTGGGGATCACCATAATATGGTGGGAAGAGTCATTTGGTGGGTTTTTAGTGTGAAATCCAATGGTTAAAGCTATGCGATACACCATCCACTTCATTTCAGAACGAGCTTCTTACGAACCCGAATTATCTGATTTCAAGGACCAATCGATATCGGATTGAGTTCATAACTTGGGGAACACCATAATATGGTGGGAGGAGTCATTTGGTGTATTTTAAGTGAAATCCAATGGCTAGAGCTATGCGATACATCATCCACTTCATTTCTGAACGAGCCAGATTTAACTGAATTATCCGATTTCAAGGTCCAATCGATATCGGATTGTGTTTAAAACTTGGGGAACACCATAATATGGTGGGAGGAGTCATTTGGTGGGTTTTTGTGTGAAATCCAATGTCTAAAGCTAGGCGATGCACCATCCACTTCATTTTAATGAGCTCAGATTTAACTCAATTATCCGATTTCAAGGACCAATCGATATCGAATTGTGTTCAAAACTTGGGGAACACCATTATATGGTGGGAGGAGTTATTTGGTGGGTTTTTAGTGAAATCCAATGGCTAAAGCTATGCGATACATCATCCACTTCATTTCGTAACGAGTCATTCAACTTGAATTATTCATTTCAAGGACCAATCCGTATCGGATTGTGTTCAAAACTTGGGAAACACCACAATGTGGTCGGAGGAGTCATTTGGAGGGTTTTGAGTGAAATCCAATGGCTAAAGCTATGCAATACACCATCCACTTCATTTCAGAATGTGCTTCGTACGAACCTGAATTATCCAATTTCAAGGACCAATCGATATCGGATTGAGTTCAAAACTTGGGGAACAGCATAATATGCTGGGAGGAGTCATTTGGTCTATTTTTAGTGAAATCCAATGGCTAAAGCTATGCCATACACCATCCACTTCATTTCAGAACGAGCTTCGTACGAAACTGAATTATCCGATGTCAAGGACCAATCGATATCGGATTGAGTTCAAAACTTGGGGAACACCATAATATGGTGGGAGGAGTCACTTGGTGGGTTTTTAGTGAAATCCAATGGGTAAAGATATGCGATACATCATCCACTTCATTTCAGAACGAGCTTCGTACAAACCTGAATTATCCGATTTCAAGGACCAATCGATATCGGTTTGTGTTCAAAACTTGGGGAACACCATAATATGGTGGGAGGAGTCATTTGGTGGGTTTTTATTGTGAAATCCAATGGCTAAAGCTTTGCGATACACCATCCATTTCATTTCAGAACGAGCTTCGAACGAACCTGAATTATTCAATTTCAAGGACCAATACACATCGGATTGAGTTCAAAACTTGGGGAACACCATAATATGGCGGGAGGAGTCATTTGGTGGATTTTGAGTGAAATCCAATGGCTAAAGCTATGCGATACACTATCCACTTCATTTCAGAACGAGCTTCGTATGAACTAGAATTATCCGATTTCAAGGACCAATCGATATCGGATTGAGTTCAAAACTTGGGGAACACCATAATATGCTGGGAGGAGTCATTTGGTGTATTTTTAGTGAAATCTAATGGCTAACGCTTTGCCATACACCATCCACTTCATCTCAGAACGAGCTTCGTAGGAACCTGAATTATCCGATTTCAAAGACCAATCGATATCGGATTGACTTTAAAACTTGGGGATGTCATTTGGTGGGTTTTTAGTGTGAAATCCAATGGCTAAAGCTATGCGACACACCATCCACTTCATTTCGAACCACCGCGTATTTAACTCGGATTACCCGATTTCAAGGACCAATCGATATCGGACTGAGTTCTTAACTTGGGGAACACCATAATATGGTGGGAGGAGTCATTTGGTGTATTTTAAGTCAAATCCAATGGCTAAACTATGCGATACATCATCCACTTCATTTCCGAAGCAGCTTCGCATTTAACTCGATTATCCGACAAGGACCAATCGATGTCGGATTGTGTTCAAAACTTGGGGAACACCATAATATGGTGGGAGGAGTCATTTGGTGGGTTTTTGTGTGAAATCCAATGTCTAAAGCTATGCGATGCACCATCCACTTCATTTCAGAATGAGCTTCGTACGAACCTGAATTATCCGATTTCAAGGACCAATCGATATCGAATTGTGTTCAAAACTTGGGGAACACCATATATATGGTGGGAGGAGTCATTTGGTGGGTTTTTAGTGAAATCCAATGGCTAAAGCTATGCGATACATCATCCACTTCATTTCAGAACGAGGTTCGTACGAACCTGAATTATCCGATTTCAAGGACCAATCCACATCGGATTGAGTTCAAAACTTGGGGAACACCATAATATGGTGGGAGGAGTCATTTGGTGGGTTTTGAGTGAAATCCAATGGCTAAAGCTATGCAATACACCATCCACTTCATTTCAGAACGAGCTTCGTATGAACTAGAATTATCCGATTTCAGACCAATCAATCGGATTGAGTTCAAAACTTGGGGAACACCATAATATGTTGGGAGGAGTCATTTGGTGTATTTTTAGTGAAATCCAATGGCTAAAGCTATGCGATACATCATCCACTTATTTCAGAACGATTTCTCAGACAACTGATTATCCGATTTCAAGGACCAATCGATATTGATTGTTCAAAACTTAGGAACACAATAATATGGTGGGAGGAGTCATTTGGTGGTTTTGTGGAATCCAATGTCAAAGCTGCGATGCACCATCCACTTCATTTCGAATGAGCTTCAGAAGAACCTCAATTATCCGATTTCAAGGACCAATCGATGTCGAATTGTGTTCAAAACTTGGGGAACACCATAATATGGTGGGAGGAGTTATTTGGTGGGGTTTTGTGTGAAATCCAATGGCTAAAGCTTTATACACCATCCACTTCTCGTAACGTGCTTCAGACAACTCAATTATCCGACGCAAGACCAATCGGACATCGGATTGTTTTCAAACTTGGGGAACACCATAATATGGTGGGAGTCATTTGGTGGGTTTTAGCGTGAAATCCAATGTCTAAAGTTATGCGATGCCCCATCCACTTCATTTCTTAATGAGCTGCATTTAATCAATTATCCGATATCAAGGGCCAATCGATATCGAATTGTGTTCAAAACTTGGGGAAGACCATTATATGGTGGGAGGAGTCATTTGGTGGGTTTTTAGTGAAATCCAATAAATTATGCGATACATCATCCATTTCATTTCAGAACGAGCTGTGTACGAACCTGAATTATCCTATTTCAAGGACCAATCCATATTGGATTGTGTTCAAAACTTGGGGAACACCACAATGTGGTCGGAGTAGTCATTTGGTGGGTTTTGAGTGAAATCCAATGGTTTAAGCTATGCGATACACAATCCACTTCATTTCAGAACGTGCTTCGTACGAACCTGAATTACCCGATTTCAAGGACCAATCGATATCGGATTGTGTTCAAAACTTAGGGAACACCATAATATGGTGGGAGGAGTCATTTGGTGGGTTTTTGTGTGAAATCCAATGTCGAAAGCTATGCGATGCACCATCCACTTCATTTCAGAATGACCTTCGTACGAACCTGAATTATCCGATTTCAAGGACCAATCGATATCGAATTGTGTTCAAAACTTGGGGAACACCATTATATGGTGGGAGGAGTCATTTGGTGGGTTTTTAGTGAAATCCAATGGCTAAAGCTATGCGATACATCATCCACTTCATTTCAGAAAGTGTTGTACGAACCTGAATTATCCGATTTCAAGGACCAATCGATATCGGATTGTGTTCAAAACTTGGGGAACACCACAATGAGGGGAGGAGTCATTTGCGGGGTTTTGGAGGAATCCAATGGTTAAAGCTATGATACACCATCCACTTCATTTTAACGCTCTTCAGATTAACCTAATTATCCGATTCCAAGGACCAATCGAGCATCGGATTGTCTCAAAACTTGGGGAACATTATAATATGTCGGGAGGAGTCATTTGGTTTATTTTAGTGAAATCCAATGGCAGCTATGCCATACACCATCCACTTATTTGCAGCTGGGTTCAGATTTAACTCAATTATCCGATTTCAAGGACCAATCGATATCGGATTGTATTCAAACTTGGTGAAACCACAATGTGGTGTAGTCATTTGGTGGGTTTTTGTGTGAAATATAAATATTAAAGTCAGGTAAGAGCACCATCCACTTCATTTCCGTAACTAACTTCAGACGAACCTTGAATCTCAGTCATCTGATTTAAGGAGCAATCGATATCGGATTGAGTCCAAAACTTGGGGCACATCATAATATGGTGGGAGGGTTCATTTTGCGGGTTTTGAGTGAAATCCAATGGTTAAAGCGGCAATACACCATCCACGCATTTCTGGACGAAAGCCAGATGAACTGAATTATCCGATTTCAGGACCATCGATATTCGGACAGTTCAAAACTTGGGGAACACCATAATATGGTGGGAGGAGTCATTTGGTGTGTTTTTAGTGAAATCCAATGGCTAAAGATATGCGATACATCATCCACTTCATTTCAGAACGAGCTTCGTACGAACCTGAATTATCTGATTTCAAGGACCAATCGATATCGGTTTGTGTTCAAAACTTGGGGAACACCATAATATGGTGGGAGGAGTCATTTGGTGGGTTTTTAGTGTGAAATCCAATGGCTAAAGCTTTGCGATACACCATCCACTTCATTTCAGAACGAGCTTCGAACGAACTCAATTATCAATTTCGGACCAATCCACATCGGATTGAGTTCAAAACTTGGGGAACCCCATAATATGGCGGGAGGAGTCATTTGGTGGGTTTTGAGTGAAATCCAATGGCTAAAGCTATGCGATACACTATCCACTTCATTTCAGAACGAGCTTCGTATGAACTAGAATTATCCGATTTCAAGGACCAATCGATATCGGATTGAGTTCAAATCTTGGGGAACACCATAATATGCTGGGAGGAATCATTGGGTGTATTTTTAGTGAAATCTAATGGCTAAAGCTTCGCCATACACCATCCACTTCATCTCAACGAGCCAGAGAACCCAATTATCCGATTTCAAGGACCAATCGATATCGGAATGATTTAAAACTCTGGGGATCACCATACATGGTGAGAGGAGGCTTCATGGTTTTATGTGAAATCCAATAAAGCTATGCGATACCATCCACTTCATTTCAGAACGAGCTTCGTACGAACCTGAATTATCCGATTTCAAGGACCAATCGATATCGGATTGAGTTCAAAACTTGGGGAACACCATAATATGGTGGGAGGAGTCATTTGGTGTATTTTAAGTGAAATCCAATGGCCAAAGCTATACATCATCCAACTTCATTTTAACGAGTTTCAGACTTAATCATTATCCGATTTCAGGACCAATCGAAGACTGATTGTGCTCAAATCTTGGGAACACCATAATATTACGGGGAGAGTCATTTGTGGTTTTGTGAAATCTAATGTCTAAAGCTATGAACACCATCCACTTCATTTGTATCGAGCTTCGCATTTAACCAGAATTATCCGATTTCAAGGACCATCGATATCGTAATTGGTTCAAAATCTTGGGGAACAACCATTATATATGGTGGAGGAGAGCAGGGGTTTTAGTGAATCCATGGCTAAAGCTATGCGATACATTCATCCACTTCATTTCGTAATCGAGTTTGCATTTAACCCGAATTATCTGATTTCTGGACCAATCGAGCATCGATTGAGTTCAAAACTTGGGGAACACCATAATATGGTGGAGGAGTCACAAACATATTTTAAGTGAAATCCAATGGCCAAAGCTATAAATCATCCAATTCATTTCTGAACGAGCTTCGAACGAACCTGAATTATCCGATTTCAAGGATCAATCGATATCGGATTGTGTTCAAAACTTGGGGAACACCATAATATGGTGGGAGGAGTCATTTGGTGGGTTTTTTGTGTGAAATCCAATGTCTAAAGCTATGCGATGCACCATCCACTTCATTTCAGAATGAGCTTCGTACGAACCTGAATTATCCGATTTCAAGGACCAATCGATATCGAATTGTGTTCAAAACTTGGGGAACACCATTATATGGTGGGAGGAGTCATTTGGTGGGTTTTTAGTGAAATCCAATGGCTAAAGCTACGATACATCATCCACTTTATTTTTGAACACAGCCGACAACCTCAATTATCCGATTTCAAGGACCAATCCACATCGGATTGAGTTCAAAATTTGGGGAACACCATAATATGGTGGGAGGAGTCATTTGGTGGGTTTTGAGTGAAATCCAATGGCTAAAGCTATGCGATACACCATCCACTTCATTTCGTGAACGAGCTCGATGAAATCCTAGAATTATCCGATTTCAAGGACCAATCGATATCGGATTGAGTTCAAAACTTGGGGAACACCATAATATGGTGGGAGGAGTCATTTGGTGTATTTTTAGTGAAATCTAATGGCAAAGCCGATACACCATTCACTATCCCAATCGAGCCTTCAGGGAACCCCAATTATCCGATTTCAAGGACCAATCGATATCGGATTGATTTAAACTTGGGGATCACCATAATATGGTGGGAGGAGTCATTTGGTGGGTTTTTAGTGTGAATCCAATGGCTAAAGCTATGATACACCATCCACCATTTTTGTAATCCAGCTTCAGATTTAACTCAATTATCCGATTTCAAGGACCAATCACACGGATTGAGTCAAAACTTGGGAACACCATATATAGGTGGAGGAGTCATTTGGTGTATTTTAAGTGAAACCAACACTAAAGCTTATATATCCCAATTCATTTCGTAATCGCCCTGTGGTTTTTTGTGTGAAATCCATGTTCAAAGCTGTGCGATGCACCATCCACTTCATTTCGTAATGAGCTCGCATTTAACCTCGAATTGTCCGACATTTCAAGGGACCAATCGAGCATTTGACATTGTGTTTGAAACTTGGGAACACCATTATGGTGGAGGAGTCATTTGGTGGGTTTTCGGTCCAATACAAAGCTATGCGATACATCATCCACTTCATTTCTTGTAACGGCTTCGCATTGAACCCAATTATCCGATTTCGGACCAATCCACATCGGATTGAGTTCAAAACTTGGGGAACACCATAATATGGCGGGAGGAGTCATTTGGTGGGTTTTGAGTGAAATCCAATGGCTAAAGCTATGCGATACACTATCCACTTCATTTCGGAACGAGCATCGTATGAACTAGAATTATCCGATTTCAAGGACCAATCGATATCGGTTTGTGTTCAAAACTTGGGGAACATCATAATATGGTGGGAGGAGTCATTTGTTGGGTTTTTAGTGTGAAATCCAAGGGCTAAAGTTTGCGATACACCATCCAGCTCATTTCAGAACGAGCTTCGAACGAACCATTATCCGACATTTCTGACCAATCCACATCGGATTGAGTTCAAAACTTGGGGAACACCGCATATGGAGGAGTCATTTGGTGGTTTTGAGGAAATCCAATGGCTAAAGCCATGCTAGATACCATCCACTTCATTCGAACCAGCACCGTATGAACTAGAATTATCCGATTTCAAGGACCAATCGATATCGGATTGAGTTCAAATCTTGGGGAACACCATAATATGGTGGGAGGAGTCATTTGGTGTATATTTTAGTGAAACTCAATGGCTAAAGTTTCACATACACCATCCACTTCATTTTAAGCGAGCTTCATAGAACTCGAATTATCCGATTTCAAGGACCAATCGATATCAGATTGAGTTTAAAACTTGGGGATCACCATAATATGGTGGGAGGAGTCATTTGGCGGGTTTTAGTGAAATCCAATGGCTAAAGCTATGCGATACACCATCCACTTCATTTCGTAATCGAGCTGCATTTGGGGAACCCAATTATCCGATTTCAAGGGACGTCAATCCACTGAGATTGAGTTAAAATCTGGGGGAACAATTACATATGGTGGAGGAGTCATTTGGTGGGTTTTGAGTGAAATCCAATGGCTAAAGCTATG
The DNA here is from genome assembly GCF_029339155.1 of Prunus mume. NCBI lineage: Eukaryota > Viridiplantae > Streptophyta > Magnoliopsida > Rosales > Rosaceae > Prunus > Prunus mume. The sequence goes on along the minus strand of NC_142698.1, from coordinate 5,173,099 downwards.
CAATACAAGCATCCACTTTTCGCAATCGAGCCAGATGAACCAAAATTATCCTATTTCGGACCAATCGATATTTGATTGAGTTCAAATCTCAAACCATAATATGTGGACCCATTTGTGGGTTTTAGTCTGAAATCCAATGGCTAAAGCTATGCGATACATTCATCCACTTCATTTTCGTAATCTAGTCAGACGAACTGAATTATCCGATTTCGGACCAATCGATACGGATTGTGTTCAAAACTTGGGGAACACATAATATGGTGGGAGGAGTCATTTGGTGGGTTTTGTGTGAAATCCAATGGCTAAAGCTTTGCGATACACCATCCACTTCATTTCAGAACGAGCTTCGAACGAACCTGAATTATCCGATTTCAAGGACCAATCCACATCGGATTGAGTTCAAAACTTGGGGAACACCATAATATGGTGGGAGGAGTCATTTGGTGGGTTTTGAGTGAAATCCAATGGCTAAAGCTATAATACACCATCCACTTCATTTCAGAACGAGCTTCGTATGAACTGAATTATCCGATTTCAAGGACCAATCGATATCGGATTGAGTTCAAAACTTGGGGAACACCATAATATGGTGGGAGGAGTCATTTGGTGGGTTTTAGTGAAATCCAATGGCTAAAGCTATGCGATACACCATCCACTTCATTTCGCCCAGCTTCACTAACATGAATTATTCGATTCAAGGACCAATCGATATCACGATTGAGTTCAAAACTTGGGGAACACCATAATATGGTGGGAGGAGTCATTTGGTGTATATTAAGTGAAATCCAATAGCTAAAGCTATGCGATACATCATCCACATCATTTCGTAACAAGCTTCAGACGAACTCAATTATCCGATTTCAAGGACCAAATCGATCGATTGTGTTCAAAACTTGGGAACACCATAATATGGTCGGAGGAGTCATTTGGTGGTTTTGTGTGAAATCCAATGTCAAAGCTATGCGATACACCATCCACTTCATTTGTAACGAGCTCGACGAACCTCGAATTATCCGATTTCAAGGACCAATCCATCGGATTGTGTGTTCAAAACTTGGGGAACACCTACAATGAGGCTCATGAGGTGAGCCATTTGGGGGTTTTAAGTGAAACCAATGGTTGTGTTATATACACCATCCATCATATTTCATAACGTGCTCTTCAGACGAACCTGAATTATCCGATCCCAAGGGACCAATCGACATCTGATTGATTTCTCAACTTGGGAACACCATAATATGGTGGAGGAGTCATTTGGGGTTTTGAGTGAAATCCAATGGCTAAAGCTATGCGATACATCATCCACTTATTGAACGAGTCATAGACGAACTCCGACCATCCGACATTTCAAGGACCATCGATACGGGATTGGGTTCAAAACTTGGGAACACCATAATATGGGGAGGAGTCATTTGGTGGTTTTAGTGAAATCAATGGCTAAAGCTATGATACACCATCCACTTCATTTCGTAACGCTTCACGAACTTGAATTATCCGATTTCAAAGACCAATCCATATCGATTGAGTTCAAACTTGGGAACACCATAATATGGTGGAGGAGTCATTTGGTGGGTTTTGAGTGAAATCCAATGGTAAAGCTATGTAATACACCATCCACTTCATTTTTAATCGAGCTTATTTAATTTTGCTGAATTATCCGATTTCAAGGACCAATCGACATCGGATTGAGTTCAAAACTTGGGGAACACCATAATATGGTGGAGGAGTCATTTGGGTGTATTTTTAATGAAACCAATGGCTAAAGCTTGCCATACACCACATCCACTTCATTTCGCAATCCAGCTTCAGAGGGAACTCCGCGATTATCCGACATTCAGCGACCAACGACATCGGATTGACTTGAAAACTTGGGGAACACCATAATATGGTGGGAGGAGTCATTTGTGGTTTTAGTGAAATCCAATGGCTAAAGCTATGCGACACCATCCACTTCATTTCGACCGAGCTCGCATTTAACCCCAATTATCTGATTCAAGGACCAATCGAGACATCGGATTGAATTCAAATTGGGAACACCATAATATGGTGGGAGGAGTCATTTGGTGGTTTTAGAAATCCAATGGCTAAAGCTTTTTACATACACCATCCACTTCATTTCGTAATCTAGCCAGAGGAACGTGAATTATCCGACATTTCAAGAACCAATCGAGCATCGATTGAGTCAAAACTTGGGAAACACCATAATATGGTGGGAGGAGTCATTTGGTGGTTTTGTGAAATCCCATGGCTAAAGCTATGCGATACACCATCCACTTTCATTTTAACGAGCTTCATATTAACTCTGAATTATCCGATTTCAGGACCAATCGAGCATGATTGAGTTCAAAATCTGGGAACACTAATAATATGGTGGGAGGAGTCAGGGTTTTGAGTGAAATCCAATGGTTAGTTATGCGATACACCATCCACTTCATTT